>NC_081841.1:140341967-140669474 GCF_963259705.1 Myotis daubentonii | reverse complement strand
ACTTTATAACATTTTGTGCAGTCAAACACAAAACCATATTTAAGCCCATAATTATTATTTCAATTAATAATTAAAAGATTATGCTCATAGGGAAGGTATGTATAAAGCAGTAAATGGTTTTGTCAAATAATTAAACATCTAAATGATATTTCACATGAAAGAAAAAAAGAAAGGTTATTTGACTATATTCCTGAGCTTGAATAATATTTCTTTAACACAATAAGAATATAATTCAATGGGACTAAAATAGCAGAGGAGGGAGTAAAGTTCCTTTTGCTCATGAAGCTCTGAGTGGCTGGCCTGAGTGCTGTCTTCAGTTTCCCAGAGGTATCACAGTGACTGCAAGTAAGAGGTGAGTGAAACAATAAAGTAAGGGCAGGTATGAAAATGAAATAATTATGACAGGCTGCATGAAAGAAGTGAATAATTTGCAGTCAAAATGATCTATATAGAAAGGCAGTTATATAATTAGACATTTTAAAGCCAATAAGAACTTCAGGGTCATTTGTGAGTGGGAGGCTATTTGGATTTTTAAAGCTAGCTTTGGCTAAATCTTTCTCTTGCCATAGTGCAGCAATTATCCTCCCATAAGCCTTCATAGGATACAAATTGGCCAGTGTACAGGTAATTACTGATGAACATGATTGTGCTGCTCAGTGAGGAAATGTTTTCATAGAAACAGAATGAAGTAGATGGAAAAGGTATTCTCATTGACTCTGAATAGATATATCCAAAGATAATGTGCATACTACAAAAGATTTGAAGAGATGTTTCAGTAATGTGATCATAAAGGGCCATTTATAGCACACTTCTTAAAAAGCTCTGCTTATAGCATATAAAGAAGATTGCATAGAATAAACAATAAATGCACATTATAGCTATTCAAGGCACAATGGATGCTAAATAAAAGCTTTCTATTCCTTTTAAGACTTTGATTTTTAAAAATTCCTTGGAAATTTAAAGATTTCATAATAAATATCCTGTAATATCTAATGGAAATTAAACTGAATTTCTTTCAGTTTTAATAACAATTTTTTGCTTTTTTTTAAAGATATGCTGGATTTCATTACAATTTCCTTGGAAAACATAAAGGATTAGGCAAAAGTAGGTTTAGAGTTGTCTGCATGAAAAATACAATAATTAATAAATATTAATATAAGAATGAACTCTTTTGCATACTCACAACTATAAATCTACTTTGCCTACCCCTATATATTCTCAGAGAAATTAATAAAGATATACATATAGTTTTAGAAACATCATTGTTAATTGGTCATGTTTGGTCTACAATCCTTGCTTTACTATTGCTTCCTTTCTTATTTTCCTTTTGGTACACATTTATTCATTTTTATAATTTATTGAATTTATTTGGGTGACATTGGTTAATACAATTATATAGTTTTCAGGTGTACAATTCTATAACACATCATCTGTATATCATATTGTGTGTTCACCACCCCAAGTCAAGTCTCCTTCCATCACTATTTATCCCCCTCTACCGTCCTCTATTATTGCTTCTTAACCCTTTGTGCATTCTCTTCTCACCAGCAGTTGGACCTGTAATTTCACCATTCTCATGCGCTGAGGCTCCAAGAAGTTCTGTCACACTCGGCACAAGGAAAGGGCCCTGAATTTCAGAACCTTTCTACCAGAATGACAGGGCATGTTCAAGAATTAGCCCTAGCCCTAACCAGTTTGGCTCAGTGGATAGAGTGTTGGCCTGTGGACTGAAAGGTCCCAGGTTCGATTCTGGTCAAGGCCATGTACCTTGGTTGTGGACACATCCCCAGTAGGAGGTGTGCAGGAGGCAGCTGATCAATGTTTCTAATTCTCTATCCCTCTTCCTTCCTCTCTGTAAAAAAAAATAAAATATATATTTAAAAAAAAAGAATTAGCCCTAGCTGAGTGGACAGAGCATCAGCCTGCTGACTGAAGTGTCCTGGGTTCTGTTCCAGTCAAGGGCACATGCCCAGGTTGCAGGTTCTATCCTCAGAGGGGGCATGGAGAAGGCAGCTAATCAGTGACTCTCTTTCATCATTGATGTTTCTATCTCTCTCTCCCTCTCCCTTCCTCTCTGACATCAATAAAAATATATTTAAAAAAATAAAGTGAGTTTTCTACATTGGCCTAAACCCTGTGCACTCTTCAAATAATACAAATAAATATCACAGCCCAGAAGATGGGACATGTTATACAATTAAGATTTATGTCACAAAATAGGTAAATTATTTACTATTTGATATGTCATTTTAATAATGCATTTCAACTTCAGAATATGTTCTGGCCTCAACCACTCTTTCTCAGAGCTTTGGTTGTTCTCTCAATGAGAGAAAAACTTTATGAGCTGAAAAGGAGTGGGACTTCTAGAAATATTGCTAATACATAAAAAGTCCTACAGGATATCCCAGAAGGTAAGAGCTTGGTCTCTTCCAATCACGTAAACCTCCTAAAGTTCTTGACTCTACCCCTTTCAAGATAGATTACCTTAGGCAATTTAATCTTTCTTGACTTCTGGGGATTGTTGTGGGAATTAAATGAGTGTCAATAAGTAGTTACTTATAATGCAGAGCTAAACCCTTAGCTTCCATAGTCTGCTGAGAGTTGTGAAGATGCTAGGTTCATTACAAAAGAGCGGTTCATCTCTTGCTAGAATTGTGTTCACAAATGTCTCTTATTTTGTTGTCTGGTATGTTTTGTGCAATTCGATTCTGATGATGAAGTATCAAGCCTTGTAAGCCGTATGGAAGTACCTCAAAATGTTAAAAATGGAACTGCCTTATGTCCCAGTGATTCTACCTCTGTGAATTTATCTGAAGAAGTCAGAGAAACTTATTTAAAAAATACATGCGCCCCTATGTTCATTGCAGCGTTATTTACAATAGCCAAGATTTGGAAGTAGCCCAAGTGCTCATCAGTAGATGAGCAGATAAAAAATACTAGTACCATATAATTTTACTTATATGTGGCATCAAATGATTTTATTTTTAATATCAAATTGGACATGTCTCAAGGTATAGATGTTAGGTAGTCACTTTCAAGATGCTACTTTGAGTGGGAATGAAAGGAGCTGAGTTACAACTACTGCATTGGGAGCTGCCCATAGACCTGTCTCCTTCAAGGGGAGTGTCTCACAATAGATATAAATATTATTTTTCTGTGTGTATTGGATTTAAAAAAAACAACAACTTGAAAACACTTATCCAAACGATTGCCCTTGAACTTCCAAGGTTCTATTTTATTATTTTTTTATAAATCATTTTAGTTTTAAAAAATGATTTTAATAGCCTGGCAGTGAGTGAAAATATGAAAGGAAGATTCACACTTTTTTCTTTGAAAGGGGTGCTACCACAATTTTCTCACACAAGTATGACCAAAGGTAATGATGGGAACAATTCCAAAGAGCAAGGGTGGTCAGAAGGCTTCAAGGCTCACAGATTACAGACTTTGGTTTCAGGACGTCTCAGAGGGGTAGCAAGCGGAAATGATTGAAAACATAAGAATATTTCAGCAGTAAGTGAAACAGAAAAAACTTAAAAGTAAATTTAAGAACAATGATTTAGAGGTCCAGAAAGTCAACTCACAACATTTTATAATTTTATACTTGTCATGTAAATCTGTATTTGGAAATATTCAAGGGCATACAAGAAGTTTAAGGGAATTGGATAAATGTCCTACATAATATTTATTAAGCACCTTTTGTGAGCCAGACACTACTCTGTCCTGGGTGGTAGTAATAGATCATTAAAAATAGAAGTAGCCAAAACCGGTTTGGCTCAGTGGATAGAGCATCGGCCTGCGGACTGTAGGGTCCCAGGTTCGATTCCGGTCAAGGACATGTACCTGGGTTGTGGGCACATCCGCAGTGGGGGATGTGCAGGAGGCAGCTGACCGATGTTTCTCTCTCATCGATGTTTCTAACTCTATCTCTCTCTCTTCCTCTCTGTAAAAAAATCAATAAAAATATATTTAAAAAAAGTAGAAGTATATATTTATATGGGTGTGCATGTTCATGTGGAATGGAAGAGATAATATCTAAAATAAATGGGGGAAATTTAGATAGATTATTCAACAAATGTCACTAGAAGAACTTGATGGCAATTTGGAATAAAATAAACTTGAATTGAAACCTCATGTCTTACACATGTACACACATATACACACAAATTCAAATGATCAAAGATTTAAACATATGAAAATGTAAACATACCAGAAAACATATTGGAAGGAAAGCTGAATAAAAATTTTCTATCAGTATGAAACAGTATGTAGAAGTTATAATGTTAAAGATTAATATTGGATCCTACACAAAAATAAATAAAATACTTTTGTATTAGAAAATTCATCATAATCAAAGTTAAGAGACAAAACAAACATCCATTTTTCTCAGCATGTAAAAATCACCTTGAATTTAACAGGAATAAGACCAACAGCTCAGAGAAAAATACAATGCTGGATAGACTTTCTGTAGTTAATTGATATACAAGAAAAATTAGATGAGTAGAAACTATCATTATAAAGATGAAAACAAAATATTGTTTCACTTTATACTTGAACTATGATCAGCTTATGCTGCTTTTTGTTCTTTAGTAATAGAAGATATTTTATAAAAGAAAACATTGATTAAATCATTTTATAGAATTGGGATTCTGGAGAAATAATTTATGTAATTAATATGATAAAGTAAGTATTACTTTGATTTTATTCTTAGTTAAAATTATACATAATGAGTACATTGAATTTAAATATCCAATTCTGCTTGATTTTAAGAATATTACTTTTTAAAGATATATCTTATATCAGCAAATTGTATAAATACCAAAAAAATATTCATATATTATAAGGAAAATTTTCACTATTAAAACATATTAACAGCTTACTCATAAGGTATAAATTATAACCTTAGCCCATATTATTTTTGTATATATTGAACTATAAAGAAAACACCAATATTGTAGGAAACCATTTTCAAGTAGCCTTCTGTCTGTTAGTAAAACCCAATACATGGATTTACTTGGTTGTATCACATTTAAAATAATTGTAATGTCTGGGGGACCTCTTTATCTACAAAGACAAGAAAATAACTTTGCTGGTTAGTATTTCCCAGTTCATTTTTCTAAAATAATTGCAATTTAATTAACAATAAAACTTAGGTGAGAATTCTAGTTAGTCTCATCGTCATTAATTTTATAATGTTTTGCATGAATGCAAGGCTTTAAAATCATAAAGACTGCGAAAGTACTTGACAAAAAGTTTATAATTAAGGTTTGTAGAATGTATGAAGCAAGGCTTCAAGAACCAAGGATGTAGAAAGTTCTTATAAGAAACTTAAATTCAGATTGTATAAAACTTTAAGCAAAATTCAAAAGACATAATGTGTATTATAATATTTCAAAAGTGAAAACCTTGAAACGTCTTAAGATCTTACATTATAAATCTATAGATCTGTATTTTATTATATTCTCATAATGTTTTACATCAGCAACTTTGGAAATAAAGTCCAGAAGTCTCATGGAATATTCATGATTCTTTTTTTTAACAGTTATATATATATTATATTTATATATAATTATATTTATATATAATTTTTATTATTATTATTAGTTAAGGTATTACAAATGTGTCCTCATCCCCCCCATTATCATGATTCTTATTATTGCAAGTGACAAAAGCCCAACTGAAGCTATATTTAAAAAAGAAAAAGAAAAAGAAAGAGAGAAAAAAAAGAAAAGAAAAGGAGAAAGAAAAGAAAAGAAAAGAAAAGAAAAGAAAAGAAAAGAAAAGAAAGGAAAAAAAGGAAAGGAAAGGAAAGGAAAGGAAAGGAAAGGAAAGGAAAGGAAAGGAAAGGAAAGGAAAGGAAAGGAAAGGAAAGGAAAGGAAAGGAAAGGAAAGGAATGAAAAGAAAAGAAAAAAAGAAGAAAAGAAAAGAAAAGAAAAGAAAAGAAAAGAAAAGAAAAGAAAAGAAAAGAAAAGAAAAGAATAGAAAAGAAAAGAAGAAAAGAAAAGAAAAGAAAAGAAAAGAAAAGAAAAGAAAAGAAAAGAAAAGAAAAGAAAAGAAAAGAAAAGAAAAGAAAAGAAAAGAAAAGAAAATAGTGCCTTGGGCATAATGGCTTCAGAAAGGCTCAGGGAACTAAAACAATGGCATTAACAGTCAATTGAACTCTCTCCATATCACAAGTGGCCAGGCATTTGCTACATCATAGCCACAGAAACTCTTCATTTTATTGTATGGGACAGGAAAAGGAGTGGTTTCTCATGACTAATTTGAGCTGTTGGTTAGAGAAGAAAAACAAGTGGAAGTGAGATAGGAAAATTTCCTTCATATCTCGATAATCCTCATTGCCACATTGCTTTATACTTCCTATTCTTTTTCATCTACACTTTCTCCTAAAACTCATCTATTCTTGCCTCTAGATTATTGGGGAAGTACTTCATTGCTTTTCTTTACTCTAATTTTGTTTTCTCTTACATACAACCTCCTACCTGTAGCCAAAGTGATCAATTTAAAGCATAGAACTAATATTGTAACTATTGATAATTCAAACTCAATAAATACTCATCCCCTTGTCTTAGATTTTTGACACATTCATTCTACCTATTACTTCAATACCCAACCTCAGGAAATAATTTTGTCTCATGACATAATAACAAAATAGGAAGAAAAAACTATTTGAGAAATGAGCCATTTCTCTAAAAATAATTAAGTAAAAATCAGATATGAAGCTGAATTTTTTCCCTACTATAATGTACTTCCAGTACAACTAAACTGAATATTTGGACAAATATTAATTCACAGATATGTTATAATAATAAGACAGAAGTATGAACTGTAAATGAATTAAAGACTTAAATGTTAGACTTGAAATCATAAAAATTCTAGAAGAAACATAGGTAGGAGGGATAAATGATGATGGAAGGAAACTTGACTTGGGGTGGTGAACACACAATACAATATACAGTTGATGTATTATAGAATTATACACCTGAAATCTATATAATTGAGTTAACCATTGTCACCCCAACAAATTATCTCTATATATAAAAGCCAAGCGACCGGAACATTGGAATGACTGGAACGACCAGTCACTATGATGTGCATCTCGGCTGGCCAACCAGCCCAATCAGGGGCAGAGCAACTGACCAACCTCCCGCGGCCCCTCCCCACCCCCCCTCCCCGCCAGCCCAGCCCTGATCAGCCCTGATTGGGATGGGCCGGCCAGACCCCACCCATGCACGTATTCATGCACCAGACCTCTAGTAGTAAATAAATAAATAAATAAATAAATAAACCTTAAAAACAACATAGTAAAATATTGTTTATTTCTCATAGCAATTTTTTTTTTCTGATGTCTCCTCAGGCAAGGGGAACAAAAGAAAAAATAAAGATTTGGGACTACATCAAACTAAAAGTTTATGCATAACAAAGGAAACCATCAACAAAATGAAAAGACAACCCACTGAATGGGAGACCATATTCACCAATGTTACATCTGATAAGAGATTAATATCCAAAATTTATAAAGAATTTATAAAACTCAACACCACCAACAACAAACAATTCAATTTAAAAAATGGGTAAAGGACCCGAATAGACACTTCTTCAAAGAGAAATACAGATAGCCAATAGACATATGAAAAGATGCTAAATGTCATTAATCATCAGAGAAATGCAAATTAAAACCACAATGAGATATCATCTCACACCTGTCAGAATGTCCATAATCAATAAATCAACAACCAACCAGTGCTGGCAAGGATGTGGGGAAAAGGGAACCCTCCTGCACTATGGTAGGAATTCAGATTCGTGCAGCCACTGTAGAAAGCAATATGAAGTTATCTCAAAAAAATAAAAATGGAACTGCCTTATGACCCAAAAATTCCACTTCTGGGAATACATATGAAGAAACCCAAAACACTAATTGGAAAGAATATATGCATCCCTATGTTCATTGCAGCATTATTTACAATAGCCAAGATTTAGAAACAGCCCAAGTGCCTATCAGCAGATGAGTGGATAAAAAAGCAGTGGTACATTTATACAATGGAACACTACTTGGGCATAAAAAAGAAGGAAATCTTACCCTTTGTGAAACATGGATGGACCTGGAGAGTATTATACCAAATGAAATAGGCAGTCAGAGAAAAACAAATACCATATGATTTTATTTATATGTGGAATCTAATGAACAAAATAAACTAAGAAACAAAATAGAGGCAGATTCAGAGACAGAGAACATACTGACAACTGTCAGAGGGGAGGGGTGTTGGCGCTTGTGTGAAAAAGGCGAAGGTCTTAAAAAAAAAAACAACCCTCTCAACAACAGTATGGTGAGTACAAGAGGAAATGGGGGTGGGAGAGATAAAAGGGGATAAAGGAGGGATAAATGAAAATAGGAGACTTGACCTGGGGTGGTGAACACAAAATACAATATACAGATAATGCATCATAGGTTGTACACCTGAAATCTATATAATTTTAATAACAATATCACCACAATTAACTCAATTAAAAATAATTTTTTTTAAAAAAAAAGAAGGAAAACTTGCCATCTGCAACAATATGGATGGACCTAGAGAGTATTACGCTAAGTGAAATAAGTCAGACAGAGAAAGACAAATGCCAGTTGATTTTACATATATTTAGAATCTAAAATAAATAAATAAATAAATAAATAAATAAACAAACAAACAAACAAAGTGGAGTTGCAGGATAGGTAATTAGGTGAAAGGATTTAGAATTAGATGTTGGTAGTTGCAGAATAGTCACAGGTACATAAAGCACAGCAGAGAGAATACAGTTAATAATATTGTAATAACTATATATGGTGTCAGATTCATACCAACTTTATTGGGGCGATCTCTTAGTAAGTTATATAATGTCTAATCACAGGGTTGTACACCTGAAACTAATATAATGTTGTACATTGCCTGTAATTTAAAAATTAATTTTAAAAAATGAGTTTTGCAAATGCCTAGTTATGTTAGACAACATTAATTTTGTTATTAGGGTTGTTCAGTGTGTGCCTAAGATATCAACAAACACTGAAGAAATAAAAAAATGAAAAATTAAGGTTAGCAAGATTATGTAAAGCCACATTACCACATCACTGTTTATCTTAATTTCAGTTTACTTAAAAATACCTTATAAAATACCCATAAAACCTGATAAGCCATGAGTTAGAAGCAATATATTATACAAAGGAAAAAACACTCAATTGTGAGTCTTATGAAACAGATTCATCGTTAGTGCTTTCACCTCTTATTGATGTACTAGTGTCCCGATGCACGGATTCGTGCACATTGAAATGAAATTAATCAGAAGAAATATTTTAAAATCTCTATTCACATCTTGCTAATGAAAAGAAAATAGGATTCTACTGAGTCTCCTATCTACCTACTCCAGGACTTCTGTGAGGATCAAATGAGATGAGGCATGGGAAAACACTTCACAAACATTTGGTTAAATTGTAAAATGTTTTCACCTGGCTACAAAGCAAGTTAGATTCCTGGGCTGAAGAAACTCCAAGGAGGCTAGTTGCTAGGGAGATGAAGCCGGGTGTTGCTACATGACATCATTACCCAGTGCCCACAGCCACTTTTTCCAGGCTGGGCTGCGCTGTGGGCTGCATTTTGTGCCAAGGGGTCTTGGCAGCAGTGGCTGTGATTTGGTGGGCTGTCGCTCCAGGATGGTGATGGGGCCTGTGTCCCACTTGGGGGAAGCCGACCATTGGTTTGTCGGTGCGAGGTCTGTGGTGCCATTTATTCATGGCAGCTCCTGCATTGAGTATCTGCTCCCTGGTGGTCAGTGTGCATCATAGCTACTGGTCAGATGGATGAACACTTAGCCTTTTATAAATATATATAAATTTATATATAGTAATTGTTGTTTTTCATACCATTTGATTTGTTTACATCTTTAAGATTTGGCATACAGCTTACAATAGTAATTAAGAGCATGAGTTCTGAAGTACATGGTTTCAAATGGTCTTTGATAACTACTTACCTTCTCTGTTCCACCATCTCTGCATTAGTAGGAACATAAGGATAATACTAGCTACTTCATAGGGTTGCTGGCAAGTTTATATGGCATTATACCAGGACAGGATTGCACACATAGCACACCCTGTTACTAGGTATACTAAATGCCATTATATTTATGCAGCTCATCTGATATGGGAAGGTTCTTCTCAGAATCTAGATACAATTTCAAAGAGAACTAGCACATACAAGCAGAAGTATATGCTCTATGTAAGGTGGTGTATTGCCTCAGTCTCAGAAGTAATGCTGTAAATTTTAGGGTACAAAATATGCATTTAAAAATAATATATAATATTGGTGTTATCTATAAGGGGAACAACACATTTTTGAACTGTTGTGAATTCCTAGAACACATTGGATACACATATTCTTCCCCTTGGTTCTATATCTCATCTCCAGTTTTCAGAATAGAACTGAAGGCATTGGCTTTAGGTAGAAGTCAGTCGGGTGGTCTTTCCTGGGCAGGATGCAAGGGTGTTTTCTTTCCCATGTTCTTGTCCAGGTGGATTTGAAGAATGAAGCCACGGACAAAAGGTGGTAGATGAAAAGGTGGAAATTTATTGGAAAGAAGCACAGACTCCCACGTAGGGAGGGGCCCAAGGGAGTGACCCACAAAGCTCCTTTTTCCTAAGGTTTATAAAGGCTGCAGTTCTTTGTTTCTTGTTATTCCTTTCTGATTTGTCACTATATCAGCTTCAAAGCTCAAACCCCACGTGGGTCTCCCATCTTTTTCTCCCCCGTCAATGGTAGAATTTTCTATCTTTGTGAAAATCTGTTTTCATCTCTCTCCCATTTGTCAGCATTTCTCTATCCTCTGTGAAAGTTTGATTTCTCTTTCTCCCCATACCCTGTGGCTTTTCCATATCTTCTGTGAATGGATGTCTTCCTTTCCCCTTATCCTGTGGCACCTTTTCTTCTCTGTGAATGTCTGCCTTTTGGCAGCTCCAAGCCCCCAATCAACTATGCCTTCCTTCCCCATGAACCCCCTAATTCCTGAAACTCCCTAAACCTGCCTATTTTATCCCTAAAACTCCTTTCAGAAGGTTAGACAAGTCCTCTGTATAGCAAGAGACAGAGAGAAGCTGGGTGCAGCTGTGTCAAAGTCTAAAATCTAGGGATAAAAATTTTATCTGTTGGTTCAGTTTGATGGTAAACTTGAGAGAGGGTAAGGTGTTGACTATTCTTTCTCTCTTTCTTATTATTTATTTTAATCCTCACCAGAAGATTGTTTTCTATTATTTTAAGACAGAGTGGAAGGGAGGGGGAGAGACAGAGAGAAACATGGATGTGAGAAAGATATTGGTTGGTTGCTTGCTGCACGCTCCCCGACCAGAGCCAGGGATTGAGCCTGCAACGGAAGTACGTGCGCTTCACTGGAATCAAACCCTGACCCTTCAGTCTGAGGGCTGACCCAGGGCTGGCTATTCTTTAATATCATTCTCATTTCCCAATAATAACAAATTATTTAACTCTGCACACTTTGAATACTCAACTAATAATCTGTAGTTTTCTGAAGTTTTCATTACTCTTGGTTGTATACTGAAAAACCAATAACTATAAATTAATAAGACATTTTTATAGTTCATAAATGTCCTCTATTCTAATGGAGTTTCTGTAAAAGACAGAACAGAATTTATTTTTCTAACTCATTAATAACATAGGAGCACTCAACTGAACTTTAAGATGAAAACAACACTGTAAAATTCACCTTTAGGTAGAAGTCACTAGCAAATATTATTTTTGTTATTAGACTCTAAAGATCTGTGTAGCAGAAAATCACAAATAAAATAACGTTTGAATGTTATTTCAATTCAATATTTATTCATTTGAATCAAGTCTTGATTTCCATTTTTCTTCTGCTTTAAAGAACAATGTTCTAAAATGTCCACATAATCTTTGAAATACTTTGTTTAGCTTGGGAAGATACAAAAGCTTTTAAAATGAAACACAAATAGCTTGTCAGATTTCACAAGAGTATTTACTGTTAAAAAAATGGTAGTTTCAGAAAGTACCAACTTTGTCACTTCCTTCAGATTAAAATAAAATATAATTGATTGTGTAAGGTAGAATTTGCCAGCCCTTAAAAACTAACTTCTTTTTTTGTTCCTTATTTGACCTCATTATCCCTCCTATATCCTGTTTTTACTTCAGTCTCACCCAGGAGCATTTGTGTCCTTCATTAAGCCACAATGCACACATCAGACAATCCCTGTACATGAGCCCGTTGCGTGTATTGTCAATGTAAATTTGAGGGTACAAACAAGAAGTCAAAATTTTTAAGAAAGGCAATATTGCTCTCTCTCCCCATCAGGCAAACTAGCAGAAGGTGCTAAAGCCTCTGGCTCATATGAAGACCAGAGGGGTAGAAGTGAAGTCACCTGATTATTCCAAAGGTTTTCTTTTGTGAGGTTAGAGGTGGAGGTTTTTATGCCCTTTGGTGGGATTCTTTGAGAAAAGGATTTCAGTGACACATGGGGTATAAGTCAAAGCACTGAGGAAGTATAACAGGGCAAGACCAAGATACTGTTTACAAACATAACCAAATGAGTTTGGGTTTCTTAAACTCACTGAGTCTACTGCTGCTTATCTTTAGAGATGATAATGCCTACCTGTGGCAGGTTGTATTTTCCCCTAAGGGACACAACATGCCCTTCTATAATTTGTTTCCAACACAGAGGCAATCTATGTACACTCCACTTGAACCTGGCCAGGACTTTCTGACTGCCTTTCCAATGGAGTCAGGCATTATTGCCACATAACTTCTGAGATCAGGTCATAAAATGTGATAACAGCTGTCACCTGGCTCTCTCCTTTGGGAACATGATCCTGCGACTCCCTGAATCACAGAAGTCTAGCTTTCCTAAGTCTGCCACGAAAGAGAAACCATGTAGAGAGACTACCTAGAGACAGAGCTCTTTGAATTTTCCCAGATAAGGAACCGGATATGACAATGAAAAAGTCTTAACACTGCAACATCATAAGAGCTCCTAAGCCAGAACCAAGTGCCTCTTGAATTACAAATTAGAAGACTATCTTATCTAATAAAAAATTAATATGGAAATTGACCATCATTCCAACACACAAGATGGCTGCCCCCATGTGGTCAAAGATGGCCACCACAAGATGGCCAACAGGGGAGGGCAGTTGTGGACGATCGGGCCAGCAGAGGAGGACAGTTAGGAGCAATCAGGCCGGCAGGGAGGGCAGTTAGGGGCCACCAGGCTGGCAAGGGAGGGAAGTTAGGGATGATTGGGCCAGCAGGGGAGGACAGTTAAGGGCAATCTGGCTGGCCAGGGAGTGGTTAGGGGCAATCAGGCAGTCAGGCAGGCAAATGGTTGAGAGCCAGCAGTCCTGGATTGTGAGAGGGATGTCCAACTGCCCACCAGGATCGGGCCTAAATGGACAGTTGGACATCCCTTGAGGGGTACCAGATTGGAGAGGGTGCAGGCTGGGCTGAGGGACACACCTCCCCATGCACGAATTTCGTGCACTGATCCTCTAGTGAAAGATAATAAAGAAATAGTATTATTTTAAGCCACTGTTTTGTGGTAATTTGTTATGCAGCTATAGATAACTAATACACTGAAATTTAGTTAATTGTGAAGATTAGAAAGCATATTTTAAAACGTTTTAGAGTTGGTTCTCAGTAAATAAGCAGAGAAATATTTATTAACATTGCTACATGCACTCATAGGTCATCCTTCCATTCTTTGCCCCCCAAATTTCTAGTTCAAATAATAAGAAAAAGAGAAAAAATATTTATCATCTTCTGTAATAAATTTTTTTTGTTTTCTTAAATTCTCTTTCAAGCATATTTTTTGTAAAGGATAATAAAACATTTGGTGAAAAAAGGCACAATCTTTTTTCTGATTCCATTTCATCTTAATGTACTGGAAAACTGATTTGGATGAATAAATTACACCTCAATTACCAAAATTATTTTATTTCCTATTATTCCTCATATTCTAAATCTACAAAGTAAGTTTTTTGTTGGTGTGAGGAATATTATCAGTATGGCAGCACATCAAATAAAATTTATTAGGACCCAGCTGGTGTGTTCAGTGGTTAACCATCAGCCTGTGAACCAAGAGGTCAGGGTTGGATTCCTGGTCAGGGCACATGACTGGGTTGTGGGCTTGGTCCCCAGTGGGAGACATGCAGAAGGCAGCCAATCAATGATTCTCTCTCATCAATGATGTTTCTATCTCTCTTTCCCTCTCCCTTCCTCTCGGAAATCACTAGAAATATTTTTTAATAAAATTTATTCAGGTATTCTTAAAAATAAAAAAGTATAAATCACAGCATTCTATAATTAAATCAGTAATCACTTCTTGGCACAATAGACTATATACTGATGAAGAAACTACAAAATTATGTAGCCAGTCAACTGAAATTGCCTCTAAGCAGAGACCAGGGTACACTTTTTATTTTATTCTGGTATAATGTTTCTTTTAAATAGTAATATTAAAAAGGCTTCATACAAATTATGTAAACATAGTTTGACATTGCTCTGAATGGAGACCAGTGTACATGAGAGCTTAGCTGGGCCTTTAGAGAAATGCAAACCTTCAGGTATTGGCCATGCTAAGTTGGGTGGAAGTGAACTGAAACAGGTTCCACATAAGAGATAGAAGAAATAAGGGCTTTATCCTGAGAGGAGGAAACAGAGGGTGTTTGCTGAGGGAGGAGTAGATTGCAAAGCAACGTGACAAAATTGCCCAAGACATAAACAAACAAACAAACAAACAAACAACAACAAAACAATAAAAATGTCAATTTCCAAACTCCAACCCCAGATTGTTTGCATACGTGTTATATGATCATTCTATCTCCACAAAAACACAGTGAAATCTGCTGTAAATTCCCAATGCCATCTAGCTAGTTTATCAATTTCAGATAGTGAAACTGATGCTGAAATTGGTCCCTAAAATGATGCTATCTTAGGAACAAAGATGAGCAGGCGAGTAAAACTTTCACAAGTTTTAGATTTAAAACAGCTCCCCATTTCTTACAAATGCCATTGAGTTGCTTAGCACTCATGCAACTTTGCCTGTTTATTCTTTGGAGATAGTTGAACTATTTTGAAAATTATGGCATTCTTATTAGTAATAATACTATCTTCTCAGCCACGAATGATAGTGACAGCAGAGTGATTAATGCTAACGTGCATACTTCAGCTCAACTTAAAATCCCCTTCCAAGTAAAGTTGGCACAGTGTTGTTCCCACAGGCATGGCTACTTCCATTTCAAATTCAAATCTGGCAACCTTGAGGTGAGTTAGCGTATACACTCAACAACAGCTATAAAGTCAAACGATTTGTGTGGAGGAAGTAACCATATTAATTAAATTCTGCAGTAAAGTACAGTGTTGGCACTATAACCTCATTTTATTAGCATTAACATCCATCTTTAATTGAGCTATTATAGTTTATTTTAAAATTGTGGAAGGATTTTACAGCGTTATATTCCGAGAGTTACTTCAGAGTATACGTGGAGTTACAATTCCAAACAGAATGCAGTGCTGAAATCCTTGCTTTGAAATTAGATATGCAGACACCAAGTGCCAGCTCAGCCATTAACTAGTTATGTGACCTGGATCAAGTTACTCAATCTCTCTGCGTCTTGATTATCCCCTCTGTGAAGTGTAGATAATAGCACCTACCCAAGGGGTTGTGGTGAGAGTTAAGTGAGACGATTTATGTTCCTGGCCCAAAGTGAGTATTCAAAAAATATTACCTCTTAATCCTGTATTTTTCAAGTTATCATACATGATTACAATAACAGAATACCAGAATGTGGATTCAATTTCTCCGACTAACTAATAGAGAAAACTGCTACTTCTTTGAGCATTTTACCCTTTCAAAGTATTTTGACATGCTTTATTGCATCCCTCGGCACTTGATATTCCTACTCTCTGCAGTATAGAGATGAGAAAATTGAAGCCCGAGGAATTGAAGGGACTTTACCAAAGCAACTCATGCAGTTAGTGGTAGAATCACAACAGGAATCTGAAGCCCAAATTCAATCCCCTCATTGTGTCATGCTGCCATTTTAGCCATAATATCGAACCTCAACATTTAACAAGAACAGACACGTGTCACATGCTTATTTGCAATCCTGACGTTATTTTACCCTCAGGGATGCATCAGCATAATCTCACTTGCATTATTCCTCTTCCTGCCCTTTCTTGTGATGGCCATGCTTCCACTCATTAATCTGTGGTATGCAGTGCTCACTGGCCTGTCCTTCCTCCGTGATCAGTTCAGCCCACTGGAGCCATACATGTAGCTTTGGAAAGAGCAGCTGCATATAACCCTCCAAAACAGGAAAAAACACTGTGTCAAAGAAAACCCTGAGCCACAAAGTGCAGAGTTAAAGGCTGTCTGTATCACTCACCCTCTTGTTCAGGTTCTGAAATCACTTTGCCGACTTGAGCAAGAGTGCTCAATTGAAATACTAGGTGGGCAATGGGTAGCGCAGTAGTGGGGGAAAGATTGGCAGTCCTTGTTGGGTGCAAAACACAAGGAAAAAATACAACTTCCCTCATCCTTTCTGATTACAGCAGATGCTTACTTTTTTTAGCTAGATGTTTTGTTTTTCCTGAGATTTCCTTATGGTGGGGTCAGCTCATTTGCAGACCTCTGCCTTCTTCACCCTGAATATTTCATCTTAATGCTACCCTGTACTTCAAAATGACTCATAATATGAGCAGAGTTTAAAAGGCAAAGAGTCAAGGGTCCTTGAGGAATTTTGAGTAGGACAGTCAAGTAACAAGGGCACTGGGAGCTACAATTAAGTAGCCTCGAGGAACTGTGAAACCCGTTCTCGGACAGCAGCCTGTTAGACTGCTGTCAGTCCTAGATCTGTGGCTGCAAAGTACTAAAGATTACTCCACAAAAGTATGGTTTTCTGTCTCACAGTGTTCTGTGGTAATAGTCTTATGATTTCTTATACATGCATCATATAATGTCCTTGACTATCAGTACATTCAGAAGGGTATAGACTGTCCTTCTAAACAGAGAGGCAGGCTCCTATTGTATGGCAGCAAGGTCTAAAGTGACTAATTGCATATTTCTTATCTCTGATTTATTCTCTGGTTTATTCATTTCTTTACCATTTATGGAGCGAAGCAAGAATATTTGAGAATATCTTTTATAACCTTATTGTGCCGAGCCAGAGATAACATATGATTCACTGCCAATATCATCTCTCACAGATATGCATTCCAAGAATCTCCCACACAATGCTCTGCAGAAAGAGTGAAGCCAATTACTGGCTACAATGGCAAAATCTTCAAGATAATGAATAAGGGTCATTGTGGTCATTGAAAACCTTTTAATTAATACTTCAGTCCTGTTGCACCTAAAAAAGGGGGGGGGTGATATTAGTCATGGTCAAAGAATTTTAAATTGTACCACAGTTTTCTAAAAGGGGACTTCCCCATCTTTAAAAGTGACATCCTCTATCACTTTTCTTAGCCAAAAAGTTAAGCCAATCTTGATTCCTCTCCCTTATATTATTCATGAAATGCTTAAGGTCCTTTCAGTGGTAACTCCGAAACCTGTTATGAATCTCTCTCTCTCTGTCATGCCATCTGCACTGCTGCTAGGCGTGCCCCCACAGCTATCATCGCTGGCCTGGATTGCTTTGATCTAGTTCCTGTGGACTGCTACCTGACTACTTTCCACTCTATATAGGATTGAAATTAAAAGCCACATTCCTATTATGCTTTCTTGCTTTTTGAGGTCTGATCCCTGCCTCACTCTCTACCTAGTATTTTTGCTAGCCAAACTGTTCTTTTTTATCTTCTTTGAATAGTTGAAACCTGTTCTTGTCAAGCAGTTCTCACTATTCCTACATCTTTGCATGGGTAACTTCTCTGCCCATGACAGTCTCCTCTCAGAGACAACTGCATAGGGACCTATCCTGGTACTGTATTCCAAGTAATTCATCCCAAGTCAGTGTTTATCACTGGGTTTTACTTTTGCCTGTACATTTGTTATCTTCCTGTTTTTACTTGGTTATTGTATGTCTCTGCCACTTAGAGTATGAGCTCAATGAGTACAGGGAGTATTGTGTTGTTTAATAGCTATGATTAGGGCTTGGAACTATTCATAGTGTGCAGTAGTAATAAGTGGTTTCTGAATGAATGAATGAAGAGAACCATGAGAAGAGATAGAATAAGAAAGAAGAAATAAAGTGATATGCCATAAACTTTTAATCACAAATTCAAGGTTTAAAATATTCTAATATTTTATAAAATATATTATAATATCATTTGTTATTTTGACATACTGTTTTATGTAGACATGTAGAATAAAGGTTTATTTATTTTTATTAATGAAATGCTTACAAAGGAAGTAAAATTTGATTGCAAACATTAACAAAAGACAGGGTTAGTTGAGCTTTGTCTCTTGATGAGACTTGTGAAATGCAAACATATTTGAGAATGCAAACATATTTTTAATAATTAATGATCATTAATGTCATCTAATCAAGGCAAAACTTGTTACTTAAACAAATAATTATCTTTCAGAGTTGAAATGTAAATAAGAGTATAATTCATCTTTGTTTATTTTTTCTCTATTTTGTTTTCAGACATGTAGTATTTGCTTCACATGCATATATTAACAGTATGTAAATAGTTGTACCTTTCTGCAAATGAACTAAATGGCCTTATCAGGTGTCAGGAGATGTTTAGAGGCATTCCTCCACATGAGGGATATTATCCACAGTTTAAAAGAATCCAAATTATATGTTTGTTATTCTCTGTTGTCACTGTTCATGGAAGCTATTTCTTTATCTGAAATTCCTAAGTGCTGCCTCAGTGGGGACAGCTTCAGGTTTGTCTACCTTTTTCATCACATTGGATATTTTGCTTAGTTTTGAATAACCCTTCATACATGTTCCATATTTGAGCAAAGCCACTAAGCCAATTGCTGGTAGATCTGAAAGGCAGCAAGTTGCAATGGGCAGAATGTAACTTACAGGGTTGAACAGACTTTGACATCTCCTAAGTCTGTCACTCACTGGCTTTACAACTAAGCTACTTCACTTGTGCAAGCCTCAGTTTATCACCTATGCAATAGCTGCCAATCTCACAAGATTTAGGTAAAAATAAATGATTGTGGAAGGAGGGAGGCCTAACAATGTCTCCCCACCCCTGTCCTCTCTACCCCTCTTCCAGTATCATTCTGACATATACTAGCAAGGCGACCTTGTCAATTCACTCACGAGGTCCGGTTTGTACTCTTCCACTTTCAAATGATAGTAAAATAGCTTACAGGTTCTTAAAATGATTTATTTGATCAGAAAGTCTAAGACTCATGTGTAAGAGTAAGTGCTTGATTATTCATATGGGAATGACATGTCCATGAACCAAATGGATGACAAAAGAACATCCCTCCCTACTTAAAAATCCCCTCAGCTCCAGTTTCACTTTTGCAATATTCTAGAGCCCAGCTTTACCTGATTCTTTTCACATTTTATCATGTAAGAATAAAACAAGGAAATATGCAGTTGAAAATGCATTTGTATTTTAATCGAGAATTGTGTGTTCAGGAATTATCACTCATGCAAACGGAGATAGTCATCCATCATAAGTACTCCCTTGTATCTGCAGCAACTTATTACAGTGAAGAGAAGTATTTCTGGGTTCTGAGAAATTTGCTGTCAGAGATACTACACAGAACTCCTTTCTTTTTTTAATTTCCTGCTAGCTCTGAAAGGATAAATGAAGTAGGAGGGATTTTTTTTTTCTTTGCTGTGACCTGAAAATAGACAAGAACAGGCAATTGGTAACACTGCTATTTAAATCAAAATTCTAAAAATGACATTAGTCATTATTTCTAGTTAGTATTAATAATCATAGTAAGATAAGCATACTATTTTATAGTTTATAAATATATGTACATATGTATGATCTTTTGTGTATCATATCATTTTATTTATACAAAAAATCTATTTTAATTGTGATTCAGAAGAGAGCAAGGGACTTAAGTCAAGAACCCAGGGCTTCGCTCTGTTATATATCCTGTGTTATTTTCAAATTATATTTTCTTATTTAGTTTACAGTAAAATAAAATCTGAAATTCAGTCAAATAGTAATAATTTGAGGGATCTGAAGAAGACTTTAATTGTATGTATACCAACACACACACAAATATGATACAAAATAATTATTTGCACATCCAATAATTAAGATTTTGGTTTACTCTTTTGCAATTAAAACATTTTACTATTTAATATAGATCTATTTTCAACCACTATTTTCTATATTTAGGTTGTCATCTTTGAGAAATATGCAACAATTTTAATCCCTGATCAGCATAAACCAGAACGGAGACTGAAGCTCAGGTACAAGCTGCTTTGTAAATATTCTTAAGTCTTTTCCACACATTTCGTTATTTTAAATAGTATGCGAACATTGCCCTAGCCAGTTTGGCTCAGTGGATAGAGAGTCTGTCTGCGGACTGAAAGGTCCTGGGTTTGATTGAGATCAAGGGCACATGCCCCAGTTGTGGGCTCAACTCCCAGTATGCATGCAGGAGACAACCAATCAATGATTCTCTCTCATCATTGATGTTTCTATCTCTCTTTCCCTCTCTCTTCCTCTCTGAAATCAATAAAAATGCATATTAAAATTAAAAAAATTAAATAGTGTGGAAACATCTTCAGAATGAGAACCATATTTGTGTGTGTGTGTGTGTGTGTGTGTGTGATCCTTATGAGTACTGAGAGAAGACAGAGAGATCTTAGTAAAATGTAGCTGTCTGAATCTAATTGTGTAGGTTCTTAATAACCTTCAGACAGTTCAGTTAATTGTTCTCCATGTTCTACTCATACTTTTAAACTATGGAGTCAAGAGCTAAGCAGAAGAGCATTTTAATAGTGGTCTAATATTAAAGAAGAATAATGTCTACATTCACACCATCCAGAACATGCCCACCCATAACTAACAAGTGCTAGGCAGGCTTGCATCTTCCTGTATTTGTATGGGAGACACTGTGTGAATACTAAGTCCCATAGGCCTTTAAGATAGACAGTGTTGTCCAATGGTTAAGAGTATGGACGGCATTTAGAGTTAGGGAATCCGAATTTTCCTAGGTGAACTAAAGCAATTTACTTCAACCATTCAATCCTCAGTCTTTTCTCCCACAGGATGGAAACAATAATAGTACCTACTTCATTGGGTATGCTTGGTAAAAAATATAAATTAATATATGTAAAACCCTGACCAGTGTCTGCACATGGTTTATCATAATATTCATGCTTCCTTTGATGCTGTTTAATTTTTGCCCACAATGCACTTAACAAGTACTTATTGGGCATCAACTATGTAAGAATCACTGTCTTAGGTACTAAATGCACAAAAGCATACATCTCTTTGACCATGGATTTTATCGTTAATTATTCATTTGTACTATTACTCATAAAGTTATATTAAGCATTCTCTATATTTTCTACTGCAGTACTGCATTAATGTCATTATTCAAATAATTTGACAAATAGTGTAAATTTTTGACTGATAAATGGTTCAAAGAAGAGTGGATTAATGATATGAGAACCTCATTGTTTTTCCGTATTGAATACTAGGACTGATATAAAATTATCATCTGCAGAATCTCAAGGTCAGAGAGAATTGAAAGAATGCCCAATTAAATAAGTTTGTATGTTACTTGTTCTCTTTAATGATTTTACTGTAAATTTTCCATCATTTTGTCTAAAGTTCATTCCCTCGATTTCCTGTCACTTTCTCAACTTACTATGATATAAGATAAATAATTATGACCCCAAAATAAGGCTCGAATATAAATAAGAAAACAGTATGGTAAAATCTTATTAGCCCATGTTATTTCAAAATAACATTGAAATCTAATCAATAGTTATTCCCCAAATAGATACAGTTTTCTCATTAAAATTATTCATTTAATACAAAGCATGCATTTTGATTTATTTAAGGCAGAAATTAGGTCTCAAGAGTACCTTGCATTATTAACAAGGTATGATAATTCCAAGGGGTGCCAGGAAATAGCTGTTTATCAGCTATAGTGAAACTGTGTGGCTCACTGTGACTACTTGAGTTGCAGAATTTGGTTCATGAGATAATTCATTCACCTCTTTTCTTGAAAATAAATATTTAGGAGCATTTCTATAAATTTATAACATGTTATAAGGAAAGAATGCCCTGCTTGTCCTTGTCCTTACAATGTTCAGTATAGCTGGTAAAGAATTCCTTAATCCTAGTAATTGAAAATAATGAAAGAAGATTTTCTCTCAACTATGATCTATTTTTTCAATAATGAGATGGTTTTTATGATCTTGAGTCTCTAAAAACTGAAAATTTTCCATTTCTACATTTATATTACTGTAGAACTAAGAGACACTCCCTGTTATGAAAAGGTTTTAAGTATATAGGGGGAAAATAGAAGATACAGAGCTGCATTTTCAAAGACTAACTCAGCTTTGCTTTATGTGAATTGGAGCTACTGTGATTTGATGCTCAGAGATATTTGAATCTCAGAGAATCCAGACTTAATATGATTGTAATGTTTAAAAACCTGAGAATCATCAAATTAGAAGTGCTATAATAGTACAAATTATTGGGTTGTTAAAAATGTTAACTTAATCATCTCATTTTATAAAGGAAATCTGGTTTTAGACAGAATCCCTGGGGGTATGGATGATATTTCTCTTTTAAAACTAATAAACAAGCTAAGAGCAGACAGTACAGTGAGTGTGGTTTGAACTCAGGCAGGGTTTTAGTGTAAGGTTTCCCCTCTTTTCTAGGATGCGTGTAACCGTGGAGAACAATTATTCCCTGCTGTGGCCCAAGTGGTGTAGAAACCACAATTCATTTGGGAGATTTGTAAATCATTAGAAAAGGTTTACAGTATTTTATCCCCCTGAGGACCTCAATGTGCTATGTTACCATGGTGATTTATGACTCCTTCTAAATTCCTTGGGATAGATAAACCACATGCAGTTTAACACTCTGTACTCTTTAACCAGCATCAGTATCTCTACATGATCCATTTGCAACACAGAGAGCGGTAGATTTGAAGGTTAAATCACAGAGGCATGGGCTAGCTGAGCACGTGTTTTACAGTAATAATTCACATAATAAAACTTCAGTTTTAAGGAACACCAATTCAATTCATAAGAGAGACAGTACAGTATGTATTATGCCATTGCAATTTATTAAAACAGGCATTCATTCAAATATTTCTGTTGACTATTTTGTGCAGAATTTCTCAGGTGAAACAGGAAACATAAAGATAACTAAGATATGGCCCCTATCCACATCATACATAGATTAAAAGTCTTTGTGATTTTTTTCCTACTCTGTCATTTCAGCTTTATCAAACCAGGCACACAAATAAACAAAATCAACAAACTCATAAGAAGCCTCTCTCTGCCTTCTTCTCACACTTTCTTTTGAAGCAGAGCTAATGTTACTGACCTAATAACTAATAAACCCCATTTTATGCCAGGCAACCACCTGCTATTGCCGCTCTTTAAATATACCTCAAAAATCAAAAGAAGTGAAGAGTCAGCTCAAGTCCCCCTGGGAAAATCCTGGTGTTTCTCAGAACCTGAATGTCATCAAGAAGAGATCCAGAACCGTTTTTCTGTTCCTGCCCAAGGAGGGAGGCATTTCTCCCTCTGTCCCGGGAAACCCTAGGCGTATAAACTCTTCATATCTGTGCCTATTGGATCCTCGCTTATCCCCCAAGGCCAGACTCTCCCATAATTGGTCCTGCCCTCCTCTATGTCCCCCAGCCTCCTAGAGTTCCCTGCTGACTCACCTGTGGTTCCCAACAACCCTGCACCCTGTGCCATAGAGACATCCCTATCGCCAGAGCAAGGAAATAAGTTCCATGAGGACCAGGTCTCATTGCATCGATTCTTGTATTTCCAGCATTTAGAAATGTGCTTGGTATTCATGATGTACTTAATGAGTTAAATAATGGACCATGAACCATTTTTCAGTTATTTTAAATACTTTTACCTGCTAGAGTAACAGCTACCTTCAAATAGCTCCAGAATTAGAACAGAGACTTATAGGTAGAAACTGTGCAGAGGCCATGCTGGAATGAACGAAAGGAACAACCATCAATATATTGCAGCCATAATAACTGGAAAGGAGCCTGTCGCCCTAACCAGTTTGGCTCAGTGGATAGAGCATCGGCCTGCAGACTCAAGGGTCCCAGGTTCGATTCCGGTCAAGGGCATGTACCTTGGCTGCGGGCACATCCCCAGTTGGGAGTGTGCAGGAGGCAGCTGGTTGATGTTTCTCGCTCATCGATGTTTCTGACTCTCTATCCCTCTCCCTTCCTCTCTGTAAAAAAATCAATAAAATATATTTTTTTTAAAAAAAGGAGCCTGTCACTTGATGCATTTAAGCAGAAAGTGAAAAACAATTTGGTGGCAATGTTACAGAGGGAAAGCCAAAAATGAGATTGGCTCGTACTACATGGGCTTTATTTTTCCTCACTTTTCTCTATTTTCCAGACACATAGCAAGCATGCAATGATTCAACGATTAGTTTTTATCTCATTTTAAAATAAATGAACAATGAACCTGCTGTAAGTGTAATAGGGAGACCATGCACTTTGATAATATCAGTTCCTATTGTTGATTCTTTCTACTTTACACTTTACTATTAGTCCCCTTGTCTAGGTTTGAACCAGCCACAATGTGTGTGTTCTTGGCTCATGCTCCCCGCTCCTTGTGATCTGAATCCTTAGCTTGGATCTTGCTCTTCAGTTTACTAGACTGGCCTCATGTCCCCTGTTATGTTTTGAACTTCTTGGGCTTCATCATCTGCTTCCTGCCTCCTCTTTCCCACTTTCATTGCTTTGACAAAACAACCACCAGCCACTCTCCTCTCTTTTGAATCCACACCAACCCAACCCCCAGCCTCAGACTACTTCATCCCTATAGTCCAAGCCCCAGCATGTAGAAGTCAAATGTTTTTGGCAGCTAACACTGTGAAAAACAAACAAACAAACAAAAACAAAAAAACCTTTGGCTCAGTTCACTCAGATTGTAAAGAAGGAGAGACTGGCTTTCCACTATCACAGTCATAATCATCATGCCTATTTTTCTAGCTTTTGGTCAGAGGCCAAGGAGGCTGCTTTGATTTTGTGTGTGTGTATGTGCGTATGTGAAAGAAATTCTTCACTACAAGTGTTTGCATACACCTGTCAAAAGGTTCCACTCAGACACTCAAAGCTTTGCCATCTGAACTCAGAATGCAGAACAATCCATGTCAAGAACGGAAGTCAGCATTGTTTAACAATCCCCAGATTATGGGTCAGACAGATGGGCCGGTGAGACGGCAGCAGCACCGGTGGCCCCTTGTCACCCCGTGTTTGCAGGGTTACACATGAATGTAATTAAGGGGCTGTGCCGGTGTGCCTCTGGTCTCAAGGTTAATTAGCCACAGGAAAATGACACCTTCAGGTGTCCTGTATCATAACAGCACTGCAGAGAGAGGCATGATTTTGAATTGATAGCACTGACACCACCAGACACCAGAGTTGAAACCAGCAGCGTTGAAAACAAAGACTGACAGAGGTTGCTGCAATGCTGACAGGATGGAAAGCGGACACACTCTCCCTGCCTGAGGTAGAAATAACACTGAAGGCGAGAAAAACTCACCCATGATGCCTCACTGTTGATGTGAACACCGTCCGCGGTTAACTGCATGTGAAAAGCTTTGCTGTCTGTGCTCCCTGGCCCTCCAATCCATCTCACGGGAGCTTGACATCCTTGAGCCCTGTACCCCCAGAGCTCTCCCTATCCCCCCAGGATTTCCAGCTCTTTCCCAGAGAAGTCCAGCATGGAGGGGGGGGTGAAACCCCCAACTCTCACTGAGTGCTCAGGCCTTGCAGCAGGCCCCTCACCTTCCTGGAGGCTCTCTGGGATCTGGCATTTGTAAGCAACCTGAAGAGAGAAACTTAGTGAGAAAGAGAGACTTTCTGGTCCTCACCATCAAATAGCCTTGGGTTTCTCACAGGTGATTTTTGCCTGCCTATCACATTGGGCCTCTGCTATCTGCTCAGGGTGTGTGTTAGGGGGTCAGAGGGATACTTTTTTCCCCCCACAGTGAATGGCACCCCACTGACCAGCACGGAACCCCATTCGCATTTCTCTGAGCACTGAATGCAGTGTGCTCAGCTCTGTCTCCAACCAAATCCCCTCTGCTATCAATTTGTAAACAACTGAGCTCTGCCTGCATGATATGCGAGCAGGCAATGCCAGCACCACACTGTGCCCTGCCCCGCTCCCAGCCAAGTGCACCTGCTGCCCAGGGCTCCGGCGGCTGCTGCTGCGACTGCCGTTATTATGCTCTGCTGTCGCCTGCCCTGCTGCTCGCTGGGCTGGCAGCACGTCTCCGGCGTGGGGAGGAATGTTTATTAGTTTTAATTGGTGGACACGGCTGGACAGTGACATTTGGGGAGTATTGTGTGCCGTTCACCCTGCACCAGGAGCCGGCTGCGATGGCAGATGTAGGTGGATCAACTCATACAACCTAAGGTTATTGCCTTCCCAGAATAATGCAGCTGCCGGGCCTCTCCCCTGCCTACGTGGGAACAGCACGCTCCTTTCTTTCCTTTCAGCACCCCTCCTGCTTTCCTAACTGTAAGGGTTTTATTTACTCTGGAATACAGTGGTCTCATTAAGAAGAAAAACAAAAAAAAACAAAGCACGACAAAGAAAATCCTATCTCTATAAAAACCATAAACATATAGTCCATGAATCGCAAGTATGTCTTTTCATGTGACCCAAGTATTTCCCTGAATTTACTGTTCATCTTTCATATGTTGCAAGAATTCAGGTATCTCCTGGATGATATCCTATCAACTCGGCACATCTTTTAAATGAATTGTTTCACTATCAGATTCTTCTCCTATTCAGCTCTGTAACTAACCTCTCGATGTTAAGAGGCCTCAAAGCTGCATGCCTTTCAACCAAACAATTTCGTTTTGACAGGTTTAGCTCCTCTTCCTTGTTAGGTTGCCTCACTGCTCCTCTGCCAGCAGGAGTCAAACCATCATGCCCTTGGCAGTCAGGTGGGAGCACCAGGCGCCCTTCCAGCATCAGTGGACAGCTGAGTTGCCAACTGCCTCCCTTTAACGCCCTAGTGCTGGGCAATGCACAAAATCAGAGGAGGTACGAAAACGCAGAGCCTAACCCTCAGCAGGCATTTTCTCAGGAGTCGTTCCTCTACTTCGGCCCATCAGCAAAGCCTTGTCTTCACCAAACCATCGGACGCCAGGAACTGGGCTTGGAGTCGCTGCTTTATGCTCTAATAATGGCGGTGTGTGTCGCATGGAGCCCCTGCTTGTTTGTACATTTACATCAGCCTCCGCTGCTGCGGGAAGAGCTGAGAGGGTACTCGGTGGCCTCTGATGCGGAGCCGGAAACGGTAAATCTCTTCTGCCACCTAGCGGTGCAGCTAAAGCAGCACGCACCAGAAAGCAAATAGGTCTGTAGCCGGGGAATATCTTGTTAAATTTTGGCTTCCGTTTAAAAGGAGACAATTAAAACTTATACCCCATGTCCTCAAGTGTAGTAATTAAAAGTGGTGTGAAAGCAATGTTTAAATAATGCCAGATCTTTGAACAGTAAATGACTAAACAAAATGTCCTATGCTGTTTCTAATTGTTGATTTACAAAACAAAGTGACCAAAGCAAAAAAAATATCATTGTATTGAACTTCTTCAAATTCTCAGGTTTGGTTTGATTTTGATTTTAATATCATCTGTTGTTTAGCTACATACAGCTCCAAAATGCTAGCTTAGAATGCTAGCTTTGAAAAACACATAGCGCATGTCCTAGCACAGACCGGGTCCAACCACAGAAGGTGCCAATCGGGCTAAAACATTAGAAAAGAGGCGAAATTTAGGATCTATATAACTCATGTACTATCATACAGTAATTCCGTAATCCTTTCTTCACATGATTTTGAACAACACAGTATAAAAATACTGCAAATACACCAATCGTTAAAACATTTTCCAAATTACCGCTGACTGATGTCTAATGGAATTGTTCTATGCTTATTGGGGAGTTGATTCGTCTTCAAAAGACAACAGGGTTTGAGTAAAAATTAGGACCTTAGGAAAGCAGTTTAAACAGAAGATGGTATGGCACCTTATGGATACTCAGCATTCAAAATTGGAGAGATTTAGATAATGCTAAAGGTATAGAAATTGCAGAATCAAGTGTCTTTCTCCCCTCTAAAATGTAAACTAAGAAAACAAAACCTATGCATAATTTATGGATGCCCCAGGATGGTTTTAAATTATGCAATCCACATATCCATGAAAACTTGCTTAATGTATTCCTCAGTTACTTCATGACACTGATCACCCCCCAATACACACACACACACTTTATTTCTGAGACAAATTAGTTAGAGAAAGAAGCATGTCTGTATCTACTGTGTAAAAAACATTCATTTCTAAAGCAAATACACCAGTGAGCAGGGAAGCACAAAGGCATTTGCTAACTAAATACTTTTTTTATCAACTCTGGTCTTCTCTGCTTAGAAAGCTTCTCACATGTGCATAATGGGATTAAAAGCACTCTCAATAAAGTTCATTACCTTAGTGGTTCTTCCATCTTCATGCAAAATTAACTGTATCTCCTATATGTACATCTACTTAAGGTAGTAATTTAATGGCAATAACATCGATATCTAAGAGGTTAGTTTTCCCCTGGATCTGCTTCACACTTAGAGATATCTTCATGTTTAGAATAAAAACCAGAAATACTATTTTCCTTCTGTTTTAAGAAAATGACAAAGAAGCCAAATCAAAGATTTTTTTTTGAAAAGCTGTATACTTAGAAAATTGTAATGCCACAAAAAATACTTTCAAATGAATGTTTAGTAGGGGAGGAAAATGAATAAACTAAAATACTAGTATGTGTTACATTAAATAATCTCTAAAATTTTAATTTAGTCTTTCATCTTATACTCTCATTTCCTCCTCTCTGGCACCTCATGGCACACACATACAATTTTGCCTCATCTGTTTATTTCTTTATATGTATTCAAGGTAGAGATTCTTATGCCATGTTAGATAGGGGCGGTGTCATAATGTTAATTTCCCCTCCTTTTATGGGCACAGAGCCCCGAATTTTTATTTTTTTTATTCTTTTCCCACCTTCTCACACTTGACTCAGGAGAGAACAAGCCTCTACTCAGCACTAAATCTCAATTTGCTGGAACAAACTATCATCATCTCATTATATTAATTAGTTGAGAGTGACATGTGATCTAGGATTTCCCAATGTCATGGGGTGTGCAGAGGAAGGAGGAGGGAAGGAGAGTAGGAGGAGGACTCTAGATTCCTACAATGACAACACCAAGAATTGAGACTTCCTTGTCATGGCTCCTTTCAAATGCACCTCTGGCAACCATCACATTCATCTTCCGTCTCTGAAGGAAAGAAAGCTTTCGGACACTTTCAGAGGATGAACAAAAGCTTGAGTCTGTAAGGGCTTTAGACCCTGGGTACACTACTCCCAGAGACCCCGGCCTTTAAGTAAAAATTAGCATGCTTCGGCCAAATGGATACTCACTTATGCCTTTGCCCAAAGACTTGCAGCTAAAGAGACTACAGATGCCTCCAGAATAGGTTTTCTTCCAATGTCAGCTAATCCTAAAACCTATACCTTCCTCCTACATTACTGCTCAAAATGATGCTTTCATATTTACCCATTCTTTCCTCCTTCACATACAGTTATCTATTGAATCCTATAGATTTCACTTTCTAAATATCTCTTGAATCAACTTTCTAATCTAGTCTACATCCACTATTTTAGTTCACTCCCTCATAATTTTTCCCTTGCAGTCTTATCACAGCTTTATACCTCCCATTTCAAATAAATCCTTTACCCTGCCTCAAGTATAACCCTGTAAATTTCAAATACAACAAGTCTCTAAATGCATAGGAGAATGTCCCTCTCCATTCAGATTCAAAATAAATTTTTTTGTGTGTGGTCAACAGGCACTTCTTCTTGACCCATTCTTGAAAATTGAGCTTTATTTTCTATCATCCAACCACACAGAAACCATCATACATCTGAAATTGTTATTTCTTGTCTCTGTGCCTTTGCACTTTGGTTCCCTCTGTCTGTGATAACTATGGACACCAGTTAACCCCAACTCTAATTCACTTCAGCTGGCTAATTTGTAGTCAAGTATCTGAGAGCCACCTTCCCTTTGTACCGTGTTTTGATTGTCTCCCTTCCTCTTCCTGTATCACCCTGTGTTTGCCTCTTACATGGACACACTACCCTGTCATTTTGTTCTTTGTGAATTTGCTCCTTTAGAACATGAGCTTTCAGGATATGGAGCATAATTTTACCAGAACTTCACACCATGCCTGGTATGAAAAATACTCTTAATACATGATTTTCAATAAATGACAATATATAATGGCTTTCCAACTTAAAAAAAAAATTCTAAAAGGCACAGAGCTAGTTAGTGGTGCAAATGCAAGTAGAATTGAGAGCTCCAGGTTCCCAGTTCTATTATCTTTCTATTATAATATACTGTTTCAGGTTTAGTTTACTCTGAACCTCAGTGGTTAAAACTCAAAACTGCCATTTAAGACAAATAGTTTCTTCTAAAGGCTTTACCAGAACCTTATAGTTAGAATTGCCGGAGTCAGCTCTTTTAACCTTCCTATCATCCTCTTTCTTATTTACAAAACAGGGGCAATAGCATTGCTCATTTCTTTTTGCAAAGGAATGATTAATGTAAGTACCAGTGAAACCAATATCCATGGAAATGATTAAAGGCAAGACTAGGACTCAAAAAGAATATCCTCATGCTATTATTTGGTTTGATAATGTCCTTCTGTGTATTTATTGAATACAAGAAATTCAATGATAGTATAACTCAAAGTATATTTCCCCACTGTACCTGAGAAAGTAATAGGAAACAAAAGAACCACAACTCATCATCTATACACGCCTTTCTGTGTCACAAAGTGAAGTTCAACATCTTTATATTTCACTATGTGTTTATGTATCAGGCAATAAGCCTTTGACCTTGTAACATGTTATATTTCAATGCATTTCATCAATTCTGTGTTTATACACTGAAATGTTGTGCATTTTCATTCTACTCAGTATATGGAAGTACCAATACAATGATTCTATGGGGGAAACAATCATATAGTTGAAATTGAGTGATTTCTGAGTTGTCTTTCAATTCTGAATGTTTTAAAAAATGACCAGGGCTATGCTGCTCTGTAGATAAAAAGCAGTTTCCTCTATCTAGACAGACTCACTTCTCATCTTCCTCCATTCTCTCCTCAAATGTGATCCTATTAGGGAGATCTTTCTCAACCATCTGTTTCAAAAGGCAGTCCCCTCACGACCTCCAAACACTCTTTCTCCCCCCAGCTTGCTCTTTCTGTCTCTCTCTCTCTCTCTCCCTATTTTCCTTTCTTGCTTTAGATTCTTCCTAGCTTCCTTATCATCACAACTAGATGACACATCATTTAATTCCCTTGACTACTAACTTGGTGCCTGTCTCTTCCTCCCACAGTGTAAGGCACATGAGGGCAGATCCTTTCCCCCCCTTTTTATGCCATATAACCAATGCCTAGAACAGCATCGAGCAAGTGGGAGGTGCTCACTGAATATGTGCTGAAACAGTGTCTTATGCTGTGCAAATCCTTTCAATTTGGAGATTCTCTTAAAAAAAAGGGCCTTTTTATCTTGCAACCTCTGACCTGCTTTGTTTTCTTGACACTTTTTTTTAACACATCACAGCTAAAATATGTTTAGTGCCTTCAACTGTCATTCTCTGAATGGTTTTAGCATATTCAGTAATTTTTCATTAAATGCTGCCACAGCTTTGCTAGGTGATTAGCATTTCTATTATGATATCCTAATATCATTGCGTTACTCAGAAATCTCAAGTGTATCCTCCAGAACCCACAGCCTCTGAGGCAGCACCTCATGCATGGGATATGCAGTTGATAAAGTCTGAAAGAAAATGAATGGTTCCATATTTATTTCACTTCTTTTTAACAATATTCATTTATCCTCTGAGATACAAGGTATGATGATATAAATTACAGGAACGGAATGTCCTTGCAGCTTACGAAGCGCTCTCCCAGCCCCGTGTTAATGCTGTATGCTGCTGGCAGACTCCCAGTGCTGTGTGCCACTATAGGAAGATAGCAGAGCAAGTCTGTCTCTAAGACAACAGCATATTCTTTTATGTCTTATGCTGTAATAATAGTTCCAACCACTTTGAACATCACCTGGAATTTTGTCAGGAATAAAACGATGTAAATTAACCAAACAATTAAGTATCCCTTCAAAGAACCAAATACATAAATAAGAATAATTTTTTTTTATTGGTTGAAAGGAAGTATTACAAAGACTTTATAGCAATTTATGTTGAATCACCATCACACAGAGGCAGAAAAAAAAATACTACATTGCAATTAAAGGAGTGGCTATTGATGAAACACAAATATTAATTTTAAAAGATTAACTTCCTGAAAATATCAGAAAATAAAGGACAATCATATACGAATTTCAGATCTTATTTTACCATCCTTTTCGATCCTTTGTAAGCTTATTCATCCATGTGCAAATTTTCTTTATAAAACAGAGAAAATAATACTGATATGTTTGAATAAAATAAAAATGTATACATTAAAAAGCACCATGAATCTTCTGTGTAAAAATTATTTCAGGAAAACATACAATAAATTAACATTATGAATAATTCACCACTAATTCCAAAAATACTCCATGTAGACCTTAGAAGTGAGTTCTCTTATTCTACATAAGTGTTATGACCTTCATTTTACTAACAATTAAGTTACAGTCTTATAAATTTTATTACCAGAACACGTGTTGCAAAAAATTATTTCAAGTATTTTTTTTCTTTCATGTTAGCAAAAAATAAAATAATATTAATAATACATATTTGTATTGAAAGTTTTTTAATGAACTAATTCTCTTTGCATATTTTAAAATTAAGTTTTACATGGCATATTCATGTAATAATTTAAAACAGATTCCTTACTCTTCCCTCCCACCATTTTTTCCACTTAAAAACATGCTCAACAGTGTAAATCAGTAAAGTGTTTTGGGTTTTTGTTTTGTTTTGTTTTGAGGTTTCTTATAAGTTCAAGTGACGAAAGGCTACAACTGAGAGAAGAAAATAGTTGTGATAAATTTAAGGAATAATTAATAAGTACCTTCCATAAATACAGGGGAAAATACAGAGATAAGACAATAATAATAATACAAACCAGGTAATAATAAATGCTGAAAGGTAGACACAATGCTCTAAATACCTCACAAATGTGAATAAAAGATCCCCCTCATTCCAGTCTGAATTACAAAACAGACAAAAGCTATTATAAAAGCTAAGAACAAAAAAACTCAAAGATCAAATCAGAGCATTGAATTATTCTCAATTCATTCTAATAAGACCAAAACATACACTAATAAACTAAACATTCACTTTATTCTCACAATATTTTCTTGTTCCTCCATTCCCTGTTGTTTCCTTCCAGGAGCTGACAGGAAGCCTGGAACGTAGTTCTCTCTACCCCGGGTAGGCATTTCACACCACCTTTCATTCAGGTTCCTTCAGCCAGTTGTCAATACGTGTGATTGTTCTCCTAGCCACACCACTTAGAATGATTTTGGAAATAAGAGTTCATTAAATACTACATCAAATGCCTCATTAAAATCAATACATATTACACCCACTGTCATGGCCTTTGTTCACTAATACTGTAGTTCTGTCAAGACCTAGGAGCAAAGAGGTGCTCTATAATTTATATACATTACCTATAAGTCATGGTTGGCCGTCTTTTGAGAGTTTATACACATGTTTTTTCTTAAAACTTATTATTTTACTTTACTAATGAGAGAAGTAGATGTATTTAAGTAAAATATTCAAACTGAATCTGCTTGTCTACTTTCAATTGTAAATAACACATTTTTTCTACAATATTTTATATTTTTCAAGTTCTTCGACTCCTGAAAAGTCAATCATTCTTTATTTGATGATGTGTTCATTCCCTTAAACAATTTCTATCCATTATGTTGTCAGTTTTTCATGATTAAAATACATTTTATAATTGAATTACTTTGGTTTAAATTAATATGTTCTGTATACCCAATTATCTAGTTATTGGATTTTTTTTTTTTTTTTTTTTTACAATTGAATGTTAAATGTTTGGGCTAAATTGAAAAATCTGCCTGCAAAAGATACAAATAAATGCTGCTTTCAATATTTTGAATAATTTATCACTATGGCATTAATGAACTTACACAACATTAAATGTCAAGGCAGGTTCGCTAAACAACTTTAAAATGAAACACTTTGTGTTGATCTATTGGTAACAGGAGTACATGGAGAAAAGGGACTGATTGCCCTGGCCATGAATACCCTGCTCTCCTAGCTGAGAAGATCAAAAAGGGCAATTCAATAGAAGATATTAAAATGATAAACAACCACAAATTGCAGCTTTTCTTAAATCTAAAATTGTTGTTTATAAGTATGTATTTCTGTAATAGTGGGGAATTGTAACCAACCCCACCATTCTTTTGACTTGTTTCTGTAATTGCTGACTCTAATATGTAGCTTGTAGATAAATGGCATACAACTAACTTCAGAAGATACAGACCCTGACATTCAGTCAACTCAGCTTTAGAAGAACTGCTGACCTTCAACCTGGAAATCAGGATGTCCAAAACCAGGATGATGCTCACTAGACCATCACTTGACCAGTTTCGGGGCCCTTATCAGAATAGTCTGTGCTTTCCTATATACAGAGAACTTTCAACCTCCCTCCCCTTGATCTCTTTGTTCTGCTTACCCTCTCCCCCCTTATAAAACCTCTGCCTGCACTGAGATGAAAGATGGGCTTTGTGGCAAGAGTCTCCATCTTCTCAGGTGGCCAACATTTTTTCAAAAGCACAAGTTTGGCCTTCGTGGCAGCAGGCAGCCAAACCTTGGTTTCATTTATATTTCTACTTTGCTTCGAAAGTATAAACTCTGATGTCATCAGACCTGCTTACCACACCTCTTAAGATTATCATATCAATAGTGTCATTAGGATGACAGATTACTTAAGATCGAAAAATACTTAGACATTTAGAATGAGTAGAGATGATACCTACAATACATTTGCTTTAATCTACTTTAGGAGGTGGGAGGAAGGGTTTCCACTGATGTCAGATGATTTTCTCAGAGTGGTACAACCAGTCAGAAGCAGAACTAGAACACAATGTCTACTGATTTCCAGTCTGGGACTCTAACCATCATACACATTACTTCTTCATTCTTCAATAAGAAGAAAATAATGTTGTAAAATGTACAGGTTTAAAAATACTGATGAAACCTTAGCCCGTTTGGCTTAGTGGATAGAGCATCAGCCTGCAGACCAAAGGATACCAGGTTCGATTCTGGTCAAGGGCAAATATCTTGGTTGCAGGCTCCTCCCAGCTAACCCCCTGAACCTGTCTCCCAAGCTCCCTTTTCTCTGTCTGACTTTCTAGAGCAGGGGTCCTCAAACTTTTTAAACAGGGGGCCAGTTCACTGTCCCTCAGACCGTTGGAGGGCCGGACTACAGTTTAAAAAAAAACTATGAACAAATTCCTATGCACACTGCACATACCTTATTTTGAAGTAAAAAAACAAAACGGGAACAAATACAATATTTGTATTTGCATGTGGCCCGCGGGCCGTAGTTTGAGGACCCCTGTCTAGAGAGTCAAAGCAGTGCAGCTAGGCTTATATTCCTGCCGTCTCTCTCCATTGCTCCTTCTATGCCAGGCCCCTCCTTGTTTCACTCTCTCCAAATTTAATAAACGTCCTCTAAAAATCACCTGGACTTGTATTGTGAAATCTTCCCTGCAGGAAGTGAAGAACCCACACGCTCCTGGCAGCCCCTAGGCAGACCCACTCAGGGCCGGTCCCCTTTCCAGAAACAATCTGAACCTGGATTACTTCCACAACCTCATCCCCTTTGGCTCATGCTTTCTAAATCTTCCTCTGCATTTAGCTCTGCAGTTCTCAGAAAGTTGTGGATTCTCTTTTATGTTTTGACCTTTACAGAGTGCATTCTTTCTGAGGGAGATGATTTTCCTCCCTCTATGACTCCACCCCCTTTAACGAGGCAAAGACACTCTTCCTTCAAACCCACCTAAGCCATCATCTCTTTCAGGTAGCCTTTTCCGATGGCCTCAGATGTATTAGATTCTGCTTGTAACTGTTACTATACAAAATGAAATATATCCCAATGAGTAATTAACACACAGCATTGTGAGTTTCCATTTTGCTGGTAATGTTTCAATTTATTTTAATGTTGCTGAGCTCTGCAGTCTCCAATCCAGCAAACCAAGGGAGCTGGATTAGATGATCTTCAACACATCTTATGAATGTAAATGTTTTATATTTTTTATAGAATATTAAGTACTGATTTTAAGGAAGTAGAGGATTTATGAAGCACTTACATGTACATTGTTTAATATTCATTCTCTCATTTAACTTGATCTTAGTGGGACTGCCTTATGTTACAGTAACAGAAACTTAGTATAACCAGTTTAAGTAAAAAATAATACTTTTATTACTTCCCATAATAAATAAATAAATAAATAAATCAGAAACAAGATTTTGCTCCAGGTGCAGTTGAATTCAGGGCTCAAATACTTCACCATTTGGTCTCTTCTTCAGTTTTTGTCTCTACATTCCTCATAGTTAGTCTCTTATATAGCCACCGCCCCCCAGCCCCTCATCCTTGAAGTTTTCTTTTTCTTCTTCCTATAGTTTAAAATATACAGTGTAGGCTTTCTTACAAACAGTGGCCCTGAACAGCTAAAGATGTTCATTTTTATTCATCTACTAATTCCAAAATAAATAGAGGGTGGTTTTTTCCCCCCAATAATTGTAACAAAAGTCCTATGATTGGATCTTACTAGACCTACTTGGGTCATGTGAAATATTTTCTATAGGAAGAGACTTTGAAAAGCAGGACTAACCTGGCCTAAGGTCCAGACCTAAGCTAATCATGGAGCAGGCCAATTCATACCTCACAGTCTGAGATCAGGGTAGGGTTTGTTGGCAAAGATAATAGAAGATGAGAGATTTTTGCTGGCCAGGCAAAAATAGTTCATAGCCCACAACAAATTCCTACAATTTGTGCATGCTGTTTTTATTTCCACATATTTTCCCACGACAGTAGGGGTCAGTAAACTTTTTATATGAAAGACCAGAGAGTAAGTATTTTATGCTTTGTGAGTCATATGGTCTCTGTCACATACTCTACTTATTTTATAACCCCCTCAAAAATGTAAAAATCTTTCTTAGCTTGAGGGCTGAACAACAGGCTGTGGGCTGGATTTGACTCATGGGTCATAGTTTGCTGATCCCGGCACAAAACAGTGAGTGAGTTGAGGGCAGAAGTTATGTCTTTTTTATATTATTATTCCCAGAGCTATCCCAGAGTAAATGTTTGTTTGCTGAATACATGTAGATTTGGAGCAATTAAATTGAGTATTGTAATGAGAAAATAAATTTCAAACTCATTTCTTATCCAGCATTAGAATAACCAGGCATGGAAGGTCTTTCTTAGGAACTTGATGAAGTTCATCTGACCTCCGCCTCTAGGGGAAAACAAAGCTGGGGGAACTGGAGTGGGGACGGGAGGGTGAGAGAACAAAGCTGTGGTGGTAAATAATAATTCTTCACGACGTTATTAAAGACTTAGAGAACACAGTGAGCTTCTCTGTAACGATTGTAGAGTGTGTGTGTGTTTGGGGGGGGTGGGGGGACTTTTAGTAAAGCACACTCTCCTAGGAAAACATACTCTCCGGAAGCATCACCCAGACAATACCACCTCCTGCCTAGAGGACAAGCTCATTGAGAGAAGCTATTGAAAGACCAATGGGAATAGCATTAGTTGAAGCACAGATGCAATCTAACTTCTTTATGCCTCCAAGCTCCTAAAGGCTAAAGCTCTCAGTTCTCTCTGTGTCTCACTTCTAAGACTGCAGCTGTAGTAGCAATCAGGGGAAATGTAGCTTTTGTGACAGCTGGAACAAAACAGAATAGGAGAAGAAATTACTACTTTATATTAGGGAGTTTTGTTTTAATTTACCACATACAGTATTTTCTTATTTATTTTTCTTTAATGGACATATATCTCAATTTGGTATGTGTCACTCTAACACCTCAATCATTTCATGTCATTTTTTCTAGCACTATGATTGCAACAATCTCTCAACTTCACCTAAACTCCCAATGCTTTGATTCCAACATCTTTTTCACATTAGTCATTCCTCTTGCAGACTTTTTTCCTCTTCTTATAGTTTAAAATATATAATCATGGGAGTGATTGTATCCAAATTCTGTTCCTTGCTCCTCAGAGCGGCTGAATGATAGTTCCCGAAATGATAATTCCAAGGACCTGGGAATGTTACCTTATTTAGAAAAATGGGGTCTCTGCAGATATAACTATGTTACAGATCTTGAGATAAGGAGATCTCCCTGGGTTATCCAGGTGGACCCTAAATCCAATGATAAGTGTCCTTAGAAAAGACACATACCAGTAGAAGACACACGGAGAAGTTGGTGTGATGCCAGAGATAGTGATTTGAGTGCTGTGGCCACAAGCTAGGGAGAAGAGGAGGAGACAGGGCATGGAGCAGAGATTGGAGTGTGAGCCACCAGGCAAGAAATGCCAACAGCAGCCAGAAGCTGGAAGAGGCAAAGAACTGATTCTCCCCTAGAGCCTTTGGAGAGAGCTCAGCTCTACTGACATTTTGATTTCAGACTTCTGACTTCTAGAACTGTGAGAAAATAAATTTATGTTGTTTTAAGCCACCCAGGCTCTGGTGATTTCTTACAGCAGCCATAGGAAATTAACATACTCTTTTCTAGTGTACGCTGGGTCACTCCAAACCTCTAGTTCCTTTGAAACTTATACAATGCAGGGATCATGGCAACAGAAAACTCACAACTGTTACCATTTAAATGCACAACCACACATTTTCCTGGTCCTTCCATTCTTTCTTGCTCCCCTAAGAAGAAAATTCTTGGCTGACAATCGTACTTTCTCTTTCACTGGAAATAATTAGAGGCAGTCAAATAAGTTTTATTAACGCCTACCATTCAGTAGGTACTGGTTTATCCTGCTTATATAGATCAAGTATTCACGCTCCTCTTGAAACATCTAATGGCAATCCCACTCCATGAGTAGATCTGCCCCATTTTGACTATCAAAGGTCAAGACTGCAAAGATTCCCCCTCTCTTCTACCTAAAGTTTTCTTCCTACTGAATTGCCATCAGCAATTCTTCTTTATACTATCTATTGTCATATTTCTTCACTCCTTTATGCAGTAAAACTCCACTGAGTTTTTTTTTTTTAAACTGATTTCTTCCAACTCCTTTCTTGTATTTTGTGGTAAGCCCACTTTATTTGCCCCCACTACTTAAATAGTCCTCTTTTCAAAGTGAGTCATGGCCTAGATGTTGCTAAATTTAATGACCAATTACTATTTCCCACATTACTTGACTGGCTAAACACTTAACACAGTCATCATTCCTTCCTCCTACATATATATGCTCTCTCGCTGGCTCTCTCTCTCTCTGTCTCTCTCTCTCTCCCTCTCTCTCTCTCTTTTAAGAAGGAGGAAGAGAGATATAGAAACATCGGTGGTGAGAATCATTGATTGGCTGCCTCCTGCACGGCTTGGGGATTGACCTAGCATAGCAACCTGGGCATGTGCCCTTGAGCAGAATCAAACCCAGACCCTTCAGTCCACAGGCCAATGCTCTATCCACTGAGTTAGGGTATATATATATATATATATATATATATTCACTATCTTCACTTGGGTTTCAGATCCCACACTCTCTTGTTTTTATGCCTAACATTCTCCCATTTTCATTACTAGTTTCTCTGCTTTTCCTTACCTCTTAATGTTGGTGTAACCAGTGATGTTATTTGACCTCTTCCCTAATTACACTCAAGTTTGTTTCTTTATCTCACTGTATCATAAATTTAAATATCAATTATTAGAAGATAACTCCTAATCTGATATCCCCAATTGAGACTCATCTCCCAAATTTGAGATCTCTATATCCAACTTCTTCCTTGACATGTCCACTCATTTGCAGTTGGAAGGCAGACATCTCAAACTTTAGACATCCAAAACAGCAGCCTTGATTTTCCTCCCACAGCATTCTCTTTCCACGGTCTATCCATTAATTGCTCAAGATAAAAACAACAACAAAACCCCACAAAATTTTAGCATAGTATCGAAGACATCTATATATAGTTTTTACACCTTACACCTCAATGATCAGGAAATCTTGTTGGCTCTATTTTCAAAATATATTGAGAATAAAACCATTACTTTTTACCTCTACTGTAATCACCTGGTCCAATCCATTATTATCTTTCATCAGATCTCCTAACTGGCAATCTATTCTTAACAACTTTTATGATTTTTTTCAAATAGATCTCAGAATATATCATCTTATATAAGAAAAGCCTAATATGCAAGTTGACCGAATGGCAGACCAAAGGGCAGAACAACCGGTGGAATGACCGGTCGCTATGATGTACACTGACCAGCAGGGGTCAGATACTGAACGCAGGAGCTGCCCCCTGGTGGTCAGTGCACTCCCACAAGGGGAGCACCACTTCGCCAGAAGCTGGGCTCATGGTTGGCAAGTGCAGCAGTGGTGCTGGGAGCCTCTCCTGACTCTGTGGCAGCAGGCTGCACTAAGAAGTAGTAAGTCAAGTGATAAGGAGCAACAAGCAGGCAGGGGATAAGGAGCAAGGGCTTCCGGACAGCAAGAGGGGCTGAGGGACCCCCCAGTGTACAAATTTCATGCACCAGGTCTCTAGTTTCTCAAATAAAATTATCTTTTTGTTTCATTCAGAAAGATAATTTTAAAAACAACCTTTAGAATAGTATATATTCATTTTATAACTCTCACCTTATCTTCTATGGTCTCCTCTTCACCCACATCCCTATAGCTACACTGGCACTCCTGCAGCTTCTACAAAATTACCTAACATCCCCCTGACTTAAAGCATTAACACTGGCTCTCAAACTGAGATACCCATTCCCCAGATAGCCATTGTTATAACTCCTTCCCCTCCTTTAAATCTCTGCTCAAAGGTCATTTTCTCAAAGAGGCCTTTATCGATTGCCCTATTTAAGAATTAACCTACCAGACTCACTATTTTCCTTGCCTTCTACATTTTCCATAGACTTTATCACTTTCTTCTATACTATATACTTTACTTAACTCTTTGGTTCATTGTTAATTTCTGTCTCGCACTAAAATGATCTCCACAAAGCAGAGATTTTTGTGTATTTTTTTTTCCAACTGATAAATCCAAATTTTTAGCATAGTTCCTGGCACATATTAAGCACTTATTAAAATTCAGTTGAATAAATAATCTACTCTAGTGGACTGAGAGTCATTAAACTTGAGTTCAAATTCCCATTTGTTACAAACATATAATAAGTCTTTGAGTAATCCCTTTCATTCCAAAACCTCTCATTCAAATTATTTGAATGCCAGAAAATTGAACAGTCAGGAGAAAAATATGGCCCTAAAAGCCCCTTACAGATGCCAACATTTCACAATTTCAAATTCTTATAACTTACTGAATTTTGAATGACAAAGGAGAAAAGGACCTGATACTTGAGTACTAACATTGCACTTGCTATTTTAATTCATCATCTCACTGACTGAAAATTCCATGAGGGTATTTTCTTCCCATTTTACAAGTAAAGGAACTATTGGAAGAGTATTCATCCTATAAGCAGAAGAACTAGTTCTAGTATACATCCCTCTAACTACAAATATGCATAATGGTCAGTTACTGACCTGCTTAGTTAAAATATATGCTACTAATTTAGTTACTGTCATGTATTTCTATGGTATTTCCTGTCTAACACTCTTTGTCTTGGTAACTCACAGCTGTCAATCTTCCATGTGACTCTATATATACTGTATAGAAATGGAAGCTACTGCACCTCTTGGGCTATTTTAATTTTCAGTTCCATGGATCTTTCAAAATCAGATGTTTCTTCATTTTTGGTTTTATTATTGAAACCTCTCATGATGAACACTATTAATACATTTATAAACAGTTTATATTTTCAGTCTGTTTAACCAGGAACTATATATTTTTTGCCCTTAAGGATCTCTCAATAGAAGACTATGGTAGAGTATCTAAAAAATGTCTTTTGTGAGTAGGAAAGTAAATTCATTCATTACTTTTTTTTTTTTTTCATTCAACACATATGTCTTCTGAGTGTCTACCTTGTGTCAGGCATTATTCTAGGTTCTAGGGACAATGAAGTACATGATGAGGAAAAATGTCTCTGTCCCCAATGAAGCTTGCATTCTATGGGAGTAGGAGATATAAAATAAAATAATTAGACAAGTAGATAGTCATGTGATAAGTAATGGAAAAAAAGTAAAACGGGATATGTGAAATGTTGGAGAAAGATTAAAGCTTTAGGTAGATGACCGGGAAGGCTTCAGAGAGAAAATGACTTTTGACTGAAGGCCTAAAGGAATTGAGGGAACTGGCCGAGTGGCTGCCCAAGAAAAGAGCATTCCGGGCAGAGGGAAGAACATGTGCAAAGATCCTGAAATGAAAGATTGCTGGACTTGTTTGAGTGATCTTGAGAGAGCAGTGTGCTCTGAGTAGAAAGGACAAGGAGTAGAAAGAGGTGAGGTATAGACGTCACTGGGAATCAGATCATATTGGGCTTTCAATATAATCTAATATATATATATATATATATATATATATATATATATATATATATATATATATCTTTTACTCTGAGTGAAAATGGATATCACTGGAGGATTTTGAGGAAATATAGTTATACCTATTTTTAATAGCATTAGTCTAGAAGCCACACTCAGACAAGACTCCAGGGAGACTAGGAGAATAGCACAAAGAGCAATGTATAGCCTATTGCTTTAATCCGAGTGAGAGACAATGATGTTTTGGGAAAGTGTAGAGACAATGGAGTGAGGAGAAATTGTTTGAATGTGGGTGTATTTATTTATTTATTTTTTTGTAAATCTTTACCTGAGGACATTTTTTTCCATTGATTTTTAGAGAGCGTGGAAGGGAGAGGGGAAGACTGAGAGAAAGAAACATCATTGGGATTGCCTCCCGCACGTGCCCTGATCAGGGCCAGAATGGAGCCTCCAACTGAAATACATGCCCTTGGCCAGAATTGGACCCATGGGCTAACACTCTATCTACTGAGCCAAACCAGCTAGGGCTGAATGTGGGTGTATTTAGAAAGCAGAACCAAGTAGACTTTTTGACAAAGAGAGGTTTCAAAGGAATTACTATGTCTTTTGGCAAAAGCAACCAAAAATACATCAACTAAGCTAGGGATGACTACAAAATCTACTGATTTGAGGGGTAATTTCACAAGCTATTATATTCAAATCATAGCATAACTATAATTTAGTGGGTTGTTTTAAATTGAGAGTAGAGTTTTATTTGATAGTTGTTGGAATCTATGTAGTTCCAATTAGAGTATGGGTCTAAGCAGAGTCATACTAAAGTAAAAAATTGTCTTACTCTTTAGGATATCAAGGAAATTACCTGGAGCTATTTTGGGAGGCCTCTTCTAATAGCTTTTTATTTCCAACTGCTCTGATGTGAGAGGTCTTTCCTTAAGACATTTCTTAGATTCCTAGGAAAATGAGCCCTTAATATACTCTAAGCCACTTCTGTGAATGGCTGCTGAGCTGTCCTCCCTAGGGAGTATTTGTGTTGCTGCAAAGCACTAGGCTTGGGAAAAGGGTTGCCTCTCTTGCCACAGATCATTATACCATGTAAGAATATCTCACGAAAGTTCTGTTGCTGACACTGGCTACAGCAGCCAGCAACTGAAAGGCTATGTTGGCATCCATTAGCCATAGTTTCTGACCACACTGAGTGTAATAATACATTGTGTGACATTCTGGCCCTCCTACATTGAGACAATAACAAAACATCATACATCAATATTTGGCTTTCTCATAAAAATATATTTTATATTTTTTCAGGATTTTTTCTATTTATGTGAAAATATAATATTTAGGTATTTTTTGTTTCACAAATGTAAACTGGCTCTGGGTAAATGCAGGAAAGAAGTTCATTCTAAGAATGTGGTTATCCCAGAGGGAAGCAGTGCTGAAGAGCAGGCAGTGGCATGAATAAGCCTGTCATGCAGTAGCAGCTTATGTATGAACTTCAATCATTTTCAGTATGTTTTCTATCTTTTTAAGAATCCAAATCTCAGAAAACTACATCCATTTGACTGTCTCTCTCCCTCCATTCCACTCTCTCTAAACATCTTGGATAGATCAGTCTTTAATCCCACCCATTGGCACATGACTGACATTTGCCCAATAAAATGTTGAACATTTATTTAGTGTAATGTTGTTATCAGGAAAAGGAGGAATAAAGACCAAAAAGCAAATATCACAAGTGTTTAACTCAAAGGATGTTTCAAATCAAAGAAGAAAAGAATGATTATTAAACACATTATTAAGGGCTCTTTGAAAAGAAATTATCTAGTAAATAACAAAAGTTAGAGTTCTAGCTTCTACCAATGTGAATTAGAGAGAAAATAAAATATGAAGTATACAAATTGAACTTTAAAAAATCAGGGTAAGGAGCCCTAGTCTGTTTGCTCGGTGGTTAGAGTGTCAGCTCCCAGACTGATAGGTCTCAGGTTATGTTCTGGTCAAGGGTGCATACCTCGGTTGTAGGCTAGATCTCTGACCCGGTTGGAGGCAACCAATCAATTTGTCTCTCTCACATCAATGTTTCTCGCTCTCTGCTCTCTGTCTCTCTCCCTCCCTTCCACTCTCTCTAAAAATGAATGGAAAGAAAGTATCTGCAGTTGAGGGTTAACAACAACATCAAAATCAAGGTAAAGAAAGACATCAAATATAAAGTTAAAACCATGAAAAAATTCAAAAAGAATAAAATTGGCAGAATGTATTGTTTTAAAAGTGAAAAGAATTCTATTTTTTTTTAAGACCAGAATAAGTAGAAGGCATAAAGTTGGGAAATTCATGTTTAACTTAGCAGAGAATTACTATTTCTACAAATCAATATGGAAAAGGGGAACATCCCAATAGAAATATAAGCAAAGAACTTTGACATTTTACCAAAAACAAAATGTAAATGGTCAAAGAATATGTGAAAATATATTCAATCTACATTCAAATAAATAAAATGACAATGACAATGAGGTGTCCTTTCCACCAATAAATTGTCAATGATATTAAAAATCATTATACCAAGTATTTAGGCAAGTGCAGTGATAGAGAAGCTGCCTTGATAATGGTTAGAGATTTTCTGGGCTGATTGTAAATACGTATCTTTTTAAACTGAGATTTTAATAGTAAACATTTTGTTTTAGTGCTTCCTGTTGTTGCTGAAAACAAAAGAAACCAACTCTGGTTGGTTTAAGCAAAAGGAATCATTGTGGGAATGGGATTATGGTATCTCATGGACTCTGAAATGGTGTTGAACAGACAGGCATTGGTAACAGGAATCCGGGCATCAATGGGAAATTGACCAACAGGAGAGTTCTGACAATAAGAAGAACAAGGCAGCTCTCGGGATCCCTCTCTCCAGAGCCCTGTCACTCTGTCCAGCTGTGGCAAGATGCTTATTAAGATCATTGGAAGGCTGTTTCCAGACTGTGCTATAGGACTCTACAGTGAAGACTTGTCATGTGTGATGAACTGTAGTTCTAGCGCGTTGAGCCTTCTCACATGTCATTTTTTATATAAACTAAAATAGAAATAGGGAAGGGGGAGGAATCTAGTGAGAATGATTAGCAGTACTGTCACTGATAATATTAACTCGCATCTGAGAACCAACCAACCAACCAACCAACCAACCAGTATTTATTTGAAGTTTACTATATGCTAAGAATTATCTTGAGCAAGAAAAATTAATACAACCCATCTTGCATTATATATAAGTGTTATTCTTTAAGAAAATTTGTACCTTGATAGTTTGCTAGCTCAGTTCATTAGATGTCTTCATTTGTTTTTTGGTGTCATGCTTTTGTGGTTCTGCATGATTTTACTTGCAATTTATAGATAATATTTCATATACGCTTTATATTTCCCAGAGCCTATGCTTGTATTTTTTTTCAAAAGAAAAATATTGGTTGGATTTTTATCTTTGCTTGTATATGTTAGAAAAATTTCAAGTGTACTCAGTAAACTTTGAAATTCTTATTAATAAAAAATATGTATGTTAATTACAAATCTCTAATAAAGGTAGCCACTTGGTAAGTTCAGTCTTTAGGCAACACATATTAGTAACTACATTTGTTTGCAGTAAACCTATATTTTAAAACATTTTATTTCAAATATTTTATTAATGAAAGCTGTCCTATATCTCCATTTTTAATGATACAGCAATATTAGAAAAGAAAAATGTTACAGCAATTATATATGAAAAATGATTCTATTTAATAAAAGAGTAATATGTAAATTGACCATCACTCGAACACACAAGATGGCTGCCCCCATGTGGACACAAGATGCCCGGCAGGGAAGAGCAGTTGGGGAAGATCAGGACTGCAGGGGAGGGCACTTGTGGGTGACCAGGCAAGCAGGGGAGGACACCTGGGGTGACCAGGCCAGAAGGGGAAAGGCAGCTGGGGGGGACCAGGCCAGCAGGGAGAGGACAGTTGGGGTGACCAGGCCAGCAGGGGGAGGGCAGTTGCAGGGAACCAGGCCAGCAGGGGAGGGCAGTTGGGGGGGACCAGGCTAGTAGGGGAGGGGAGTTGTGGGGGACCAGGCCAGCAGGGGAAGGGTAGTTGGGGGGGGAGACCAGGCCAGCAGGGGGAGGGCAGTTGGGGGGACCAGGCTGGCAGGGGGAGGGCAGTTGTGGGGGACCAGGCCAGCAGGGGAGGAGACCAGGCCAACAGGGGGAGGGCAGTTGGGGGGACCAGGCTGGCAGGGGGAGGGCAGTTGTGGGGGACCAGGCCAGCAGGGGAGGAGACAAGGCCAGCAGGGGGAGGGCAGTTGGGGGGACCAGGCTGGCAGGGGGAGGGCAGTTGTGGGGGACCAGGCCAGCAGGGGAGGAGACCAGGCCAGCAGGGGAGGAGACCAGGCCAGCAGGGGGAGGACAGTTGTGAGGGACCAGGCCAGCAGGGGAGGAGACCAGGCCAGCAGGGGAAGGGCAGTTGCGGGGGACCAGGCCAGCAGGGGAGGAGACCAGGCCAGCAGGGGGAGGGCAGTTGTGGGGGACCAGGCCAGCAGGGGAGGAGACAAGGCCAGCAGGGGGAGGGCAGTTGGGGGGACCAGGCTGGCAGGGGGAGGGCAGTTGTGGGGGACCAGGCCAGCAGGGGAGGAGACCAGGCCAGCAGGGGAGGAGACCAGGCCAGCAGGGGGAGGACAGTTGTGAGGGACCAGGCCAGCAGGGGAGGAGACCAGGCCAGCAGGGGAAGGGCAGTTGCGGGGGACCAGGCCAGCAGGGGAGGAGACCAGGCCAGCAGGGGGAGGGCAGTTGTGGGGGACCAGGCCAGCAGGGGAGGAGACCAGGCCAGCAGGGGGAGGGCAGTTGGGGGGACCAGGCTAGCAGGGGAGGGCAGTTGGGGTGACCAGGCCAGCAGGGGAAGGGTAGTTGGGGGGGAGACCAGGCCAGCAGGGGAAGGGCAGTTGGGGGGACCAGGCTAGCAGCGGGAGGGCAGCTGTGGGGGACCAAGCCAGCAGGGGGAGGGCAGTTGTGGGGGACCAGGCCAGCAGGGGGAGGGCAGTTGTGGGGGACCAGGCCAGCAGGGGAGGGCAGCTGGGGGGGGAGACCAGGCCAGCAGGGGGAGGGCAGTTGGGGGGACCAGGCTAGCAGGGGAGGGCAATTGCGGGCAACCAGGCTGGCAGGGGAGGGCAATTGGGGGCAATCGGACCAGCAGGGAAGCAGTTAGGCATCAATCAGGCTGGCAGGGGAGTGGTTAGGGGGTGATCAGGCTGGCAGGCAGAAGCAGTTAGGGGCAATCAGTCAGGCAGGCAGGCGAGCAGTTGGGAACCAGCAGTCCTGTATTGTGAGAGGGATGTCCAACTGCCCGTTTAGGCCTGATCCTACACCAGGATCGGGTCTAAACGGGCAGTGGGACATCCCTCAAGGGGTCCCAGATTGGAGAGGGTGCAGGCTGGGCTGAGGGACATACCCTCTCCGTGCCCCCCCCCCCCGCACAAATTTCGTGTACCGGGCCTCTAGTATTTATATATAGGAGTAAAGCACAATAATGAAAATCATGGACTTTGTCATTTAATAGCTGGACGACCAGTAAAACTTCTCTGGGTCTAACTTTTACTGTATGAAAAGGGAGATATTAATAGTTTATACCTCATAGTTTTACATGATGGTTAATGAGCTATTACATATTAATTACCTAGGAAAGTAGTCAGCAAATAACTTTAGTCACTGCTGAGATTATCATTAATATAAATATAAGATATATTGGAACAGTGACACAAACAAATAGATGATAAGCAGAAAGTATAGAGCATATGTTTTTCCTTAGGTTAATCAATGATCAACTCATGGCTTAATGAGCTAGATTAATACAATATTTCAAAAAACTTGAAACATGACCTACCAGAAATTACATTATTGAACCCAAATAAAGTTATCATAACACTGATTAAAAATATATTTTTTAAGACTTTATTATATTTTTAGAGCAGTTCTGGATTCACAGAAAAATTGAGAGGAAAGCACAGAAATTTCCTTCCTACCCCTTGTCCCCACACATGCATAGCCTTCCCATTATTAACATCTTCCCCAACAGAGGGTACATTTGTTACAATGATGAAACTACACTGGCACATTATTATCATCCAAAGTCCATAGTTTACATTATGGTTCACTCTAGCTGTTGTATGTCCTCTGGGTTTGGAAATGTATATTGACATGTATCCATAACACTGATTTTTAAGAAGTGTTAGCTGGCATTGTGACAGGTTGAAAGTTGTCTAGAATTGATTGTAGGCCATATTATCCAAATGCACTTTCTGGCCTTTGAAAGCCTTAGTTTCCAGCATGAAGAGCTTTGCAGTGACAACTATCGAGTCTTAAAAATAAGCTATTGAAAAGGTAAAAATGTATTTATTCTGCCTTTTTTTTTTACCCAGAGGCAGCTCTTGACTCTGTTTTCCAATGTTACCTCAAAGAAAAGCATAGTGATCAGAATTGGAAAGGGAAGAAGAAAATCTTTTAACAGAGCAGTGAGGTTGTGAATTAAAAGAAAAAAAATAGATAAGGAGGACTGAAGTTTAAAGAGATGAATTTTTAAAGGACTAACTTAAGGGGAAAAAGTGAAATTATATGGATCTGATATTCTGATTTAAATATGTATTCTGGCATTCTTTTTACAGAAAAGAAATGTAATGGGAAAGTAAAAGCAAGAGTGTCATCACATATTTACAAATTTAATATTTGAGTCATTCATTTGCTTTCCCATTTAGATGTTGAGTTTAAGAAATATCAAAAAGAGCAAAACAACAAACAGGTGGTAGTGAAAATTAAATGAAAATATTAAAATATCCTAAAATGAGTGAACTCATGTAATTATAAGATAGGCTTCAGGCCACTTATCAATTATACATTTAAACTACTGGAGGACAGGGATTGCAGCTGACACATCTCTGTAGCCCCCAAAGCACTGAGCACAGTGACGTGCATATAGCAGATATTCAGCAAATATTTGTTGAAAGAAAAATTCTTCGTGGAATACAAAATAGGTGTAAAACATTATCCTTACATTTATAGAACTTTTATTTTTAGGGACAGACACAACCAATAAACATCCATTTACTGAATACTTATGAAATGCAAAATATGTGAAATTTTAGATGACAGTAACATAATAAAGTAGGACATTTTATGGTTCTGTAGAGTCAACAAGTAGAATATTTAAAAATCAATGTGATTCTGAGTATTTATAGAAGACAGTGGAGAAGATAGACATTGATTTGAGCTTTGAAGAATGGGGAAAATTCAGAAAGGTGCAATGAGAAAACATAAGTAAAATGCTGTCTCAAACCATCAGCTTTAAGGTAAGTTATAAAAATCATTTTTAATATTCCCTATATTGGAGTGAATACAGAGGAAACAAAGAAATAGTAATGAACGCATACAGAATACTTTATTCTGCACTTATTTTATCAAATCCATATGAAGCTGTTAAAAGCATCATAATTTATTTCTGCATGATGGAACGAGTGACAGTCACACTGCTAGATCTATTAGAAGGAAATGTGCCTTTTGGTTCAGTTAATTCAATTCCACAAGTATTTATTAAGCACTTATCTGAGTAAAGCACTATGGAATCATCCATGTACAAGCAATTAAAATTTAACTGGTCCAGAGAATATTTGCTACATCATTTCACTTTAAAAAGAGTTAACTGTTACCATATCCTTCCTTGATCTTTTAGAAGTACCTTAATTTAGAGGTTTGATATTAGTATAAATGTAATATCACCCAAGTTGGCATCTAAATTTTTATTTTCAAACTGGGTTTAGAGAAATAGATTAATTAAAAAGTGATAGCTTGTATCTTTAGAATGCCATTTCTAATACGTTCACATTTGTTAACTTTTTCTTAGGGCAACGCATTAATTTAACTGGATAGACATAATTTTTATTTTGTTTATCAGGAAACTGAGTCTGACAGAGCTAAATGATTGTGCAAGAGCTTTTTACTGGTTGACTGTTTGGAAACCACACCTTGAACACAAGATCTTTAGAAGAAAAATAAGATGTCTTTTCAATTGTACAATACTGCAGCAGAAGTGGCAATGCTCTCATGTTATCCAGTGAGGAATTTACTCGTAGTTTACAGAGACTTCACCCCAGCTTCTGAAGAGACTGAAGAGTAATATGTAAGAAAGGCTAGTTGAGGTGAGCATCCAAATGGTCTGCTGATATCATGGGTCTACACAAAAATAATCCTAGGTGAGGAAAATGAAGAGGAAAATTATACAAAATTTTCAAAAACTCATCAGTGTAGATGAGTGGTTCTAATCCAGGACATTCTGCCCTCCCTCTCTCCAGTAAATAGTTGGTAAGGTCTGATGGCCACAACTGCAGGGGTAGGTACTACTGATAGATAAAGGCTAGGGGTGCTGCTAAGTATCCTATAATGCACAGGACAGCACCCCCCCACCCCCAACCACCCCACACACAAATCACAGAAAGGGGTATCTGACCTGAAATATACATACCGATGAGGTTGAGAAAATCCTAGTATAGAGAGTCAAGATAATTCAGGTAAAAATAAGCTGGCATTTAAAAAAAAATTATGAGAGTCTTTCTGTGCTTCTGATGATGACATGACCCATATAACTATCTCAGCATTTTTCTGAGTCTTAAATCATCAGATATTTGAAGATTTGGGAGTAAATCTTGGGAAATAAGTAATTTTCCAAATTTACTTATTTCCCTCTATAAATGTGTTATTTTTTCTATATTGACTGTTTGAGAAATAAATGAAGGGAAATGATGACTTCATGTGTTTACTTCCGTCAAATTCTTACTATTATTATTTTTAAGCAACAAGTAATACTGCAGGCTGAAGTTTCTAAGCCTCGGTGTACAATTCACTTCTGTTCAGTTAAAAGAGAAATTTACTAAAATGATTCTTGGTCAAGGAAGAGTGAGTCACGGGAGTCATGAAACAAAACAAAACAAAACAAATGTCACACTGCGATGTCCCTATAAATTTAACGGATTTCCTTTTGAAATATCTCAAAGGCCAAGTTGGTTTGGTCAGTCGCTTCTGCTGTCGTACATGGATACATTGGTAAAACTGGCTAACCTGGGAATTATCAAACAACTGATGTTTGTTCCCGTCAATTTAATATCTAAAAATATAAATTTTGAGGACAAAGGAAAACATGAGCCTAAAAATGATAGCAGAAACCATATTATGGAAAATTACGTATAACATAAAGGGGTTGAACTTTACCCAGTAAGTGATGGAAGACATGACTTGATTCAATCAGAAGTCTGCCCAATGTGGTCAGTTCTGTTTTTTAGATAAATCAATTTGATGGTTATGTGGATGTTAACATTTAGTCATCAAGATGGAATAGGAAAATAGTTAGATAATTCTAGGTCTATTATTGCAACAATAAATATTTGTTGAATGAATGCTTTTAATGATTAAGTTGTGTACAATAAATATTCCAGAAAAAATGTATAGTATAAATGCATGCTACCTCAGTTAACATCTACTCAATTCATTCATATAAGCAATAAATATTACTGAGTAATATATTTTGTGGTAGTCTCTATATCATGGATGGATGCAATTTATTGTAGAAATCTATTTTTAAATATTATCTTTCCCCTACATTTCCAACACACATGATGGGGAAGGAAATGACAACCACAATAATCACTTCTATTCAAAGAGAGTAAGAATGGTATGAATGCAGTAGTCACTGATACACGGATATTCCGAAAACCCACTGGGAAAATATTGTGCGGCCCTTTATTCTGAGTAAGGTAAAATTCCTTGATAGACTCCAGTTCTGGTCCTGCGAGTAGCTCTCAAGTTCATTGTTCTCCAAGGCTTTGTCTCTACCCTCTTGGATTCTCTTTTCTGTTCCATGATACTTCTTTCTAACACCTGAGGGAGTCATTGAAGTAATGGTTCTCCTTGGTGACTGGGCTACATTCTCAGCCTTTCCCTTGTTTTTAGAAAGTTGCAGACTAGTGATTGCTTCACTTCTTTCACAGTCAAAAAAAAAATTGTCTATTTTTATAGCACTTTTGGCAACATGATTCTCAAAAACATTTTAAAAATATATTTGACTCCAGTCACTACCATGTGCCAATAAATCTATAGACTTACAGATATTTTGAGATTATTGAACTTTTGTGAATTGTGTCCTTAGTGACTTTTCATTGAGTCATTTTATTGAAAAAAAAACAAAACAAAAAATTACTGGAGGACATCTTAATTCAATCACAGGTCTTCACAGAAGATGTGAGTCTTGCCTTAGACTGGTCTTTCTTCTAGCTTTCCCTTAATTTGACAATAAGTTAATGCTGATGATGCTGGAGCTGAGAATGAGTTGCATCTTTGAACATTGAAAGTTCAGGGATATTTGAATTCTCATTCTCTTTTATCCCGTCTTGTAATTTAATTAATTTCTTTTAATTGAATTTATTGGGGTGACATTGGTTAACAAAATTATACATATCATTTATACACTGTGCTGTGTATTCACTGCCCCAAGTCAAGTCTCTGTCATCCATCACTATTTATCCCCCTTCTGTCCTCCTTCACCTCCCCCGACTTCCTCTTCCCTTTTGTAATTACCATACCTGTTGTCCTGGAATCTTTCTTTAGTTTTTTTTTTGCTTAATCTCTTCACCCTTCCACCTAGTCCCCAGCCCCCTTCCCTCTGACAGCTGTCAGTCCATTAGTCCATTCCCTATCCATGCGTCTGTCTCCACTCTGCTTCACTGTGTTCACCAGATTCCACAATAAGTGATTAGGCCAATTCTTTCCTAAATTTATCCCTTTTTCATGATATTTATCAACTTAAGCTAGTAACAAACAACTCATTTAGTACTAGTCTGCCTCAAAATCTCCTTGCCCAACCTACAGATTTATTAGGTATATTTTCTGCCTTCTGAGTTACTGCAGGTGACACTTTTGCCAGATATTTGGCCATAAATAGTATGTCACATTTGTCCACTCTGAAACAAAAATGTCCATGCTGCCTTCCACTCAGCTCCAAATGTCACATATTTTAGGTTTTTGCATTGCCAGCACACATCTTCTAGGTATCAATTACTATATGCATATGCTATTTCTACAATGATATTATGAACCCAATACTTTCAAAATCTCAGTGGTTTACAATCCAAATAATAAAGATCTAATATGCAAATGATTGTCATGCCCTTGTGCCCTCGAGTCGGGGCCGCGCCCCACGCCCGGTGCTGGCCGGGGACCTGAGGCTGCGCCCCCGACCCATGCGCCGGGCTGGGGACCTGAGGCCATGCCCCCTGCCCTGCAGGGCATGACGGGGGAGGGGCTGGCTGGGTCGGGTCTTGCACAATTTCGAGGCGTGCGTGGGTGGGCGGGGACTTGACTCTGGGTCCCGTGGCGTGCCCCAGACTCTGACAGGAGGGAGATATTCATATACATTTTACTAATTTTCTTTCATCTCTAACACTTTTATTATAGAGAAAGGGCAAATAGCAATATTAAAATATTTCCTCTAATTATTTCCCTTTTAATGTGCATGAATTCCATGCAGTGGGCCACTAGTAACATATATTTTTTCTCATTCACAAATTTGTGGATTGGCTGTAGCAGCTCTCTTATAGGCTGTGGATCAGGTTCTGGTTTGTAGCACATGACATCTCATTTAAGAACCTAGTTTGAAGCAGTTCTAATATGGGCATGATGTTGTCATGCCAGAGTGAAAAAGGCAGAAGAACTGGCAGAAACTTTCAGTGTCCCTTAAATTATGCTAGGCTAATTTAGCATAATTTAAGACAGAGAAAGACAAATAGCACACTATCTCACTTATATATTGAATCTAATGAACAAAACAAACTGATGGACAAAATAGATCCAGAGACTGGATGTATTGAAGTATGCAACAGACTGATGGATTTCAGAGGGAATGTGGGGAGGAGTGGGAAAATATTAAGCAAAAAATTTATCTGCACATATGCATAACCCATGGACAGACAATAGTGTGGTGAAGGTCTGGGGAAGGGTTGAAATGGGTTAATGGAGGGGGAAAAAGAGACATCTGTAATACTTTCAACAATAAAGATAAAATTTAAAAAAAAGATTCCAGTTGAAATTGCTACTCTTCCACTTTCATTCCTGTCCCATGGCGGGTGCATAACACTTGGCCACGTTCAATACCATTGGGATGGAGATGTATAGCCCTCCCAGGAAAGGTGAGGGAGAATAGGTATTACTGAACTCTAATCCTCTATAAGAAGTTAGTATGTGTCAGCAGGGTACATGTTGGGGTCTACGTGAATCCACAAAAATCAGTGTTTCCATGGATTTATAAACATTTATGTTTAAAAATAATGGCACTTGAAAATCAACACCAGGGTTTTCCTTCTTTTGAGAATTTTCACAAATAGTTCCAAAACATTAAAAATGAGAATTCACCTAATTTCTTTTATATACCCTAAAATATAATTCAATGGGTAAGAATGTATCTAATTTTTGTCAGCTGTTTAAAAATGTATGGCCCAAAGTTATTGTATATTCTTCAAGGTCACTTAGACATTGTAAAACTCATAATTAAATTTAAAGTTTGGTTTGCTAGTGTAATGCTTATTCTTAATTGAATGAAATTAATTACATTTCAAATAGAAGTTTTGGAAAATACTATGTGTTTTAAATTACAAATATCTATAAATATTGCAGGTTTGTTATGGAATGACAATCATAATTTGCAATCAATTTTGAGAAATGACACTTATACTAACACATCAAAGATATGTTTACCTTACTTCTTGTGCATCACCTAAGGAAAAAAATAGAGTACTCAAGAATCAATTTTAACATGGAAGAAAGATGTTTTTGTCATTAAAAATCAATCAAAGTAAACTTTCAGAGTTCAAAATAGAAAATTATGTATTAATATGAGAAGTGGCTTTTATCAGTAATTTTACTTTAAAATTATAATAAATGCATTCAATAAATACAATTTAATGACTGAGAGACTAACACTGATATGTTGTCATGGAAAAATCTCTTTGATATTATAATGATAAAATATTTTAGATAAAAAAAATTAAGAGCAAGAAGAAAATGATACAGTACTGAGGACAAAAAGTACAGAAAGAAAACAAATTAATAATAATATGTTAGTTATTGTTCACTGAACATCAGAAGAGGTTGAAAAGGTTGCACTGTAAAACATAAATCTTATCGTATAATTGACCATAGCGGATAGAATTTTTTTCTCTGCTGTGGCTGACCAGCAGCCCCTGAACAATGGATGAACACAGTTTGACTGTGAAAGAGAGGGCTAAGGGGCTCCTGGCTCTAGCATCCAGAGCAACCTCAATTGTCTGCCTCCTTAGCCTTTTACTGCAGTTTTTATTTTTAGATGCAATCAGTAAAATGAGTAATCTTGGGAGGACACGTGTTTACGTTGTTCTCTAGGCAAGGGCATCCAGGGATTAAGCACAAGGATTCCAGTAAACACCCAGGGGTCTGCATATGCACAGAATTGTTTGGAAAGGTCAAGGAATAATTAAGGGTGCCGCCTTCCACACTCACCTAAGTCTCCTCTAAGTCAGAATTCTGAAAACCAGGGCAGGCAGCCTTCCACACACTTCCCTTTTCTCAGAATGTCCTCCTTACAAACTTTCCAACCAAGTCTCATGCTTCCCAATATTTCCCCATATTTCCTAAGTGCTGGAATGTTGGTCAAGTCTCAAGGCTAGGACTGGAACGCAGAAACAAGGATCTGTGCCAAACCCTCAGATTTTATAGTACATCCAAATTAAATGTGCATCAAATTCTTGCTTTAGTTTACTATTCACATAAGTGTAATTAATGAGTTATTTGTTATTGTGCTTTTTGCTGATTTTCTTGCACATGACCACCTCCATGGTCAGCCTGATGCATCCATCTGCCTTCCTTCCAAGAATGTGAGGAACATTATAGCACAAATGCAAGGAGAAAAGGAAGAAAGCAATATTCAGCTCTGACATACAAAATATGACTTTCAAATCCTCAATAAGGCAGTAGGCTTGGGAGCTAGTTTTACCTAGAGGGAACGTATTTCCTAAATGTCATCATTTACTTCTATAACATTACGGAAAGCCTGGATTTCTTAATCATAAAATTTTCATGCTTAACAGAGGAGAAACTAACACCAGCCTGGACCTGCCTTCCCAGGTGGTTCATCTTGGTGTGGAGAGAGAGTGAGGTGTAGTGAGGAAGGAGGCTTGTTGAACCATTGTTAGGAGTTTCTGTCTTGTTGGAGTTAAGGGGCTTTTATGACATCTGGAGAGGGAGAGGGTAAAATGTAGACAGACCAAAGGGCTTTCATCTCTCTCTCTTTCTTTTCTTTTCTTTTTTTAATTAAAGCATTCTTTTTTTATTATTTTATTATTATTGATTTCAGAGAGGAAGGGAGAGGGAGAGAGAGATAGAAGCATCAACGATGAGAGAGAATCATTGATTGGCTGCCTCCTGCACATCCCCTACTGGGGATTGAGCCCACAACCCAGGCATGTGCCCTTGCCCGGAATCGAACCTGGGACCCTTCAGTCCACAGGCCGACGCTCTATCCACAGAGCCAAACCAGCAAGAGCAATCTCACTTTCCTTTTATTTTTTTATATGTATATTTTTGATTGCTGATTGTATTACAAATGTCTTCTATTTACTTCCCCTTTATTCCTTTCCTCCCACCTTTTACCCTGCCCCCCCCCCCCACCGCCTTCCTGGTCTTCACCAGACTGACATACCTTGATGTAGGGGTGGGGGCACGAGAACAGATAAATCATTTTCTTTTTAGACTCTGGGAGGAGAAGCCCCTGAACAGCCTGTGGAGTAGCTGCCTCAGGTAGAATGGAAGAGGCAGGTCATTATGGGAGGGCAGAGGGAGCAGGTGGGTGGGCTTTATACCAAAGTCCACCTCAGCTCCTGAGTTGATAGAGACATCTAAATAGAATGTAAAGAAGGAAGCCTGGTGTGCTGGCTGATGAACATGCTAGGAGGCTGAGGTGTCAGGAGCTGAGTGGAAAGGCCCTGAGATCAAGAGCTGCCTGGTAGCCCACCTGGGGGAAGGACCACAAGAGAGTTATTACAAGACCTCAGGGTCCTTAAAGCCAGAAAGTTGATGCAGTCCCCAAAGAGATGATGGCTCTCCTTACAGCACTATTTGAACCAAAATAACACATCACTATTTCACCAGCCACCAGCTACAGAGTTGAATGTCTTCAGGGTGTTCATCTAGCCCAGCGGTTCTCAACCTGTGGGTCGCAACTCCTTTGGGGGTCGAACAACCCTTTCATAGGGGTCACCTAAGACCATCAGAAAACACATATATAATTACATGTTGTTTTTGTGATTAATCACTATGCTTTAGTTATGTTCAATTTGTAACAATGAAAATACATCCTGCATATCAGATATTTACATTATAATTCATAACAGTAGCAAAATTACAGTTATAAAGTAGCAACGAAAATAAGGTTATGGTTGGGGGTCACCACAACATGAGGAACTGTATTAAAGGGTTGCGGCTTTAGGAAGGTTGAGAAACACTGATCTAGCCCCTCTGGCAAATGGCATCACTGCAGATAAACAGAGCTAATGAGGAGTATCAGGAAGGAGCCAAGTGATCCTTATTTAAGCTCCTTCTAACATATACTCAGATAACATCTTAGTAAAGAGTTATATAGGCAGAAGAGATAATCTATAAAACAACATTAATCGCACCAAAAGTGAATTGTCTAAAGAGTTTGCATCATTACCTTGGAAGGCTTTATTTTTTACCTTTACTATCCGGTTGGATGTGCCTCTTTGAGAAAAGTTTAGCTCAGTTTTACGTAGTAAATAAATGTAAAACACCACTGCATTTTTTCTTACACATACAAGTACGTGGGAGTAATTCATGACCATACAAGTTAAAAATTCCAATTTAGTCTATGTGAAATTTAAGAAGTCAGTCATATCAAAGATGAAAGAAAATAAAACTTCCTCAGGGTTTTCCTGGGAAGCTACAAATGCTCCTGATTCTTTGTGTGTGTTCATACTTTGTCCAGTCATTACTGGCCCCAGATAACCAATGAGAGTTTAAATCATACATTGGGAAATGGATGCCAGGGCCTGAATTTGGCCTGCAAATGTGTTCTGTTTGGCTGGTGCAGTGTTATAAAACCTTGAACCAATGTTTATAACTACAGAGGTTTCACCTAAAAACTCCGTTTCTGGATTTCTTTAGAAATGGTAATAAAGGGCTGGAGTAAGAAGGACCTCTCCTTTAAGTACAAAAAAAATCCTTCAATTTCTGTAATCAACATTATTTATAAGATTTTTGAAAATATATTTTATTTTATTGATTTTAGAGAGAAAAAGGGAGAGAGATAGAGAGATGGAAACATTGATGAGAGAAGAGCATCGATCTGCTGCCTCCTGCACACCCCCTACTGGGGATCAAGCCTACAACCCAAGCATGTGCCCTGGCTGGGAATTGAATCAGCGACCCCTTGGTTCATGTGCTGATGCTCAACCACTGAGCCACACCAGCCGGGCATGTAAGATTCTTTTTTTATATCCAGTTCTGGACATTCATTTTCGTTATTCACATGACCCCTTATACTCTCTTGAAATTGCAAACCTTGGCTTAAAACACATGGAGAAAACAAAAGCTCATGAACCTACTGGTACTAATCTTATTTCAGATTTTCATTTTTGTTTCTTAGACATGATTTCTAAATATGGAACATTTTATTTCACTTATTTTTCTTCTAGTTTTGTCTAATTAACTGAGCTTCACTTTCCAAGACGTTCCCACTTGAACTTTACTATACTTTATAGAGATCGGGCTTGGGATGCTGTGTATCTTAGGAAGTGCTGGCATCTTGTTGGGTGGTTGTGATTCTATATTTATCCAATGCAGAATTTGCAAATAAGAAAAAGGTATGACTTTGCCAATAAGAAAAAAACAATCTGAAAGAAGACTTTATTGTTTTATGCATCAAAGGAAAAGTTGAATGATCTCAATGTCAGAGGGACAGAGTTTTAGTCCCACCTTGGGACCCTTTGAATCTAAAATGGTCAGTACTACAAGAACAAAGTATCAGTCTCTCCTCAAATATTCCCCCTCTCTCCAATTCTCCCTCTCTTCTTCCCTTTCTTTTTCTCCATATCTTTTATTTGCTTCTTTCTTCATGAGGGAGTCATTCTTTTTTAATAGAACGATTCCCTCCATATGGTTGGAAACCATCCTCCCTGTGAGTCCGCTCACAGCTTGTTATATTACTAGTCCGTGTGATTTCAAAGAAAGGGCCATGACTGGCTGAGCTTGGATAACTGTGCACTTCTGAAACTGATTGCAGCTAGATTATGAGATCTTGTGTCATTACAGGGGGAGGCAAAAGTAGGTCTACAGCTGTTCGTGTGTAAAATAATACAATAATTAAATAATACAGGAATAAACTGTTTCCTGTACTCAAAACTGTAAACCTACTTTTGCCTCACTCTTTATATGTATAAAATTAGTGCATAACTAGCATTTAACAAAGGAGAGAGATCAGGATTGATCTTCAACTATATAGGTTCATGTCATGAAGAACAACTACCAACTAATCCCACTAAACCTTTCTGATGCTCCTTACAGAGATAGGAAATTAGGATGCACCTTTGGTCTGAAAAACTAATTTTTTTATGCTTATAGGTCTAAATATCAGTTCCATCTAGTGTGGCTGCATTTATCTAGATCTTGCTTCAGTTTCTTAAATAATAAAAGTATTTTACTAGGGAAATAAAAATACCAAATGCTGATCACTGGTTATGGGTTGTGAAAGAGCACACTGCTTATAACTATAGATATGTTTTGAGTTATGATAATTTATGATTGATCATAAAACTAAATTAAATTGCTACTCATATGGCACAGTAAAGCAAATCAATGTATGGGTTGATATACCATGTAATCAAGCAATGCAAATAAATCAGATAATCAACATAAAATCAATATGCAAGTAATAAAGTAATAATGAAATATAAGGTAATAAACAAGAGTCTAAATATGATTTAACTATTTCTTTCTTATTACATCATTTAACTATTTCTTTCTTATTACATATGGCAAATGATTAGAACCATCTAGGGAGATTTCTTTTAAAGTATATATTTCCAGGCTATACCCCTGGAGATTATTATTCAGAGATTTCAGTTAGGATCTGAGAAATCTTTCTATAAACATTGGGAATATTAGTAGTTGTAACAAAGTGCTGTGTTAATAAGCAGTCAAAGTCACCACTGACCATTGAAAATAAAATGAGGTTAATACTGTATAAGGAGAATCCTATATAATAAAAGGGTAATATGCAAATTGATCCTAACAGCAAAATGACTGGGAATGACTGATCACTATCACATACACTGACTGCAGCTTAGGCCTGCTCCCCGCTGGCAAGTGGACATCCCCCGAGGGCTCCCGGGCTGCCAGAGGGATGTCTGTCTGCCAACTTAGGCCCAATCCCCTGGGGAGCAGGCGTAAGCCAGCAGGTAGACATCCCCCGAGGGGTCCCAGACTGGGAGAGGGCACAGGTTGGGCTGAGGGACCCGCCCCCCCGAGTGCACAAATTTTTGTGCACCGGGCCACTAGTCTATTATAATCCAGAAGGCTTGTCACATAATCTTTTTAGTTATTGTAATGATTTTACTTAAACAATATAGTGACACAAGTTTGAAGAAGTCAGAAATATCAGGAATTTACACTTTGGGGACATAACTATAATTTAGTTGGGAGGGATCTTTTGGGACTCATTGTACTGCAAGGGTCAGTCCTTCCATAGAGCATACGTTTAGAACAGGCAAGTATCACATTTCAAGCACACACACAAAGAAAAGAAATCAACTTCCACTTTTATTGTCTGAGCCATAAGACTTTAATGAGTTTTCTCAAATTTGCCAAACATGGTTTGCTCTTTCATTTTCACCAAAGAGACCTCCACCTCATAGAAGCTACTCTGACAGATATTATGTACTTCTAAGATCTCAATATTAAGTCTCAGACATTTTACATTCCCCAATTGCATATTTAAATCTCAAATTTTCAACTGGAAAGCAACAATAACCACAGTACCTACCTATATAAGTTGGCAGTTTCCATTTCAACTGACAACACAAAAATTCATTGTGTGCCCATAGAGATGGGAATGGCTTGGGGGTCATTTGGATGCAGAAACTCAAATAATGTCATCCACATCAAATTAATTATCTCCTTTTTATTTTTTAATTAATCAAAACAAATTTAGACAGTAACGAAATAACCTATTTAAGACATAAAACACTTCAAATATAATTAAAGATCACTATATAGAGATCCTTGATCTTTTCCCCTCACCTGACTCTTCCCACCTGCCTGATAATGATCACTAAGTCACTTGGTGTTCATGATTTTACTATTTGCAAACTTAATCCATAAACAAATAAAGAAACACACACATAATTTTTTCATGCCTCAAATCTATAATAATAAAAGTGTAATATGCTAATTAGACTGGACAAAGCCACGGCAGGTGGGGGTCAAGGCAGAGATGGCCACAGCAGTGGGGGCCAAGGCCCTTGCACGAATTTCTAGTGTTTTATAAAGGTCTTAAACATCTTAAGATTCCCCCCAACTAAATATCTATTCTTCTGCAACTTTTGTGCTCAACATATATGTGAGATTTATCTAGGTAAATATATGCAGCGTTAGTTGATTTACATTAACTAACAACTACATAATATTCTAATTCTATTCTTAGACATTTATGTTGCTTCCAATTTTTGATGACTATAACACAGTTGAAATAAACATTCTTATACATTATCTCCTTTGATAAATATTCAAGAGTTTTTATTTAGGATATCTTGTCTTTTCTTATTAATTGATAAAAAAATTATATGAAGATCTATTACAATCTTTAGCTTAATAACAAAAATTATCTTGCCAATTTCTTCTTGAAATTTACAGCTTGTCAAAAATATAACAGATTTATAATTTGTTATCATCAAATATTTTTTCTTTTATGAAAATTATTGTGATTTTGGATTATATTTTTAAACATTCCTTCTTAGCCAAAGATCATAAAATAATGCTGCTTCTGATTAAGTGCTTAGAAATTGGCTTTTTTATATTTAGTGACTTAATCCATCTGGAATTGATTTTTATACATAATATAAAATTAATTTCAAACATGTTTTCCATATGGATAAAACTTACTCTGGAAAGAATCGTGTGGCCAGGGAAATCGTATAAAATATTTCCCTCAGCTCCGGGACACGTACTTTACTCTTGGAGTCAAGGATAAATTGCTCTTTGCTCAGATCATGTGAACTAAGAATAGAGAAAATTTGGATCCTACACCTCCACAGTGGAAGTAGTTTTAATAAACTATTAAGAGAGAGCAACAAAATGTTTCTTTTTTTCTTCCTTTTTTTAATTTAAGGTTTTTGTTTACATTGTCCAAACCAACTCAGTTCAAGGAAACAGAAATTCATAAAATAGAATCTTCCTCAGAAATAAAACATACAGGGATTGCTAGAAGTTTCCTCATGCACTCTTTATTATCGATCTTGAAGTGGCCAAATGGCAAAGAAACAGTGGAAGAATTCCCAGTGTACAACTTCTGTTAGAAAAAGGGACCATATTTCCAAGCAGTTGGCTGCCTCCTTCCCACTTATCCCCAACTGAAGCTTCAAAATTAATTACCCCTTCCCATGACAAAGCACTAGTCAACCTTTGTTCAGAGAGAGGCTTATTGTGTAAGCAAACTCACACAACAGAGAAAACTCAGGCTAGCTGCCCAGAAAAGTTAATCCAATTCTATCGTTATAAAATATCAATAGAAAACTTGTGCTTACCAAACATAGGAAAAAAATTAGCAATGGGAAAGTGAATGATCAAGACTGAATACTATAACGACAAACAACAACCAAACAAAATAACTTGCACCCTGGAGAAGCAAACATAACTCATGGAGTAGAAGAAAACTAAAAAGCTAAACTCACTGGTATCCTCAGGAACATAAAGTAAGATGCTACCAAAAAATGGAACCATCAGGGAATAAGAAAGCTGCTGTAAATCAAAAGAAAGCTAGGCAGGACAATAAGAGGCAGAGGATAAAACAAAGAAGTTAATATGCAATTAATAGATGAGAGAGAGAGAGAGAGAGAGAGAGAGAGAGAGAGAGAGAGAGAGAAGCAAAAAGAGAGTAGAAAATTGTAAAAGTAGAAAATAGAAAAATATTTCTCAGCAGTAAAGGCACAGATCTTCAAATTGAAATTTTCCAATGAACATGAAAAGAGTCAGTTTTACACTCAATCTTGTGCAGTTTCAGAAAACAAAATAACAATTTGAACATTTCTATTGGGATAAAAAAGCAAAGTACATACATGTGGATAAATTGGCATTAAATTTAAAATAAGAACGCTGCATGTTATGAAAGTGATGAGGAAAATAAGACTTTTTTTGCGGGGGGGGGGGGGGGGTGGGAAGGTGCTAGCAGCCTGACTCTGTATCCCTAATGCACATTCCTGTTAGCCTATAATCTAGTCACTGCCCCTTCCTTAATTTTCTGGTCTTGCAAGACCTGTTTACCCAAATACTCCCATTTTACAGAGGCCATAAACCATGAACAATACGCCACCCCCGAAGAGGGTTATCAGTCCTGCAGCCAGGCCAGGCCTTCAGGTGCGGTCTCACGGCCCCCATCCCAACACACGGGGCATTTTGCAAAGCCTGTGAAAGGTCCGAAAGACTGATCCTTATTTGGGGGACATAGAAACCAAAGGGTATAAAGAGAAAGCTTCCTCCATATTGGCTTACTTAGGATTTGGAGAACTGACCCCTGAGTCACTGTACTAGTACATGTGAAACATCTGAAAATGAATGGGGTTTTCCTGTATCTCCAGGTACTCCTGTGTATTTTTCGGTCACCTGGTAAATTCTGTAACAAAAATACTGAGAAAAAATAATTTTACAGTGTAATTCTATTATCAGTACAACTATCAATCGAATATAAGATCACAATAAAGAAATTGCATTATACAGCTTATCTCTCATACCTTTTCTTGGGAGAGGAGAAAGACATGGGATAAGAAAGAATGTGGTAAAAAATAATATCCAAAAGATAACTACATGCCTAGCCTACAAATATATTGGTCTAGATTAGAATAGAAAGTCAGTGAGCTATGAGCAAAAGTATTCTCAAGAGGAGGTACAAAACATTCCACACAAAAGATATGCAATATAGAAATCTGTAAGCCCTTTTCTTTTTTTAAATTCAAGGACATGTTTTATTTATTTATTTTTTTATTTTTCAGGAGCATAAAATGTGTTCCTTATTATTTGGAAATTATATCAGGTTTCAATTTATTTTGTAAACAACAGAGCCTTACCTTCTTATTAAGGATATTCAAGTCTTTTTCCCAATCTAGCCTGAATCTTCCTTCATAATCTTTTCTACCATTACCCTACATCATCTATTCTATGCTCTAGAAATGGTGGACTCATCAGTAGTCCTTTTGTATTAACACATTTTCAGGTGTATGTGTCTTAAAAACAAAACAAAACAAACAAACAAAAACCACGAAATAAGAATTTAACTTTGCCCGTATTAATCAAACTAAAATATATGGCACAATTTTAATCCATTGATGAAATGTGAGAAAAGATTATCCATTTGAACTTGATGCTTGAAATAGTCTCATTAGAGTTCATAGAGGAGCAGAAAAGAAAATCTTACCATGATGTATCAGCTAGCTTTGTAGAAAGCAGTGTTTCCATAATCATATGTAAATAATAAATAATATTTCCAACTCGATAATAGAAAATAAACAGAAAATCATCTAACATGTATTATTTTAACAATTTACAGATGAAGTTATGGCTTATTGATATTGATCATTGATACAAGTGTTAGGATGGGTGCATTAATATCTTCATCCCACTACAGGATAGCAAGAGGAATGTCTGAGACTTCCTGGGACAAAAGTACAAACTTATGTGTATTATTTTAAGTATAACTAGTAAACCAATAGACTAAAGATAATAAATCTTAAAAATTATATTTGGAAAGGAGATGAAAGATAGATAAAGATAGATAAAGTTGCTAAGCTCTCTCTTCATCTTCCTTAGAAGAGAATAAATACAACATCAAATGTTGCTTATTCATAGCTGTCAGAACAATTACTAGACCTGAAAATATCAAAGAAATGATTGTTTTAGCTATCAAAGTTGGTTTAATAGAATGCTGCTTTCAGAAATTATTTTTATTAATTTATAATTTTACAATGTGCCTCAATTAGTTGTTTTTTTCATTGATTTAAAACTTTTTCAAATTACAACGCAACAGAAAATATGTGACAGAGAACACAGATAAATAGGCTATTTAGCCTAAATCCATACATTTAGCTACTAACACAGGTAATGCAGCTCTGCCTCAGTGATTCAAAGCGAATAAAGTTGCTGGGGCTGAAGTAGACGAATGGGCTTTCCTTGGTTGGCAGAGGGTTTCAGCAGGAAAAACATACTACCTCAGAGGTGGTAATGAGAGTGAAAACTCGAACAGTTATTTCATTCTTTTTATAGCTTTCTGAATAGTGCCTTAATATCGTATTAATAAAATATTTTGGCCCCGCGCAGGATACAAATAAAGGCAATATAATGTTCAAAAGAATTTTTGTTCATTAAGGAATTAGTACCTTTTAAAAATCCAGATAGAATGTTGATATTATAATGAGCAAGCTCAATAAGGCATTTTGTTTCCTAAGGCAAATCTTTTTCTATAATGCTAAATTTTATGTTAAGGTATTTTATATGAATTTTTGTTTCTTTTTGAAAATTAGAGTATCTTAGTGTTACCTTAATACAAATATCCTAGTTTCTAATTTGTTTGATATACTAAAAATAATAATTATAGCAATATTGTGTTTTAATAAGTCATTTTTATAAAACTATATGATTTTTATGTAAAGGTACATAACTTTATTTAATGATGTCTTTATATAATTTTCCCCACCTTCTATATTCCTTAAATAATGTTATTAAAATATATCCTTTTAGTAAGATCTAAAAGATTGCATATACTTCTTCTAAATTCATTTTGATAATTTTAAATCAACTGATTTCTCAAAAAACAATATTTATGATATCCTGAGTTATTTATCAAAATTTTAAAGCTTTCATCTCAAAAAGATCAAGTATGTATTGTGAGTTTCTGGTCTATATAGCCAATAATAGTATGAAACACTTTGAATTTCTTTCCAGACAGAGGCTATAGATGTCCTTTATGTGTTTTTTATTGTTGTTGTTTTAATAAGGATTATGATGCTCCTATAAAGCTTTGAATATTTAGGAAAATTGTTTATATTCTCCACTATATATTTCCAAGTCAGATAAAGCATTTATATTGACCTAATAGTCAAGACATACTGATTTCAAGAAGCAACATAATTTTTCAAGATATTTAAGGTATTCAAATTTATTGATTTTAAAAAATATTTAGTATTTAAATTTTCCAAATCAATAAATCAGACCAACTTGATTAGAATGAAAACCATTTAATGCAATGGCAAATGGTTAAATGAAGCACATTTTTAAATTTACTTCCATTATGTGCATTAAAGCAAATAAAATAAAAAGGTGTACCTAATAGTAGTATCACCATTCTACAAATAGAAACCCATGAAAACCATTTGGTATTCATGTTTAAAATTAGAAAAATAAAAGCCACACACCCAACAATCAAGACATCTTTTGTGATTCAACTAGTTTTAGAAACATTGCTTAAAGAATATATGATAGCAACAATAGATAAAGCCTTACTTAGGCAAATACAATTGGTGTGACCTACAATTTCTCCAAGATTAGAATTAAACATCATCATTTATAGACATTGTACTTTGGCATCTTTTAAAAACCGTATTTGTGATAGAAACAGCTTATTTATTCACCAGATCCCCTTTTCTCCCATGCACATAGCTGTACTGATTTTATTTCTGGACAGATCCAGCCATGGGGCTAACCTCTGGCTGGAGGAATGTAGGTTGTAGTAAAGTCCTCTGCTTGGTCACCTTGCTCCTACGAATCTTCTGGTGGACCCTAAGCTTTCTTTCACAGTTATAGCTGGATCAAGAGGACAGGTTGGGAAGTTCTTGGATCCACAGAGGACTACATAGACCAGAACCCCATCTCATTGCCTCACATTGGATTGTAGCATGGGGGATAAATACAATTATCCTATATAATAAAAGGTGAATATGCAAATTGTCCCTATGGGTGGGAGTTCGACCAACCAGGAGTTAGACTTTCACTGACCACCAGGGGGTGGCACAGAACATGGCGGGCATCAGTGATGGGGCAGGCAGCCAGGGGAAGGGAGGCCCCCCCCCACCCCCCAGGCTGGCAGCTGCTAGGGACCCTACCCATTCACAAGTTTCATGCACTGGGCCTCTAGTATTATATAAAGCCACTAAAATAGTGCACTTATAAGGTAAGCAACTTATCTTCAGTTCACAAAATGTAACAAGCAACAAAATTCAGTTACCAAGTAACAAAAGTCACTGAGTGATATAGTACAATAAACATACACAGATTAAAAATCAAGAGAACTAGATTCTACCTCTGGACCTGCCATCTCTCATGCAAACAGACACAGTTTGCTTCAGTGGTGCCACCTCAAATAAACTTCATGGAGGCAACATCACCACTACTGAATAATACTTAAAACAACAACAAAACATGAAATTGTTACATCATTGAGCATCTATTAAGTTGATTACAAGGATGGACAGATGTTCACATAATTCAATAGGTAAACACAAACAAGTAAGCTTAGATACTTACAAATCACATAGCAACCAAGTAGCAGAGGCATTGTGAGACACCAAGTCTCCATGACTACTAGGACACACAGGCACTCTACTTCTCCATGCCTCAGGTCCCTTCCTCATCAGAAAAAGGAGAGTATTTGGCCAGACTCTATAGGCTAAGATGGCACAATTTCTCCATGAGAAATAAATAATAGTTGTCAGGATTCATGGATGTGTTGGCTGACATACTCATATATGTGCTAAATTATTACAACTGTATTACAGCTCTTACAGAACTGTGTGAAGACGGTGGCCTTCCTCACCAGTTTCCTCCCATCTTTCCTCTCCTTCTCCTTCATCACACACACACACACACACACACACACACACACACACACACACACACACCATCCTCCATAACCTACAGCAACAATCTACTTGACAAGGTTATTTGAAAAGTGAATTCCCACTCCAGGGAAGACAGAATGTTAGGGGGTCAGAGGAAGACAAGCTTGTATATGATACAAACTTTATACCCCACCCTAAATTTTATATATTACCTGGAAAGATACTCTAATATCCCTATTTTTTAATAGGAAGAATATTTTATGGATAGAGTTTGCAAGAAGCCGTTTGGAGTGACCTCTGAAGAGCCAGTAGGATTTGTATAATGTGAGACAGGTGGGCAAGAGTAAGAGTGATAATGCAGGCAGAGCAAGCAAAATGAGCTGTTTAGTCATGAGGGTGGGAAGCATGAGAAAAATCTGTTAACTTTGGGTACAATATAGGACATTTTACTCCGTGTGGTCTTCTCATTTACTCTTTCATCTTACAAATATGAGTATCTCTTATGGTCTTTTGGCCTGTCCTCTCCTCTAATACCTACCATTTTACCACCTATATGCCAATAATTTCCACATCTACATTTTCTTTCATTTAATAAACATGTATATTGCACTTAACTAACCTATCTAAGCATTAACTAAATTCTCATGCAGTCCTATAAGGCAGTTATACTATTTTAATCTCCATATTATAGTAGATGAACTGAGGTACAGAGAGGCTGAATAGCTTACCAGCGGTCATGCAGCTAATAAGGGTTACAGTTGGGAAATAGCCATTGAATTCAGTCACATCTTATATACCTTAAACTATTATATTCAGATACTTACGGTATGGCATAAATTTGAAAAATCACCTAAAAAATATGTGATTGTTTAAGACTTGGAGAGGATTCAATGTCTGATTGTCAATGTATACAGAACTCTGGGGAAAGGACCAGGGTAGAACTCTGGAAATGTCCACTTTTAGAAACAAAAGAAGGAAGCAGAGCCAAGGATAGGATTAGAAACAAAGACAAGGCAAACGAGGGCCTCCACTGCCACATAATTTCGGGGAAAGAGGCAAAACAGGATCGTGGTCTACGGGGCCATGATGTGCTAAGAAAACACAATGCTTGGTGTTCTTGTCACCTGTTTGAGACCACTACTGAGTGGGTAACAGTAAAGTGGAGACAAGGAAAGTAAATATATAAGGAAAAGAGTGATGCTATAGACAATGCGTTAGAAGATCTGGCTCTGCTGAGAGATTTGGGATTTCCTTCCTTTCTTGCACTCTCTTGCTCTTTATTCTCTTCAGCTAATAAAACAAAAGAGTTTGACCGAACAATTTCTATTTGGATTTAGGGTCTTATAAGAATATTTACTGCTTAGGGAGAAAAGAGGTAATTTGGAGAATGGTGTGTTTGCTTAAATGAAATTGTTCATTAGTGAGTATGCTGAGGAGTAACCTAGCTTTGCTGACTTCAACAGCTATCATGAGACCCAACTGACAGGGACACATAAAACTGTTCAAAGAAAGCTAAGCAACAATCAAATCCAGTGAAATTTACTCTTTCTTTTCTTTTCTTTTTTTTTTCTTTTTCTTTTTCTTTTTTTTTTTTTTGAGGGTGGGAGGATTCTTTTTTTATTTTTTAAGTTATTTTTCATTTTTATTGAACTTATTGGGGAGACATTGGTGAACAGGATAATATAGGTTTTAAGTGTACAACCCTATGACACAAGATATGTACACTGCACTGTGTGTCCCTATTCTTTATTTTCTAATTTCACCTTTTATGTAGTTATCCCCTTGACTCCTTGAGAGGCTCTGAGGCTAAAATTACTACTGAATGAATTTTTTCTATGTTAGCCCTGAATTTTGGTATTTTTATTCCCTTAAAATCTCAGGATCAGACATATCCATCAAGTAATTGGGGAGACCAAATATGAGTTTCAGCTGTTCACCATCATTTGATGTAATTTCAATGTCAATGTGCTCACTTTTAAAATTTCAATAACGCTTGTTCAAACTGAATCAAATAAGATAAATTTGAGTTGTCAGGGCATTCCAAAAGATCATTAAATGAGAGCTAAATACTTACTAGTATTTTTTCCAAATAGCAGTGGAGAAGGAAACATTAGTACTGAGATATTAAGAGCCATAAAGAGATGTAATAATCTGTCATCTAAAGTCTCTACCCCAAACTCAAAGGCATTTTAGCATATATGAAGGCCAACCATAGAAACCAATGGATGTTAACAAAGCCCTAGATGAAAAAAAAGTTCTCAAAAGCTACTTAATTCAATCTCCAGCTCCCATGCATGTTCTCAAGGTCAGGTATAGTTGTCATCTGTCTTATTTGAAACTTCTGAACATCCTTCCTATGTTTTTAATTCCCTATCCAATTAGTTCTACATCTCAAGGTGAAAGCCTCTGTCAACCTCTTTTGCAGTTGAGGTACAAGAGTGCAGGTTCTGTAGATGGGCTAGTCAGAAACATGCTCCAGAGACTTCTTTTAGGAAGAGAGTGTTATGAAGAGGGCAGAATTATGTGAAGGATATTCTATTCTCAGAGGCTGCAACATGAGGGTCTGAACAGAGAATGTCCTGCTCCAAAGGACTGGTGTTAGCAGCCTGTGCCAGGGGGAAATGGCTTAGATTTCCTCTGTAGAATCCTGATGTATATCATGGATATAGTTCCTGGCTGCCCAACCAGAGCTTTACTCTTTGTCCTTTTGAAAAATGTGGATCCCTTTTAATGTCCTTTATAAAGTTCCTTTCACCTTACACAAGACAGGTTTTATTTTTTGCAACTAAGAATGTTTACTTTTAAGTGCAAAATTCAAAGAGTTAATTTTTTAAAAGATATGTCAGTATAATTACAATAAAAACTATATGCTGGTTCTATCCACTGTGCCAATTTTTCCCATGGCTTTTTTTTCTTCTCAAAACATTTCTTGAAATGCATATGACTACTTAGCTCTGGTGTTTTCATTCATTTATGTATTTATTCAACTGTGATGTAGTGCACATCTATAATGCGTATTGAGTGTCTAGATTCAAATGAATAATGATGACTTAAACTCTGTTCTTGATGTCAAGAAACTTCCAAGATTAATGGTAAAAGTAAGCTAGGAAACAAGTATGTATAATGCAGTGCTACTATACAATCAATGTTACGATGAAAGCTACTAGGTTACTAGGGGACACAGGGAATAGTGCTCCATTTAACACAGGCCTAGGATATGGGAAAGTCAAGAAAGACCAGGGAAAGAAAATTCCAAGTTAAAAAGACAAAGATGTGTAGAGGTAGATAAATGGTTATCTAAGTGGTTGACAGAGGTCAGGAGCAACACAATCAAAGTTTTAATTCTAATAAAAGCATCCCATGCCTGAGGAACAGAGAGACATACAGCAGGACTTGAAATATAAGCAAATAGGGCTATAAGAAGAAGTGAAGCCAACAGGTAAGCAGGGAACAGTGCAGAAGAAAGTAGTAGCATTCTCCTAACATAACCCTACCTCTTCTAAAAGTCACCTTCTGCCTAAAAAAAAAAAATAAAAAAAAAAAAAGTTTCCTTAGCCCTGGCCAGTGTGGCTTAGTTGGTTGAGCATCCTCCCATGCACCAAGAGGTTGCCAGTTCAATTTCCAGTAAGGGCACATCACATACCCTGGTTGTGGGCTCAATCCCCAGTAGGGGGCATGCAGGAAGCAACAGATCAATGTTTCTCTGTCATCTCTCTCTCTCTCTCTCTCTCTCACTCTATCTCTCTCATCAATAAAAAACACCATATTTTTAAAAAATAGTTTCTTCTTAGGCTCATGTCAGATGTTATGTTTTACTTACATTATGTTATTCTACAAAGATATCAAGTCTTCCCTTCACCTTGTTAATGGAAATCACCCCAGAACTGTGTACCCAAGGCTGGTTATATATCTCATTCTTGGTAACTAACCTCTTTATAATTTTTCCCTTCCAAAGATCCCTTATGAAATAAGTAAGATCTGGAACAATCCTGAGTGAAGTTTTAGGGAACTTGGAATCCTTCTTATATTTATTCAGTATAATTTAATGTAAACTCTTTGTTCACTAATATCATGTCAGCACTATGTGAGGTGCTCAGGTTTCAACAATGAAGAAGACAGGTATGACGCCTGCTCACAGAGCTTACAAAGGTACATTTTTATAGTCCACAGCACTCAATTACATAGCAATACTTAGCCAAACGCTGTGCTCAATTAAGTACATGCCAAACAATTCCTTTAAAAAAATATATTTCTTTATTGATTTCAGAGAGGAAGGTAGAGGGAGAGAAAGATAGAAACATCAGTGATGTGAGAGAATCATTGATTGGCTGCCTCCTGCAAGCCCCCTACTGGGGACCAAGCCCACAAACCGGGCATGTGCCCTTGGCTGGAATCGAACCTGGGACCCTTCAGTCTGCAGGCCAACGCTCTATCCACTGAGCTAAACTGGCCAGGGCAATAATTCCTTTTTTGTTGTTGTTGTTGTTATAGCTGCTCTGAACTCAAGAAAAGATGTGTCATATTCTTAATAGACTCAGAATTTGTTTCTTATACAACAGAAAGAGAAGCATTCAAATTCTAGTCATAGCCTAAACAGCTGATGCTTTTATTATTTACTAGAGGCCTGGTGCACAAAAATTTGTGCACTCGGGGGGAGGGGGGATCCCTCAGCCCGGCCTGTGCCCTCTCACAGTCAGGGACCCCTCGGGAGATAACGCCCTGTTGGCTGAGGCCTGCTCCCAGGTGGCAGAGGGCAGGACCAATCCCTAGGTGCAGCCCCTGGTCGGGCTCAGAGCAGGGCCGATTGGGGAGTTGGGGCACAGCCCCCTGTCATGCACAGAGGAGGGCGGATTGGGAGGTTGCGATGCCACCCTCAGTCACGCTCAGGTTAGGGCCGATTGGGGGGTTGCGGTGCCACCCCCTGTCATGCACAGAGCAGGGCCAATCAGGGGGTTGGGTGCTGCCCCCTGTCATGCACAGAGCAGGGCCCATCAGGGGGTTGGGGTGCCGCCACGGTCACACTCAGGGCAGGGCCTATGGGGAGGTTATGGCTCTACCCTGTCACACACAGAGCAGGGCTGATCAGGGGTTGGGATGCTGCATCCTGTCACAAACAGAGCAGGGCCGATCAGGGGGTTGGGGAGCTCCCCACAATCAGGCACAGAGCAGGGCTAATCAGGGGGTTGGGGCACCTTCCCCTGTAATGAACAGAGCAGCGCGGAGAGGGAGGTTGTGGCCCCCCGCCCCATGTCACACACAGAGCCACAGGGCGATCAGGGGGTTGGGGCTCTGCCCCCTGTCACACTGATCCCGCTGCCGGGAGGCCTCTCGGCTCCGCTGATCCCGGTGCTGGGAGGCATATTACCATTTTACTATATAAGATAGAGGCCTGGTGCACAGGTGGGGGCCGGCTGGTTTTCCCTGAAGGGTGTCCTGGATCAGGGTGGGGTCCCCACTGGGATGCCTGGCCAGCCTGGGTGAGGGGATGATGGCTGTTTGCAGCTGGTCACACACCCTTCAGGGTGGGGGTCCCCACTGGGGTGGCTGGCCAGTCTGGATGAGGGGCTGAGGGCTGTTTTCAGGCTGGTGGGTGACTGAAGCCCCCAACCGCTCCTTTTTTTATTTTTATTTTTTATTCTGGACCAGCTTTAGCTCTGGCTCCAGCTCTGAGGCCTCTGCTGCTGAAAGCAGGTATCTGGTTTGTTTGGGTTCTATAATCGAGACACTGTATCAACTCCAGCTCTGAAAGCAGGTTTCTGGGGTTTTGTTTAGCTACTATATTTGTTACAATGTTTCAAACTGCAAGCTCAGAGGCCGGCAAGGCAGGCGGGGAACGTTGGAGTCCTCCGTCACTGAAGCAAGCAAGCCTCATGTTAGCTTCAAGCTGCCTGGCTGCTGGCTGCCATCTTGGCTGGCAGTTAATTTGCATATCTCCCTGATTAGCCAATGGGAAGGGTAGGGGTCGTATGCTAATTACCATGTTTCTCTTTTCTTAGATAGGATCTTTGGCAAATTATTTGAAAACATTTCATTGCATTTTTTAAAACTAATCAAATTAGCTTGTCCTCTATCAAAATTGGTACATGTATTTTTATTTAGGTGATTTTCCTGTCTGAAATTGAGTTATAACTTTGAGATCAGTAACACCGTGCTAAACAATAAATGGCAAATGGAGCAATGCTTTAAACTGTGAACATACACCTTACTATAGACCAGTGATGCTCAAAGTATGGTCCCCAGAACAGCTGTATCAACATTACCTGGGAACTTGTTAGAAATGGAAATCTGGCTTCATCCAAGACTCACTGAATCAGAAATTCTGAAGGTAGGTACCAGAAATCAATCTTTTAATAAGCCCTCCTGGTGACTGTCACACACACTGAAGCTTGAGAATCAAGATACAAAAACAATTTTTCTTTTCTACCTTAAGAACATCATAAAAGAATACAAATAGTTATTTAAAAGGGTCCAGCTTCACTAGAGATTAAGTAACTGCACAATAAGCAAACATGTTGTTCTATGGTTTATTAATTAAACTAGCAAAGATTTTTGAAAGCCATGTCAGTGTCGGTGAGGGTTCAGAGAACTATACATTGGTGAGACTATAAATTGGTTCATTTTTTATGGCAAATTGATAATCAAAAGCCTAGCCCTAGCTGGCTTGGCTCAGTGGATAGAGTGTCAGCTTGGGGACTGAAGGGTCCCAGGTTTGTTTCCGGCCAAGAGCACATGCCTGGGTTGTGGGCTCGATCTCCAGTAGAGGGAGTGCAGGAGGCAGCTGATCAATGATTCTTTCTCATCATTGATGTTTCTATCTCTCTCTCTCCTCCCTTCCTCTCTGAAATCAATAAAGAAATATATTTTTAAAAAGTTTTAAAAAAGCCTTTAAATTAATTGCAACATCTCACCCCAAAATTTCAATTCTAAAGATTTAACATGAGAAAATAAGATTAAGATCTCCAGCTCTAAAGTTAAGCACAGCTGGGCGCAAATACTTATCTTACTTAATAGCTTATGACCTTTGGGTAAGTTCTTTAAACTCACTGAGCTTCAGTCTCTTCTGTGAAGTGGATTTAATTACAACTACCTTGTTGTAAAAAATATATGGTATAACCCATATAATTAGAGTTGCCAGGTAAAATATAAAACATTCAAGTACATTTGTATTTCAGATAAATAATGACTAATTTTATAGTATTTATGCCTCAAATGTTGTGACATATATACTAAAATTACTCACTATTATATGAAATTCAAATGTAACTGGTATTTTGCACTTTTATTCATCAGATATGGTAATTCTACCTATGATGAGCTAGGTGTTCAATAAATATTATCTATTCATTTATTGCATTTTTATTTATAAGTTTTATAAAACAAACTGGTGACAAGCAAATTTGCTGCCTTACATTGAGATTAGCAGGTCTATGAAAATAAAAATTAAAAAATTATACATATAAAAACTTCAAAATATGCAGGTGAATGTGCTGAAATACAATCTTAAGATGTCTCATATCTAGAAATACTCCTGAGTAATCAAAGACATTCAATAGCATGGGTTTGAATAAACCCAAATTAACCAGAAAATCTGATTTGTTAAAACACTTGAGCATCCCAGTTCTGCTGCACTATAAGAAAATATTTGCTTAAATATGTATCAGAAAATTTATTTGATGATAGAACAAAATAGAGAGTGAAAGTATGAAGTGGCACAGTGGTTACCATTTTCCCCCTTTGCCCCTTATTTAAAGGGTGTAGCTGTATGCAAATGCTTGAAGAGGAAAACATTGTGACAGGGTCTGTCTTCACTATCAAAGTGACTGGGTTGTGACTGGTCATGAATGATTGAGTCATTTTGACTGTCTTAATGATAGATGGAGATACCTCCCTGATCAATTCTGCCTGCCACTGTGATACGTATTGACCTACAGGCAGGTGGAAACAACAGAGCAGTGGTTGAATTCATTGGCTACGTGAAGATCTGACTGAAGTTGTGATCATGAAAACAGTAAGATCCTTTCCTGGTGAGGATGTCTGAGAAGAAGCATGGAAGGAGAATTATTGGATTTTGGAAGTAAGACAGTATTAGGTAGATGAAGAGAAGAAAAGAGGCAACCCAGGCAGGTGGGAGATACTAAGAGGAAGTCAATGAGTAAAGAGAAACAAAATGTTCTTAGAACAAATAAAATAAAAAAAAATAAAAAACAAAACAAAGTAACTTTGGACCTGCTTAAAAGTAGTAAGGAGTATGGCTCTTAGTCTATCACAAGCAGAAGATATTGGGGCTTTGTAAATAGACGGCTGATAAATACAAATTAGACTTTCAGAAGGCTAACCCTAAGAGAACATGAATATGTGCTGATGGACAGAGGGGTGGAGGCAGAGAGATCAGTTAGAACCTCTCTAAAAGTCTTGGCATTAAAAGGTGAGAGACCAGCTTTATGGAAGCAGAGATAATGGAAATAAAGCAGCCTTGATGGAAATGAAGCCATGAGACTCAACTGTTGCAAAAGACCAAAGAAAACCAAGCAACGCTTTAAAGGAATGGAGGGACACTTGTTTAATTATGCCAGTCGACTCAGGGAATAGCTTTCCAAATCTGAGTAACGAAACATGCAGGGGCCTTCATTTTATATCTCCCTGTGGTCTTTGTCCCACAAATATGGATTATGCTTCCAGTCCTTTTCACGGGCTTTGCAAGGAGGCCCTCAGGTGTTGGGGGTCTTCAGGCCCTATCTGATGGTTTGGCCTGATGCCAGCATTAATAACCCTCCCTCCAGGCAGTGCACTGTCCACAGTTGTATAACCTCTGTAACAGGTTCTGCAAGACCAGCTCTGGGAAGGAGGTAATGACTTAATTATAGGTTATCAAGAATGTATACAGAACTTGCTGGCATGGATTCCAATTGCTAGCCCCCAAAATATCAGGACTACATTTGAATTAGCCCTGTTTAGCCTTCTCACAACAATCACTAAAACATGGTTTATACTGGAAGTGGTAAAAGGGAGGGAGAGGAACTTAGCAAAAGTAGGGGCCAGTTTGATAAAAGATCAATCATGCCTTTGTAGGGTATTTAAGTGGAAATGCTGAATTGCATCTTTGCAGAACATTTATTGATATAAATAAAAACTAGAGAGAAAGATGGCGGCATAGGTAAAGAAAGATGGAGGCATAGGTAAACACCTGAAATTGCTGCCTCGCACAACCACTTCAAAACTACAACCAAAAGACTAAAGGGACATCATCCAGAACCACTGGAAGGCTGGCTGAGTGGAAATTCTACAACAAGAAGAAAAGAGAAAAGCACACTGAGACTCAGGAGGTGCGGAAGTAAAGTGCAGAGGTACGGAGGCGCATGCGGAAAGGGCTGGCAACGGAGGACGTCGTTGTCTGCCCTGATGATTCCCTGAGACCCCACCCCATCCAAGCTGCGAGCAGAGGCTTTTGCATATGAATGGGCTGGCCCTTTGAGATCTAAAATTACCTAACAAACTGCAGCTGGGTCAGAGAGAACCAGAACATCCAAAAGAAGGCTCAAGACCCCACAGCAGCTTGCATTGCTTCACAGCTGGGCCTCATCTAAGCACGTCCAAACCTCAAACAAGGAAGAGGAATCTGCAGCTCTCTCCATAGCTCCTGCTGGGTAGCCTCAGGCAGAGGCTAAATTAGCACCTCCTTAGAGATCCAAGAGAGCCCGTGTACCTAGTGGTCAGAGTGGGACCATCCAGATTGCAACTCCTCAGATCCATAAGGGACACACTCAGGGGGCAGACTTAGTGAGCACCAAAGCCCCACTGAATCAAGTCTTGCCCCAGAAGGGTGTCTCCAGCACAGTTCTCCCACTGTAGATACAGCTGATTCTCACAGACAATTGGCCTGGAGGTCAATTCCTCCCAGAGATACCAACAACAATCAAGGCTTAATTACAACAAGACTGTGCACACAGCCCACAAAGGGGTGCACCAAGAGTGTCCACCTCAGGTAATTGGGGAGGCTGAGCCACTGGGCCCTATAGGACACCTAGCACAGAAAGCCGCTCTATCAACACAGGGAAGCATAAAAAATGTGGAAACAAAGAAACAGATCACAGATGACAGAAATGGAGGAAAGCAAATGACTGCATATAGAGTTCAAAACCACGTTTATAAGGTTACTCAAGAATTTTCTAGAAACCGCCGGTAAATTTAGTGAGACCCTCGAGGATATGAAAAAGGACCAACTAGAAATTAAGCATACACTGACTGAAATAAAGAATATTATACAGACTCCCAACAGCAGACTAGAGGATCCCAAGAATCAAGTCAAATATTTGAAATATGAAGAAGTGAAAAATACCCAACTGGAAAAGCAAAAAGAAAAAAGAATCCAAAAATATCAAGATAGTGTAAGGAGCCTCTGGGACAACTTCAAGCATACCAACATCCGAATTATAGGGGTGCCAGAAGAAGAGAGAGAGCAAGATATTGAAAACCTATTTGAAGAAATAATGACAGAAAACTTCCCCTACCTGGTGAAAGAAATAGACTTACAAGTTCAGGAAGCGCAGAGAACCCCAAACAAAAGGAATCCTAAGAGGACCACACCAAGACACATCATAATTAAAATGCCAAGAGCAAAAGACAAAGAGAGAATCTTAAAAGCAGCAAGAGAATGAAAGTCAGTTACCTACAAGGGAGTACCCATACGACTGTCAGCTGATTTATCAACAGAAACTATGCAGGCCAGAAGGGAGTGGCAAGAAATATTCAAAGTGATGAATAGCAAGAACCTACAACCAAGATTACTTTATCCAGCAAAGCTATCATTCAGAATTGAAGGTCAGATAAGGAGCTTCACTGATAAAAAAAAAGCTAAAGGAGTTTATCACCACCAAACCAGTATTATATGAAATGCTGAAAGGTATTCTTTAAGAAGAGGAAGGATGCCCTGACCAGTTTGGCTCAGTGGATAGAGCGTTGGCCTGCGGACTGAAAGGTCCCAGGTTCGATTCTTGTCAAGGGCATGTACCTTGGTTGCGGGCACATCCCCAGTGGGGAGTGTGCAGGGGGCAGCTGATCGATGTTTCTCTCTCATCGATGTTTCTAACTCTCTATCCCTCTCCCTTCTTCTCTGTAAAAAATCAATAAAAATATATTTTTAAAAAAAGAAGAGGAAGAAGAAGAAAAAGGTAAAGATAAAAGTTATGAACAACAATTACATATCTATCAACAAGTGAATCTAAAAATCAAGTGAATAAAAAATCTGATGAACAGAGTAAACTGGTGAATATAATAGAATCAGGGGCATAGAAAGGGAGTGGACTGACTATTCTCGGGGGGAAAAGAGGTGTGGGGGGTGGGGGAAGAGACTGGACAAAAATCGTACACCTATGAATGAGGACAGTGGGGGTGGGTAAGGGTAGAGGGTGGGGTGGGAACTGGGTGGAGGGGAGTTATGGGGGGAAAAAAGAGAAACAACTGTAATAATATGAACAAAAAAGATTTAATTAAAACAACAACAACAACAACAACAAAAAAAAACTGGAGAGACCATTGCAGAGAGAAAAAACTGAGACAATGAGAACATATTGGAGAGAAGGGATGGAAAGTGTGTAAGAAGTACAATTGCTTAACATTTAACCCCTAAAATAAATCCTGCCATAAAAGTAGATGAAGATGGAACACTCAAAATATGGAACCAGGAATTGTAAGACCAAACAGGAGGAGGATTAGAGAGAGAAATATGGAGTGGAGCTCTACCTGGGTGTGAATGCTGGTATACTTCAGTAAATGAAAACAGTAATGCTATTATCAGTGTGAGTTTCAAGGCAGGTCATCTGAGTCAGATATCCAGAACACCCATCAGGTCAGAGAACATCCACTAAATGTAATGAGATAAACACAGCTGCATTTCTAGAAAGTTCTTAAGAAAGATCATTGTGTGTGACTAGAAGGAACACTTGCCATTTAGATTGGGGAGGAGTGCAGTGAGCACTCAGTAACTTCCTACCCCACCTTTCCAAAGGTCATTCAACATAAAACTAACATCCCTCAACTGTTTTGAGAGAAGAAATTATAGAACTTTTATTTTCAAAGTGGACTTTGCTACCTTAGAGGGCATCTTTTCTGTGCCTATTCCTTATTTTGGGTTCAATGTTTCATCTAATTCAATGCTGTCCAAATATTTGAGGAATATTATTTCAGGGGGAGCAAATTAGCCTGCCTGAAACACCCATAAGTCAGCTTGGCCCTGAACTGTCTCATTGTGATAAAGATTAAACATATATGAAGCACTTAGGGCATTAGTGGGCACGCCATTCAATAAGTGGTAGCTTTCAGAATTGTTATCCAACTAACGTGGCTATGCAAGGGGTCTTCCTAAAGCATCACTGAGAGAGAAAGTGAAATACAGGTTTAGGAGAGAGCAGGGGAGGCTTTGATGCCAGACCAATGAATGAAGTCAAAGAAAACTCAAATGAGGAGATTTTGAAAGACATGTTTTGATGTTGAAAACCTCAGCTTTAAGCTCAGCCTACTATTTACAAACTGGGTGATCTTGAGCAAGACAGTTAACTTCCCTGAGTCTGTTTTCAACCTAGCCTATAAAAATAAAATGGCACTTTGTCAACTTATTGCAGTACCCATTGGGAATTAGACAGCAACAGAAGGTGGTAGAAACCAAAATGAAGGGAGCAATGGAATGAATAATAAAAAAAAATGAAGCCAATTATTAAAAATATTTAGAAAGACTGCAAGCAAAATAGCCCCAGAGAGAAATGGGATCAGTGATTGACCTACATGTTTATTTTCCTCCTACCTCTACCTCCCTACCTCCCTTCTTCCTTGTTTCTTTCTTAATATGGGAAAGCCATTATTTATAACAGAAAAGGAGTCACCAACACACTTAATAAAATAATAATAAGTACAAATGCCACTAAAAATAAAACTTGCTTCCTTTACATACAAAACACAGCACAGAAGAACAGTCATTCAATTATTAAATACTGAATTTCCCTAATAGTTGGGATATTCTTTGATTGTCTTAATTTTATTTTGTGTTGCTTATTAACTGATTATAGGTTTCTATCACTAAGCTGCCAAACTCATGTCTCACTCGATGGCTATAAAGACCAGACATGTCTCATGGTGTCTGGAAACAGAATCCCAGATAAACATGACCCAGGGGCTGCAGCTGGGCCTGGAATTTTTCCCAAAAACCTGCTCTTGGAGAGACATGGCTCTCAAGGTTACGGAACAGATGGAGAGTGAGATTGTGCAACTCAAAAAAGTTAATCTGTCTCAAAACAGCCAATAATAAATGTCATTTTGCTGCCTGATTACTTTTTCATTCTTGTTTTTGTAATAAATGAATTACATAAAATTAGACTTTTATTGTGGTCAAGACAATAGTGATGTCTGGATTTTAAAACCACCAGGAATATTTTCTTCCTTATCCTCATTTCTTCTCCCTCATTAACCTCACTTCTGCATGACACCAATAATTAATAGGAAGGAATTTTAAAGAAAAGCCACTGTTCTTATATTAAAAGTAAAAGTTTGAGTTTCATGCATCTGTAAACAAGGAATGGGTGACAATCCCCAAAGATGTAGGTGATTTCCATTTTAATCAAATGGCCTAAACTATTGATGTTTACTCTTAAATTTATAATAAAGGATTAAAGAGTGATATCACTATCTGGGAAAACAGACACCATGATGCTGGTTGCCCTGAAATTGCATTAATAGATAATATCATGGTTGTGTGGGCCTTTGATCTGTCATATCTTACATTTTTATTTTCATGGATGTTGTAAAGTAATAAAACTAAATGATTTCTATTAAGAGAAAACCATTATATGTTTTCTATTCGTTTTTATTTCAGTTTATATTGCACTTATTTAAAATTATAAGTTATTTTTCATATGTCACAGTCAGTTGTAGATTAATTGAATAATGGTTTCCAAAACCAGAGAGCATAAGACTGTTTCTTATCTTTCACTTGACTTCTAACAGAGCCACACACGTACCATCTCAAATGGAGAAAACCCTTTTAATGGACTCGAATATACTTTCCTCCTTCATTTTCCCCATCTTATAAATGGGATAAAATTGACCTCATAAAAGTAAAAGATTAAGGAAATCATACATAGCACTTAGCACACTGCCTAGCGTATAACTGCTGTTCAGAAACATTAGCTGCTATTTTCTTATTCCTAAAGAAATTTCATATATGTATGAAATATATATGAATGAAAATGATTAAAAAGAAATGAAAGGATTTTAAAGAATGGAAACTAGAATGTATTCCCTATAGAATCATTTATTCTTTACTGCATTTTTTCTTCACCAAATATGTCTTGAGCATGCACCATCACTCCACTATCTGTTGGCACTAGGAATGAAAAGGCTAAGTATGGGCCTTTACATCATGGCCCTTGCATTGTCTTACATCATTACATCAATTTTCAGCATACTTTTGTAAGCTAGTTGTTCTAATATCTTATATAAGAACTGTTTGGAATGCTACAATATGAGGATGTGAACAGCTCACTGGTATAACAGAAAAAATGCTGTGTGCAAATTGCTTTTGTTTTGGTTTGCTTATTTTCATAAATCACATTTTTAGCTTGTTTATAAAATGAGGAAATGAAATCTTGATTTATCTCAAAAATCAACAGAGTATGAAGGATGCACAAATCATAGTTCAATACCCATTACCTGTTTCAAATTAATAGATAAACTCACAAAATTTGGAACCTTTAAACAAAAAGTTCCTACTTTAAGCACAGCAATTACATAAGCAGAGCGATAACAACAAAATGTTATTCTCCCTTTGTATAAAAACAAACATATGAAATGCCACGTTGGACCAGCAGCCTATTAATAACCACCATGAATTGGTGATAAAGCTTTCTTCTTGTACTGAAATGGGGAGTGGGGGCGCGAGAAAAACTAAGAAAGAAATACATGTCACAGAACAATATAAGCACAGTGGAAGATTTGGTAGGCTACTCAAATGAATCAATTTGAGCTCCTGAAATAAAGAATCACTTTGGAAACACAAATGAAACAGAAAGAAAGCCTGAGTAAAAAAAAAAAACAAACACAAAAAACAAAAAACATTATTCCCTCCAGGCTGTAAAACAAGGGTATTATGCATTCTACCAAAAGCAATGACTATGTCTCCACCATGAAAGAAATCTTATTTTAACCTGTCTAAACAAGAGAAATTGTTTTCCTATTCATATAAATATTTGTTCTGTGTTTTCACAATATGTAATTCAATAGGAAATGGAAGCTTATTACCCATCCTTCTCTTGCAAGGAGGTCTGTGCTTCTTCATTTCTTATTCTGATGACTGTGTCATCAGCAACATCATCAATAAACACATCATTAAGCCAACAAACTTGTAGCTGGAAGGGCAAAACTTGTATTGTTACACATGGATTCTTCAACTGAAAGAGTTTAAAATTGTTCTTATCCCATGAATGTTTCTGGAACTGTGGCAGAAAACACTGACATTTATTTAGCAAAGAATTCATAAAACCACAGTCTTTGTGCCAGGCACTGTGCTTGGTGTAGAACAAATCAAATTCACAGTCTATTGGTGAAGATGAAGAGGAATACAGGGGGCAACCTGGAGTGGGGGGAGAGGGGGCTAGCAATCCGAATCTGGGCCAGTTACCGGTGTCCTAGTGCACATTCTTGTTAGCCTATGATTAAGTCACTGCCCCTTCCTTAGGCAATAGTCTGTTTTCCTGGGTGCTCTCAGTTTGCAGGGATCATGGGCCAGGAATTTTGCAGCGTGACTGGAGCGGGGTTGCTGGCACCACCAAGGCCAGGCATCTAGATACAATCTAACTTCCCCATTCTAACTGACTCAGGAGGGGCTGTGAAAGCCTGCCACAAAAACGAGGGTGTTAGGAAACAAAGAATTTATAAATATATATAAGGATTAATCTCATTGTATAAGTTGTTCAGGAATGGATCTTCTTATTCCCTGAGCCAGCAGCACTGCTTTAAATAAAGGGTTTTTCCTGAATCTCTGAATACTCCTTGTGTATTTTCTGGTCGCCAGGTAAATTCTGCAATAAAGATGGACAGTAAACAATATAAAATCTTAAATTCTATAATTAAATTTTCCAGGGGAATATCTAACTAACTTCAGAAAACACAGCAATAGTATTTTAAATGTAAAAGGTTCAAAATCATGATAAAAAGCAGAATTCCCCGTATAAAAAAATTATCTATTGGTGAAATAAAACAGAAAAAAAGGAAAAAGTGTTCTATAAGACCTTAGAAAGAAACCAACAAAAAAGATGAAATAGCAAAAATAATTATTGTATGAATTTCTTTGGACTTTTGGTTTTAAAACATTCTTTTAAAATTGCATTAATGCATTATTTTCTTACTTCGGCTTTGAATACTCCATATAGCAGCAGAGTTTTAGTCTCCCCAACAGATTAACATTGTTTTTACAGCTCTTGTACTCCTCACAGGGGCAAGGAAAGCATGAGTAATTGTTGCAACCAGGTCTATTCCTCCTATTTCATATTTGACAAAGAGTTTCTTTAGAGAAATAAAAAATAAATTGAAGTCATTAATAACTTTGCCGAGCATCACTTGAATGGTGATAGGTTAGCTATAAAATGTCTCAGAATAGTACCGTTTGCATCTTTTTCTATCTTTAATAAAAGACTATTCCTGGGATGCCAATAGGCCACTTTTCCATGGCACTGGATCTGAGCATTTTCCAAGAAGTGGGAGAAGAAAGTTATAGAGCAAGACATTTATAGAAGACTCTCTATAGCAGTGGTTCTCAACCTTCCTGATGCCGCGACCCTTTAATACAGTTCCTCATGTTGTGGTGACCCCCAATTTCATTGTTACTAATTGAACATAATTAAAGCAGAGTGATTAATCACAAAAACAATATGTAATTATATGTGTGTTTTCTGGTGGTGTTAGGCGACCCCTGTGAAAGGGTCGTTCGACCCCCAAAGGGGTTGTGACCCACAGGTTGAGAACCGCTGCTCTATAGGATTTCCTCAGTTCCTCAGTTAGCTCCTCTTTCTGTACAAGCCCTCTTTCATTATAAAGGGATTTGACACAAATTATTAAAAATAAATAAAAAGAATATCCAAAAACAACATATCAGATTTAGAGAAATCTTGCAGATCCTTACCATTTCTTGGTCCTGGTATATCTGGTTCTCACAAAAGGTAATTAGTTGAATGAATGATCTATATTCACTAATGCTTCCTTTCTCCAGTTATTTAATTGGAAATGCGGGAAAGCTTTCATCTTCTAAGGTGTAGCTGACTACACATGAGACTGTGGCCAAAGTCAACAAAAGCCAGCTTTTGGCTCTATCTCTTCCGGATTCAGCAATGAGGTGGAACTTGTTAGGCATATTCTTGCACTCCATTATGCTCTGCTTGGGCTCTCACCCTCCCTGGGATGTTAGGTACATTCTTATGCTTCATTATGCCCTGCTGGGGGCTCTTGCCCTCCCGGCGATTTTCCTGTTATTCTCATTGTAGGTTTCATGATTAAGGACCTTCTGTTTTCAGTAAACCATCTCACCCAGTACCAATGACTGCCTACAGGTAGCCCCACCTGAACCTGGTTCCGCCATTACTCTGACTGACCTTTACAAGAGACATAAATATCCCGCTGCCCCTCCTCTGCCCTGCTGATGGCGTTTTGGCCTCAGCCCTTCTGCTAGTGAAATAGAAAATTTTAGAGGTGAAATATGCAGATTTAGGGAATTTTTAGAATTGGGGGGTCCATGAAAAAACAACAACACTGGGCTACAGAGCTGGGAGAGGGTACATTTCCATAAGACAAGAAAGCAGCACCAGTTACATTTACATAAGATAAGGGAACTGGGAGTAGCAAAAGGTCTATATTTACAAAATAAAGAAGGAAGAAAGCCCAGAGGGAATAGGAGAACAATGAGCAAGGAGGGCCTCACAGGTCCCATGTGAGGTTTGACCTTTGAGCTCAGGAGTTACTATAGTGACCAATTCAAAGGAGAATAGCAACCAATCAGAGGGGATATCACAACACCAAGAACTGCAGCCTTTATAAACAGTGGAAACAGGAACTCTGTGGGACTCTTTCTCCCGCCCCACCTGGGAGTCTGTTCTGCTGTGAGGTTCTTTCCCCTTCCCCATGTGGGAGCCTGTACTTGTTCTTCAATGAATTTCCACCTTTGCTATTGTTGTATTGTACCCCACGAATCACACAAGGATGCCTCAAGAAGTTGAATTAAGGAGTCACATTTATTGCAAATCCAGGCTATGAGAGGGCATTTTGCTCTCTCAAATCTTGTAGTGATTAAGTAGCCGCAACACCAGATTTATATAGGCAAAAATCACAAATGTATTGATTACATCTCAGGGTTTGGAATGAGGAACCTGGTTTGCAAAAAAGCAGTTTGTTACAGAAGCGGAATTGAGCAAGTTAGTTAAATTATAGTTTTGGGTCTCCGGATCACTGAATCAATGGAAACACATTACCTGGAGCCACTGAGGAAATTTAGAATAATTGTGCTGTCCTGGTCTTGGGACCACTGAGTCAACCGGAACGCATTATCTGTAGCCTCTGAGGCAATTTAGGGTAATTGTGCTGTCCTGGTTCCCAGGTACAGAAGAATGTGCCTTCTAAAACCAGTAAGATCACAATCAATGGGATATTCAAACCACTAACAACGGAGTATTCAGTAGATTGGGATAGCACACATAAGTTCAGAAAATCAAAGTAACTTTTCTATTGTTAAACAAGCAAATAAGTACAGAAGCCAAACAGCAGGGTTACAGTTAAACTACAGTTTCTACCTGAGATGACTGCTACCATGCTTCACTATACCATCTTATCTCCCTGGATTCATTCTCCGACTCCGAAGGACAAAGAATCTGGGGAACCATCCTGCCCAGGGGAACATCTTGTGTGCAACTCCAAAAATCCTGAATCACTAGCAATGTAACAATAAAGTTATGACTCTTTACTCCTTTTGGCTTTGTGCGGTCCTCCTTCAGCGACCCTAACAGAAGAGTTTTTCAATCCTTCTTGTCATAGAGATAGGCAACCTGAGCAATGGGGAGTGAAGGACAGATGTGGAGAAAAGGATGTCTATAAAAAGTGTAAAAAATGTAATTGTGTTCCTTTGTTCCTACATAAGGAAGTCAGCAGAACATTGAAGCCGTGCATTAAAACCTGTTTATAAAATGTACGCCTCCCCGTCACTCTGTTAAAGAAAACCGGAAAAAATCAAACAACATTTAGGGAGCTTGGAATTACACTTTATTAACTGGTGGGCTTAGAGAAAAATGAATTCAAATTCTAAGCAGAGCTACAAGCAGAACTTCCCTTTTTATGAAAGAGCCAGCCCTATGTGCGCTTAGTGGTTATCTCGCTGGTGGCCTTGAAAACAACACAGTTCTATCCAATTAAAAAATACACCTGGCATGGCATGAGAGTATGGGCGTATCTAGTCTCCGGTCTACAAGGTCAGGCAGCCAAGTTTATCTTCCTTATTATTCAAGCAGGCTAGAAAGCAGTTATTATTTATTTATTTATTTATTTATTTATTTATTTACTAGGGGCCCGGTGCACGAAATTTGTGCACTGGGTGTGGGGTGGGGGAGTGTCCCTCAGCCCAGCCTGCCCCCTCTCACATACTGGGAGCCCTCAGGCGTTGACCCCCATCACCCTCCAATCGCAGGATCAGCCCCTTGCCCAGGCCTCACTCCTCTGACAGAGGTGTCAGGCTTGGACAGGGGACCCCCATCTCCCCCCGATCACTGGCTCTGGTCCCTGCCCAGGCCTGAGGCCTCTGGCCCAGGAATCATGCCTGGGCAGGGGACCCCCATCTCCCTCTGATCGCTTGCTCCACCCCCCACCCAAGCCTGACGCCTCTGACCCAGACTTCAGGCCTGGGCAAGGGGACAATCATATTCCCCCAATCCCCGGCTCAGCCCCCCGCCCAGGCCTGATGCCTCGGCCAGAGGAGTTGACCCTCATCACCCTCCGATCACCAATCACCGGATCGGCCCCTTGACCAGGCCTGAGGCCTCCGGCAGAGGTGTCAGGCCTGGGCAGGGGACCCCCAGTTCCCCGTGGTTGCAGGCTCCACCCCTGCCCAGGCCTAACGCCTCTGGCTGAGGCGTCCGGCCCGGGCAGCGGGGACCCGCAGCTGCAGCAGCCCCGCGATCGTGGGCTCTGCTTTAGGCCCAGGCAAGGGACCCCTAGCTCCTGGGACTGCCAGCTTCGACCGTGCCCAGCTCCCATCGCTGGCTCCACCCCTACTTCCTGCTATCACTGGCCAGGGCGGAAAAGGCGCCTGATTCTCTGATCATGGCTGGGGGGCAGCTCTTAGCTCCCCCCTGGGTTTCCGATCACTGTCAGTGGCAGGGGGCTTCTTCCTGCTTTCCCTTTCGCCTCTCTGCATTGGGCCTACATATGCAAATTAACCGCCATCTTGTTGACAGTTAACTGCCAATCTTAGTTGGCAGTTAACTGCCAATCTTAGTTGGCAGTTAACTGCCAATCATAGTTGGCAGTTAATTTGCATAGAGCCCTGATTAGCCAATGAAAAAGGTATCGTCGTACGCCAATTACCATTTTTCTCTTTTATTAGATAGGATTTTTTCAAAATAAGAGGCTGTCTAAAAAATAGATCATGTATCATAGATCATGTATCATAGAAATGTACACTTGAAACTTATAACCTTATTAATTAAGGTTGCCCAATAAGTTTAATTTAAAAAAAAAGAAAAGAAAATAATAATGGAGTCCTTAGGATACAATCTAGGGTAGAAGCAACCTTGTATCTGAGGTTACATCATTCCAAAACAGCCTTCTTTGTCTTTCCTCTAGGACACTTGTCCTTCAATCACCAATTTCTCAACCTCCTTCAATTCTTCTCCTACCACTTCTGCCATGTGCTGCCAACACTCTTCAGACTCGGCCTGGCCTACAAGTCACAAATTATGACACCACTGTTGCCTCTGCCACTATTGTTTCCACTGTCTACCTTTGTGACTACAGAACCAACTTCTTTAGTTTCTAGTGCCTTTGTGCCATCCCTCCTTCCTGCTCACCCCCTCTGCATCCAACATGCCTCCTTCAACTCTACTACAGCTTTTTCCTCAACTGTGACCTCACTGTCATGTTGGTGAAAATCAACAGAACTGCCCAAAATGTGCAACTACGAAAAACAACTCCTCAAAATTTTTCTGTACCTAGGTCACACATTCACAAAATTCTAAATTTAAAACTGGAGAAATTATGTAAAAAGTATTTGATAGTAGAAAATCTTAACTGAATAACTACAAGTTCTTCCAAATATTCAAAATTAAATTATCTTTACTAATTTTACTTTCCTATTTGTTTATAACAACAACAGAATAGAACATGGTTATCATAACGTTTTTTTAAACCAAAAAATGTATAATTTCCTGGACCTAAAAAAACACCATAATGATTTACTGACTGCCTGCCTTGCACAGAACAGGATACTTATTATGGTGAGAAATAATTAGGTTTTGGCATACAAAATTCTTAGAAACAAGAGAAGACAAATGCATTTAAAACACCATACAGGCAAATATAAATACATCAATGCCCCTTTTATGTACAGATTGTATCTTTACATAGCCCTCAAACTCACAATACATTAGCAGAACTCTGTCAGGATTGACTTAGATTTGTTTTAAATGCCAACAGTATACACAACACAGGGATCCCACATTGCCTAAGGCAGTTTCAAACTCCTCCCCAAATTTGTTTTAACAGATGTAAATAGTGTGGATAGGCTTTACATATTCTGTAATCCTCTACCAGATTTAAAAAACTCCCATTCCTCCACCCATATTGCCCTGTGAATAATAATGAGGACCTTTTTGAATACTATCCTAGTAGTATCTACTTTGCATTCAGTTCAGATTGAATTTTTCTACAAGTTCCTTTCAGTGACCTTTTGCCTATTTTCCTTCTTTATTATAATGGGGTCAAGGAATCCAGTTTTGATCTTCTGTTTCTACTACTTTCTAGACAATGCCAAATTTAATTGACATACTTTTCTTCCTTGACATCATTGGTTATACAACTAAATAGTTAAAATTTTACACTAAGTTTCTCCTGGCATCTCACTCCTTTGGTTTACAAATCACATTATCATTCTATATTTTTTTCTTATAAATGAATAGACCTATAATTGTTTCTTTAAGCAATTTAGAATGAGTTCCTGGATAATTTTTGAAAATTTATTATTCGTTTCTATTAACCAGCCATCAAAGTTAACCCATCTGATAGTTCAAATTTGTCTCCAAAAGGTGAAGGGTTAGAACAATTATCCTATCTAATAAAACAGAAACATGGTAATTGGCGTACGACCGCTACCCTTTTCATTGGCTAATCAGCAAGATATGCAAATTAGTCAACAGCCAAGATGGCGGCTAATTTGCATATGTCAGCCCCAAGCCTCAGACTGAGGCTTTAGGCTGGGGCCTGGGCGGAGCCATCCAGCAATCATTGATGGCGGCAGCGGAGGGGAACCAGGAGGAGCCAGCCAGTTATGCTTGATGGCAGCAGCTTCAGGAAGCTGGGGGTGCTCAGGCCCAAGCCTAAAGCCTCCGCCAGAGGCTTTAGGCTTGGGCCGGTCCAGCCCGCCAGGGATCCTTGATGGCAGTTGCAGCGGGGAACCTGGACGGAGCCAGCCAGCAATCGGTGGCCGGGGGTTGCTGGGGGTGCCCCAGTCCAGGCCTAAAGCCTTGGCCAGAGGCTTTAGGCTTGGGCCGGAGAGGAGTCAGCCAGCGATTGTTGACGGTGGGGAGCATGGGGGGGTCCGGCCCAGGCCTAACGCCTCAGCCAGAGGCTTTAGGCTTGGACTGGGGTGGAGCCAGCCAGCGATCATTGATGGTGGCTTTGGCCGGGAACCGGGGCGGAGCCAGCCAGCGATCAGTGGGGGCGGGTTGCTGGGGGTGCCCCAGTCCAGGCCTAAAGCCTTGGCCAGAGGCTTTAGGCTTGGGCCAGGGAGGAGCCAGCCAGCGATCATTGATGGTGGCTTTGGCGGGAGAACGGGCAGAGACAGCCAGGGATTGGCGGCGGGGAGCTGATGGTGCCCATGTCCAGGCCTAAAGCCTCAGCCTGAGGTTTTAGGCGGGGGTGGGGGGGGGTGGGGGGGGGGGGAGCCAGCCAGCGATCATTGAGCCAGCGATCATTGATGGCGGCCCAGGCCTAACACCTCAGCCTGAGGCTTTAAGCTTGGGCCAAGGAGGAGCCAGCCAGCAATCGTTGATGGTGGCAGCGGCGGGGAGCTGGGGGTGACCCGGCCCAGGGCTAATGACTCGCCAGAGGCGTTAGGCCCCAGCCCGGGCCATACTGACAATTGGTGTGAACTACAGAAGAAACACCTTTTCTGACTGCTGATTGGCTAAGCTCCCTGTGGTCACTGGTAATATTCTTAGTAACTTGGGTAATGAGAGTCCAAATAGGTGATCTAGGGTTTTTTTACTACACTCCTGGAGAAAAAAAGGAAGGTCTGCTGCTGGAGGGTTAAGAAATGTCATATCCTGCCCTAGCTGGTTTGGCTCAGTGGGTAATGCCTCAGCCTGCCCAACGCAGATTCTGGGTTCAATTCTGACCAAGGGCATGTACCTAGGTTGCAGGCTCCTCCCTGGCCCGGGCCCAGGTCAGGGCTCATGCAGGAGGCAACCAATCAAAGTGTTCCTCTCACTTTGATGTTTCTCTCTGTCTTTCCCTTTCTCTTCCACATTCTCTAAAAATCAATGGAAACATATCCTCAGGTGAGGAGAAGGAAGGAAGGAAGGAAGGAAGGAAGGAAGGAAGGAAGGAAGGAAGGAAGGAAGGAAGGAAGGAAGGAAGATAGAAGGATGGATGGATGGATTTTTTCATGGTAAAGGGACTGGAGTCCGTGTTGATGAAAACATCTTGGTGGCTGCCCTGACTGGCAGTGGCTGCAACAGTGCGGTGATGGGGCTGCGGCCTTCCCCTGATCGGCCTGGTTGACTCCCACAAAGGGAGGCCAGACTGTGGCTTAGGCCCACTCCCCAAGGGGAGCAGGGAGCAGGTAGTAGGACATCCCCTAGGGCTCCCAGTATGTGATAGGGGGCAAGCTGGGCTGAGGGACCCGCCCCCCCCGCCAGTGCACAAATTTTTGTGCACCGGGCCTCTAGTAATTTATAATTTTCATCACTGAGATCTGCAATTTCTGTCTGCAACACACCTAGATATCATTGCTTAATCATCTCAATGTTTTTAGGAATTGGATATTATCTCTATAGTTACATGATTTAAAACTGAAGAAACTTTTTTTAAAAAAATAAACCTGAGAGTAGCCTAGTTTGAGGAAAATTCAAATCACTGTCAGGGAAAACATTTTAATATGTGAATTTGGTGGGATAAAGCAATCCAGTTGTCAGTGTATGGCACTGATTAATATTGATTATTCCTTAAATTACCTTAGAACATAATAAAAATCGTAAATATTTTAGGACCGAGAAATATTTTCAATGCCAAAGTTCAACATTATCTTTTAAAAGTGCTCTTGAGGTTACTTGGCTGGCATGGCTCAGTGGTTGAGCATTGACCTATGACCCAGGAGGTCATTGTTCAATTCCACATCAGGCATATGTAGATTGGGGGCAGGATCCCAGTGTGGAGAGAGCAGGAGGCAGCTGACCAATGATTCTCTCTCATCATTTATGTTTCTATCTCTCTCTCCCTTTGTTCCTCTCTGAAATCAATAAAAATATATTTTTAAAAATAAATAAAAAATAAAAGTTCTCATGAGCTTGATTTCAAAGGTAGAAATCCATTTATTTATAAGGCTGTCAGACTAAAATATCAACCATGGGAACTCTCTAACTTTAACATATTTAGAATTTGGCATTGACAAACTTTTATGTATTTATACTAAAAATCCATGACTTTTCATTAAATCTTAAGAAAATAATATAAGTGAATAAAATACTTAATTGTAATCATATTTCTCTTATATAATAAACTGGTGTACCTGTCCTTTCCACTTGAATTTTATATTTACTAAGACTCAGTTATCTTTGTTTTCAGACTTAGAATGTATCAGAATTACTTGGAGATCTTGTTACTATTGTGCCTCACCAGTGCCTCTAATTCAGTACATCTGAGATTAGGTCTTTTAAAAAAGTTCCCAGATGACATTAATGCTGCTGGTCTAGGGGCCACACTTATAGAACTACAGACTTACAGATCTATAACAGAGCCTCTAAAACTTTAATTTACAGAAATCGATTGGGGATCTCGGGAAAATGCACATTATGATTCAGTGGGTCTCAGGAGGAGCTGGCCATTCTGCATTTGTAACTTAACTCCCAGGTTATGTTGCTTTTCCTGACCCAAAGTCTGTACACTTAGAGTAGAAGGGTTCACATAGGAATCACCTGGGAGCTCTTTGAAACTCAATGAACAAACATATTGATTGCCTGCTACATATCGCTATAAAAGTTTCTAGTGCCAAAATATGAATTATACCCCATCTTAAACTCAATAAAGTTTAGAATGTAAATTTGAAAATTAAACACATATAATAAGTACAATGATAAAAGCATAATAAAAGCATATTTGAAACACAAATAACGACCTAGTTAGCTCTAACTCAAAGGGAATAATGTTTGGGAACAGCACGGAGGGACAGGTCTTTTTTTGAAGAAATGCAAACATGATTTACTTTACCTTCAAGGCTCAGAGTGAAACATAGTAACCTCCATTTGGGGTAAAAACTGCTGTTTACAATTTTAACCCTGCTATTCTGGCTTCTGTAAACGTTTGCTTGCTTAAATAATAGGGGGAAAAATAAGACTACTCCCCATTCCAGAGAGGTTATAAACTATGTCCCAGACAGAGTTGTCAGTGCCGGCACCAGGCCAGGCCTTGAGATATGGTCTCACGGCCCTGTCCCAGCACACAGGACTTTTTCTCAGAAGGTCCAGAAGTCTTGTTCTAAATTTGGGAGACAAAAAGTTGAAAAATGTATAAATAGGAAAGACATCCACCATGTTGGGCCCCAGAATTTGAGAAGCAATATTTCCTCTGGCCCCGCTAGCACTAGCGAAATGAAAAAGACTCCAAACTTGGCTTAATGATTAAGGCATCTTCTGATTTATAATATAACAAGAGATGATATTAAACCTAAGATGCAATATAAGCATTTTGAACTTGTTTAAATAAACACAAACACTAGAAGAGGCAAGAAAAAAAAGCACTACTTTAAATGGACCAAGCAAACAACTGTTTGATTTTTAAAGGATCTAAACCAGTGGTTCTCAACCTTGGTTGCACATTAGAATCACCTGGGAATCTTCTTAAAATCCTGATTTCTGGGCCTCACCCTCCAGAAATTCTGTTTCTTTGTTATGGGGTGGGGCCACAACATTAGTAACAACGAAACAATTTCCGGAGGATGAGGCTCAGAAATCAGGATTTTAAGAAGATTCCCAGGTGATTCTAATGTGCAGCCAAGGTTGAGAACCATTGACTAAGCTAACCAAATAAACAGATGTGTTTAGTTCCAATTTAGAAGTAAAATAATCCCATAGGATTTCAGGTAAGGTAAATAATGGTTCACAAAATTACTCAGATACCTAAGGATTTAAATTAATGCAAATACCTCTTGGACCAAAGCAAACAAAAACATAACCACTTCTCACAGGTCCCAGGAGGAGAAGTCCCACTTAAGTACCTGGACCAAATTTAAAACCTTACTCGTGCTTTGATTGGCCAGAAATCCCACACCCCCAAACCGGGCATTGTCAGCCTCAGTGTAACTCAAGTTCTTGTGGAAAGTTCTATAAAGTATTTTCTTCTGATGTAATGAAAACAGTAAACTTCCCAAGTTTTTAGCCACCAATTTTTTTGGACAATAAAACAAAATTTGTAGAAATTAAAACAAAATTATGCTTTCTTCCTAAACATAGAAACAAATTAAAACTTAAAACATTCTTGTAAACAATTTAAGGATAACACACCACATACACACACACACACATACACACACACACACACACACACACTGGCTTCTGATAGAATTTTATGTCATTTTCACAGTATGAAAGTGAAGAGAATGAAGATGCCACTGTGTAAGAGGGATTTTTCTTGTTTTGGAGGAGGAAATGAAGATAGGGCTTTACTAGCCCTAAAATATTATTTGATAAGAGAAATTACCTGTATCTCATGGCAGGTGAGGAATGGCCAGAGCTGAAGCTAAGGCACTTCTAAACACACATTGGCTTCTTCCCCTCCTCACTTTTCTAGGTTTAACCTCAACCCCAGATTTCCCTTTAGAGAATCAAGAGACAATCAGAAAAGATTTGTAGCAATACAGAAAAAAAAGTGGAGAGTTCAGGAGTTTTGAATTTACAGTCAAGACCATGGTTCCCACAAAACGGAAGCATACCTGCCCTCTGCTAATGAGCCCAAGGGGTACCACGGATGTCCTAAAGCTAGCTCATTTTAAAGCAATCATTAGGACTTAACACCATCAACTCATGTCACTTGAAGTTAACCCTACATATAATGTTAATGTTCAGTAAATACCTACTACATATAAAAAGTTACAATTATATAACCTCTGGGGAAATTTCAAGATAATGTTGATCAGTTTGCAAATTATATTACATTGCATAGAATGGAATGCCATCATATTCACAAAGCAATTGGCCCAGCACTACAATGGCATCTCTAAGTACAAGCCCTCCTGTCTTTGCATTATATAGAACCTAAAGTGGCATGGCTCACCACTACAACCTTGGGGCTATCCCTCAACTCTTCTTTATTTACTGCATTTTAATAAATGCCAAAACTGAAGGGAATTTTGTACACCTTGGATTGAAAGTACAGTCCATGCTCTGGAGCAGGGGTCCTCAAACTACGGCCCGCGGGCCACATGACAATACAAATATTGTATTTGTTCCCATTTTGTTTTTTTTACTTCAAAATAAGATATGTGCAGTGTGCATAGGAATTTGTTCATAGTTTTTTTTTAAACTATAGTCTGGCCCTCCAATGGTCTGAGGGACAATGAACTGGCCCCCTGTTTAAAAAGTTTAGTACCCCTGCTCTGGAGGATTCATGGTCCTGAACTTTAGATAGGAAGGGAGGATGAATAAAAAATAAGATTTTAAGCCCTGGACAGGTAGCTCAGTTGGTAAGAGCAAGCATGTCAAACTCAAGGCCCTTGGGCCACATGCAGCCGACAATGAATATTTTTGTAGCCCAGCCAATATAATGGTATATAAGAAACGTTTTAATAAAAATTTTGTAACTCAATTTTTACAATATCCTGTTATACATAACTAGAGGTTCGATGCACGGAATTCATGCACTGGGGGGAGGGGAGATTGTCCCTCAGCCAAGTATGCACCCTATCCAATCTGGGATCCATAGGGATCAGACCTAAACCAGCAGTCTGGCATCCCTCTCACAATCCGGGACTGCTGGCTCCAACCGCTAGCCTGCCTGCCTACCAGATTGTCCCTAACCGCTTCTGCCTGCCAGCCTGATCACCCCCTAACCACTCTTCTGCCAGACTGATAGATGCCTAACTACTCCCCCTGCCAACCCAATTGCCCCCAACTGCCCTTCCCTGCTGGCCTGGTCCCCCACAACTGCTCTCCTCTGCCAGCCATCTTGTGGCTGTGGGCACCGCCATCTTTGAGGGTGTGGCAGTCAATTAGCATATTCCCTCCTTATTGGCTGTGGGCACCACCATCTTGGCAGCCTGCTGCTCAGTCATTTGGTCGTTCCTCACTAACCCCCCTGCTGGCCTGGTCACCCCACGCAGCCTGTTCAGTGGTCCGTTCGGTTGTGGTGGTTGCTTAGGCTTTTATATATATAGATTATTAATAATGAGCTACAACATTCACTAATGACTTAGGACTTAACACCATCAACTCATAATAACTTTAATTATGTTGCATTCATTTCCTTTATGTGCCTTACACACAGGTGCACCATTTCTCTCCACTAATACTAGCAGCAAATATTTTAGCAGCTGATTGATATATCATTAGTCTTGTACTGACTTGTTTGGTGTGTGCAACAGGAAATATTTTGCTTTTGGAGAACAAGAAAATAGGTTTATTTGCATTATGTTTATTAATTTGTGAAGTTATTCAGTGCCTGGTAAGTTAATGTTCAAGAAAAAATATTAATTTTTATTAAAAAGATCTATTACTTTATGTTAACAATTACTCATTTAGTTCAGCCCTTTGCATTCAGTATGTGTCTATTGAAATAAACCTACATTTCTATGAAAATTGAAGCTTTTGTTTTTTTGTGGCCTACATAAATTTAAACCTTTTTTTTTGGCCCATGTAAGCCTTTGAGTTTGACATGCTTGAGTTACAGTGTTCTCTGGATACCCCAAGGTTTGGGTTTCTTCCCTGGTCAGGGCATATACAAGAATCAACTAATCTATAATAATAAAAGTGTAATATGCAAATTGATTGAACAACTGAACAGCAGAACGACTGCCTGGACAATCTTCCGGAAACCGACCTTTCGCTATGATACACACTGGTACCAGGCCAGCCAAGTCAGGTGAGATGCGATTGGTCGGGAGGCCCTGCCATCGCCCCACGATCACTCTGCAGAGGGAGGCCCAGGCAGGCAAGTGATCGTACCCCATGCCTGTCGCCCACAGAGGGAGGCAACCAATGGCGGGGCAGGGAGGGGCAGCGCCACACAGATGGCAAGCAGTGGCAGCGGCAGGGGTGGGGCCAGCTGCCGGCTGCCAGGGGAAGGAAAGCCCTGGTAGGCCCTGATTGCCAGCCAGGTCTAGGGACCCTACCTGATGGGTCCCGGATTGCGAGAGCGCAGGCCGGGCTGAGGGACAGACCCCCTAGTGATGTATAAATAAGTGGAACAAAAAAAACAATGTTTCTTTCTCTCTTCCAAATCAATAAATACTTTTTTTAATAAGGTGCTTTTTTAGAATGATGCAAAAAGTTTTAAGAGAAGGCATTTTGTTTTGTTTCAAAATACATTTTTCTACAGTGTGACACATCATAGTTAAAACCCATGAATAAAATACAGAAAATGAATACAAATATTTTCCTAGGACTGCTCTTTATAGATTTTAAAGTGATGTTACCATATTTAAACATATGCTTGTAAGTTCACTGACTCACAGTATATTGGATGTGTCAGAATACAGAGTTTTAAAAACTAGGAAAAATGTTCAGATAAACTCAATTCTTAGTCATGAACAAAAATGTCACTCTTTTTGCAGCTACGTTGTAATACATCCTTCAAGGTGTAAGGAGTGTGCTAAATCAATAATAAATCCCAGGGTCCTTCTGCTGAGATATTCAAAATGTTAACTCTAATGGGAGTCATATCAGGAAAAAAAGAGTTAGACATAAGCTATGGCTGAGCTGTTCACACAGAGCAGGAAAGAATTATTGCTCAAAATCTAAACATATCTTGTGTCTTTAAATAAGTACACAAAAGCTTGTATTTGTCATCATAATTTTAACAAACAATGTAGCCATTTTTCAGAACTGAAAGCATTGATATGAAGGTAGATAATCTTGAAGAAATTATTTTCTCTTGTTTAGTAATTACCATTAATGAAAGAAAGATTTCTTAAATACTAATAAATTAGGACTGAATTGACTGACCATGCATCCAAATTGCTGCATTATTCACACTGAAATTACTCCAAAGATTAGCTGCAAATTGCCCTCTAAATTGAATTTATGGTTTCATTTTTCATAACTACTGTGCTGTGACAGATGAGAGGAATGGAGAAGAAAATGACAGCGATGGAGCCAATTTCTTAGTGCTCTATCTTCAAGATGGAGCCAAACTATCTCTATAATTTATTTTGGCAAGCATAAAACCTGGCAGGCCATGATCCAGGAGATTCTATTCCATATCCCACTCAGGAAAAGGAAAAGGTCAACATTGTACTTTTGTCAAGTGGAAGCTAATCAAGTCGGCATCCACAGAGGAGAAAGTTCACATGTATAATGCAATTATTTTGTGCTACATTCTTTGATTTAATCTTCACAACAGCACTGTGGGATAGGTAGTTGCAGCCTCATGTTAGAGAAAAGAAAAACGAGGCGCTGAGAAGCTAGGCAAACTGCCCAAGTCTGGGTTTTGCAGAGGCCTCGGATCTCATGCCATGTTACTTCCCAGAAAGGGCTACTGCTTGGATCCCACTACCGATTCAGACATATTAATTTTCACATCTGGCAAATCACTTGTGTTTTGTTTTTGCACCAAAAAATGAATACGTAAATAAAAATTACAACAGTCCAAGGTAGACAGGGGAAATAAGAACCGATTCTACAAACTGGGCATCATGAACACATCTAAATCTTTTGTACATCTGTTTTCAGGCTACTATTGAAAAGCTGAAACAAAATAAAAGCTGCCAGATCAGAGAGACAATAAAGGCCTTCCTCTTTATGTGAGGCACATAACTCGTTGCAATACAGAGAGGGGAAGACAATTTTGTTAGCCTTTAAATTGGGTTTGTATCATCCAGGCCTCTTGGGTTAGAAATGATTGAAAACAAATATTGGGTTGGAGTTAGTGACAAATGCAGTCGATGCCTTCAGGTTTATAAGACACCAGTATGTGAACATATGCTCTGTTTGTGAGACAAATGATTAGGCGGCCTCCTACAGCTTTCTGTTTCTAAAGGTTTAGGTGTCACCATTTTTCTTCTGTAATGGCCTCTGGTATCCTGTCTTTAATCAAACAAGCTCTCACCTTAACAGACAGATAACCAGGCATTAATGGCATTTCTAAAACATGCAGAAGAAAATTAAGTTATTTTTATTTACAAATGAGGGTTTTCACATTTTTTTTTACACTAAGACTGTTAATAAACGTAAATGTTCCTTTAAGAGGACAGGAATAAAACTTTTACCAGTGGAGGAGAAATTGCAATGCCCTGGGTCTCTAGATAAATCTCTTTGTGTCATTTAACCTTTTAATCCAATCACTTTATTATTGATTGTATGATCTTTTCTTAGTGCATATAATTTATGTTTTGTTCTTTTCTGAAGATAATTTTTAATATTTTATCTTATACTAGTATGGCACAAGTTTTCAATTACATATACATACTTGTATGCTGCTGGTACCAAGCATTGCCTTTATCTCACCAAACTGGTCCATTATTTTTTCCCTTTGTTTGATGATTTTAAGTTACACTAAAGTGTTGAAATTTGAATTTAAACTTAAACACTATTCTTAGTTGACAAAAAAATGTGAAAACAAGCTTTACTCAGACATTTCATGCAAATGGACAACATAATACTAACTCTGAATGTCTACAGTTCAATTCTATTCATTTTGCATTTTGCCATGATATAGAAAAGACAAGCCAAGATCCATGTTGCACAAGGCACTTTAGTGAAGCAAGCCCAAATGTTACACTAGTTGTGCTACAAGTTCCTTAATATCTCTAAGCTTTTTCACTAAGAATGGGGTTAATCATGCTTACTTGTAGCCATGTTGTGAGGCTAATAGGAGAGAAGAAACAACTCTCTGGATCTTATTCATAAGATGTGTTCTCAAGCCTTCACATTATTTCTGAGGCACTGTTGGGCAAAGGGAAAAGGAGTCCAATGAAGAAAGAGCAAAGCAACATTAAGCCCAAATAATGGTTTAGATTTGAGTTTTCAGGATGACTTTAAATGTATACTATGTAAATATACATGATAGAAAAGAACAACAACAGGGGAATATTCATAACACGTGAACAGTAGTAACCTTGAGAACTGGATTATGTGGGCTTTTATTTTCTGTTACATATCTTTGTAATGTTTAAGATTCATTAGAATAAGTTTAAATTACTTTTGTGATAAGAAATCATAACTATAAAAAGTAAAAAGTGCCTAGAATATAGTAGGTACTCAGTCATTGTTTCTTTTTTTGTCTTTCAGATGCACTGGCTATAAAAATATAAGAATTCTTTTGTGCATTTATGCTAATACTTATTGAGTACCTACTTGTTCTGGGTGTTAAGAATTCAAATAGAAGAAAATAAGCAAGTCTCTGTCTTTCCTATATGATTCTCTCTCAATTAAATTTATACCACAAAGTCTCCACGCCTAAAAATTGGACACTACCATCGAGAACAAGTGTTAGAAAAATATTTCACACATACATAAACAAAATATCGAGTGTCATCATACTATATAATTTTGTGAGTAAAACATTAATAAGCATACATTTACGTAAACTATATATGTAATTTCAGTTTTTATGGGTCAAAATGGTCAAATAGCAATTTCACATGATTTAACTTAGTTTACTATCAACATAGTTTTAAGACAATATTGTGTCCAGGTTCAATGAAGATCCCCCCAAAATAAGTGCATTTATCATTTTATAAACCTTAAATTAGATACAACTAAGAATTCTAAGAATAATTTACAAGACAACTTTTGATATCTGTATGAATGGATGGTTACAGCAGAACATATAAGCCAAATTGACTGAAAGTCCAAATATTATTAACATATGGCTTTCAAATATTTCCTGGGAAGTACAAGGATACATGCCTTAGTGAATGATAGCAACAAAAGCCTCAACCACCTGCTCTGTTAAACCTTATTAATACCTCAAAAACAGGGTGTGCAGAATTTGTCATGCCAATGATTTAAGCAGAGCAAACTTTAGCAAGGCAACTTTCATTCTAAGAACAAAGAAAATTTTCCTTGGCCAATACAGAAATAATACCTCAATTGACAGAAACTATGAGAGGTAAGTAACAACAATGAAGTAAAATACTCAAAGAAGCAGTTGCTTAGATCAGTGGTTTTCAACTGTTGTGCCACAAGAAGCACACTGGTGTGATGCAAGAATTTTTAGAACATACAATATCTAACTCTTTAGTCATGGGCACTGGTCTCTTTTCCCTTAGATTGTCAAATAAAAAAAAGACAGCCACCATTGTTTTGCTCAGCGATTAGAGTGTTGGCCCTTGGACAAAGGGCCATGGCTTTGATTCCCACTCAAGGGGCATATTCCTAGGTTACAGGTTTAATCCCTGGAGCCAGTTGGGGAGTGTTCGTGAGGCAACCAGTCCATGAGTCTCTCTCATATTGATGTTTCTCTCTTTCTCTCTTGTCTCCCCCATCCCTCTTCCACTCTGTCTCTAAAGATCAATGGGAAAAATATCATTGGTTTGGGATTAAAAAGAAAAGACAACAGCCAACTGTCCAGTGAGCATGAATCAAAATCATATTTTTTGGTCAGATTGGCAAGCACAAATAATATATTCTTTGGTGTGCTACAGAATTTTAGTAATTAGTTTATGTGTGCCATAAGATGAAAAAGGTTGAAAATTGCTGGCTTAGATTATTAAATCAGTGAGACCCTAAAGTATTTCCTGGCACTCAGAAAAACTCAAAAGCAGTGCCAGTGCTCAAGTGGGAAATTGCAGAGAGCATGATGGGGTTTCTGGATTGCCACAAAAGTTGGTATTCATAGCTATCCTGTTTCTGACACACCTCTTTGAGCAAGCAGCAAGGAATTGGGTTTGGCTCTGCCTTGCATCCTGGGAGCTGACAGTGGGTGGAGGTAAACTGACATGGTCTCAGGGAGGGCAATCAGGAAAGCAAAAAAAGTTCAATGGGGCAGAGGGCACAAATGAGATTCTAAATGTAGTGTCAGGAGCAATGAGCAGGAGCAGTAGGGTGGGGCCTGTGGCTTAACCTAAGGACAAATCTAATTCTTATAACTTTCTTCAGCAGTGTATGCTATTATTACTCTGTATTTTAGTGATACCTTGTTGTATACTCCATAATGTGAACATAATTGATCAATGCTTATATCCATGTGAGAAAAAATTACCACTATTGTTGCTTGCATAGCATGCCTCCCTTTTATGTATAATACTAGAAGCCCGGTGCATGACATTCATGCACTAGGGGGGGTTGGGGGAGTGGGGAAGTCCCTCAGCCCATCCTGCAGGTAGACATCCCCCAAGAGGTCCTTAGTGCTGCCTTGGAGACGGGAGAGGCTCCAGCCACCCACTGCGCTCACCAGCTGTGAGTCTGGCTTCTGGCTGAGCTGTGCTCCCACTGCAGGAATGCACGGACCACCAGGGGGCAGCTTCTGTGTTGAGAGTGTTCCCCCTGGTGGCCAGTGTGCATCATAGTGACCCGTCATTTCTCTGTTCGGTCAATTTGCATATTAGGGTTTTATTATATAGGATCCTTCTTACTGAGATATATTTTATTAGTTTTTACTATAAAGTCTGTGGGCCATTTTTCTTTGAAAATGTTTTTACTTTATCCTTGTTTTAATATACATTGAGTGGCCAAATTATTATGACCACCTGACGTTTGTAGGCAAATTAGCTATAATTTTGCGCAGAAGTTGCTAGAGGGCCAGACCATTATAAATAAGGAAGCAAGTTGTTTACCACGAGAGTTACCCAAGCATAGAAACACAAGGATTGGACAGTAGAGTATTGGAAAAAAGTTCATGTGGTCCGATGAATCACGGTTCCAGTTGCATCATGCAGATGGCAGAGTGAGAATTTGGTGGAAACAGCATGAAAGCATGTACCCCACATGCATGAGTACAACCCTTCAAGCTGGTGGGGGCAGTGCTATGGTTTGGGGCATGTTTTCCTGGCATGATTTGGGCCCTTTAATTCATGTGGAACAACGTCTGAATAGCACAACATACCTAAGTATCATTGCTGATCAAGTTCATCCTATCATGTTGATGGCGTATCCCAATGGAGATGGTTTCTTCCAAGAAGACAATGCACTATGCCACGGTGCTCATATTGTGCAGGAGTGGTTTCAAGAACATGAGGGAGAGTTCACCTTGCTTAGGTGGCCCCCACAATCACCAGATCTCAATCCAATTGAGCATTTGTGGGACGAAGTTAAAAGAGCCATCAGGCAGCTGGTTCCACAAGCATCAAATCTCACAGAACTGGACAATGCTATTCATCAGGCCTGGTGTCAGATTCCTCGCATCACCTTTCAACATTTCGTGGGGTCAATGGCAAGAAGAATCGCCACAGTATTGAAGGCAAAAGGTGGCCCAATGAAGTACTGATGGAGTGGTCATAATAATCTGGCTGCAAATATATATATACACAAAAAAAGTCCATATACACAAATATATGGACTAATGAACTATTTTGTTGTACTATGACTATATTGAGAAATGCACATTAAAGTCATATATATATATGTATTTATGTGTGTGTGTGTGTGTGTGTAGATAGCTGGATAGATGATAGATATATGATAGATGATAGATAGATAATTTGTGTTTTTGAATTTTACATAGATGTAATTATGCATTCAGTCTTTTGTTTGGGCTTTTTTTATCCACATTATGATTGTAACATTGATTCATGTTTAAAGTTTCTTTTTGTTTGCTTGTTTTGTTATTTATTTTAATTATTATTGATAAATATATCTCATTGTTTGATTATGACAAAATTTGTTTCATCATGGTGCTGTTGTGAACATTTGGACTGCATCAGTCATAGGCTACTATAAGAAAGGCTTAATATGAACATTCTTGCACCTATCCTTGATGCACATATATACTCATACTGGAGAGTATATATATATATATATATATATATATATATATATGTATATATTAGCGGCCCGGTGCACGAAATTCGTGCACTGGGTGTGTGTGTGGGGGGAGTGTCCCTCAGCCCAGCCTGCCGCCTCTCACATACTGGGAGCCCTCAGGCGTTGACCCCCATCACCCTCCAATCGCAGGATCGGCCCCTTGCCCAGGCCTGACGCCTCTGACAGAGGCGTCAGGCCTGGGCAGGGGACCCTCATTTCCCCCCATCACTGGTTCTGCCCCCAGCCCAGGCCTGATGCCTCTAGCCCACGCATCAGGCCTGGGCAGGGGACCCCCCAGACCCCTCCGATTGCTGGCTCTGCCCCTTGCCCAGGCCTAATGCCTCGGCCAGAGGCGTAGACCCCCATCACCCAACGATCGCCTGATCGGCCCCTTGCCCAGGCCTGATGCCTCCGCCAGAGGTGTCAGGCTTGGACAGGGGACCCCCATCTCCTCCTGATCACTGGCTCTGACCACGCCCAGGCCTGAGGCCTCTGGCCCAGGAATCATGCCTGGGCAGGGGACCCCCATCTCCCTCTGATCGCTTGCTCCACCCCCCGCCCAAGCCTGATGCCTCTGACCCAGGCTTCAGGCCTGGGCAAGGGGACCATCATATCCCCCCAATCCCCAGCTCCACCCCCCGTCCAGGCCTGATGCCTCGGCCAGAGGAGTTGATCCTCATCACCCTCCGATCACCAATCACCGGATCAGCCCCTTGACCAGGCCTGAGGCCTCCAGCAGAGGTGTCAGGCCTGAGCAGGGGACCCCCAGCTCCCCGCGGTTGCAGGCTCCGGCCCTGCCCAGGCCTAACGCCTCTGGCCTAGGCATCAGGCCCGGGCAGCGGAGACCCACAGCTCCAGTGGCCCCACGATCGTGGGCTCCACTTTAGGCCCAGGCAATGGACCCCTAGCTCCTGGGACTGCCAGCTTCGACCGTGCCCAGCTCCCATCGCTGGCTCCACCCCTACTTCCTGCTATCACTGGCCAGGGCGGAAAAGGCACCTGATTCTCCAATCATGGCTGGGGGGCAGGGCACAGGCGGCCCCAGGGCCGCCTGTGCCCTGCCCCCCAGCTCTTAGCTCCCCCCTAGGTTTCCGATCACTGTCAGTGGCAGGGGGCTTCTTCCTGCTTTCCCTTTTGCCTCCCTGCATTGTGCCTACATATGCAAATTAACCGCCATCTTGTTGGCAGTTAACTGCCAATCTTAGTTGGCAGTTAATTTGCATATAGCCCTGATTAGCCAATGAAAAGGGTAGTGTTGTATGCCAATTACCATTTTTCTCTTTTATTAGTGTAGATATATGTGTGTATAATAATAGTATATTAATATGTTCACCTTAAGTTATGTCAAAGAGTTTTCCATAGCAGTGCTGCTACTTTATACTTCCACCATCAGGGTAAAAGATTAAAAGAATCCTTTCAAAAAAGGGTAAAATTATGACTGTCATGCATATATAAAAATGAACACTTTAAACATCTTATTTAATACATTCTATTAGGTAAGTAGGCTGGTGTCACAATCAGTTTTAAGGAGAATCCAAAAAGGGGGAGGGGGGGCTTTATATAGAGTGTAAAATAGCTCAAAGATAAGAAATAGTGTTAGAATCAGATATCAGAAAGAACATGCCCTATGTAGACAATGCATTGTAAATAGCTTACAGACAAAAAAAAGAGCCAAAATAAAATGCCATAGGAGTGTCCTCTAGATAATGCATAGTTTTTCATTGAAACAATTTATTTCTTTACAGAGAATTCCAATTGATCTAGAAACTATCCAACACATGTCATTTTTTAAAAAAATACCTATTTTGATGGCTGTGCACTGTGATTTTAATTTGGATTTCACTGAAGATTTTTAACTATGAATATGTTTTCATATATTAACTGGCCCATTGGCCATCTTTGGTTATTTCTTCTGCTAAAGAAATGTGTCTCTTTTATTCCAGTGCTTTGACTTTTTAAAATTTGTGCACTTGTAGAAATTCTTAACCTATTCTGGATGCAAGTCTTCTGTCAGTATGGTTATTCATCTGTGGTTTGCCTTTCACTTACTTAAAGGCATTTTTCATAAACAAAAGAAATTATATTAAAATGTTTCTTGCTCAATTCTATGCTTGAATTCTATAACTTATTATAGGTTAATTTGTTTGGTTGATTGATTTTTATCTTAGCCCTTGCTGCATTTATTAGACTTCTAATTTTGCTTTTTAGATAACTGTTATATGTTTTATTTTGTTTTTTCATATTCTTTGCTTGCTATTAAGGTCTGCTTTTTGTTTGTTTTTTTCTCAGAGCTTTATTTTGGTTCTAGGGTTATACAATTTGCATGACTTATATCCAGGTGTGAATTTACTTGTCTTTAATCCACTTACATTTCTTTGTATCTCCTAAACCTGAGTAATCAGGTTTTTTAGCAAATCTCTTCAAATTCATCTCTTAAAATCTTGCACCTCTCTCGTTCTCTCTATTGCTCTTTCATGCTTGTATATCAGACATTCTTTAGACATTCCATTGTCTTCTCCATGTCTCTGAACTGTTCATGTTTTTCATCTCACTTCCTGCATCCTGTGTGATTTCTAGAATCGGTTTTCCAGTGTACTAATTCACATTCTAGCTTAGTATAATCTGTTTAACTCATCTTTTGTGTTTTAAATTTAAATATTTAGTTTTAAAAGTTCCTCTTGTATTATTATTTATATCCTTAACCTCTTCTATTATTTCCGTTATCTATACTAATAAAAGGGTAATATGCTAATTAGACAGGGTCAACCGGACATCTTCTGGACAGTTAGGGGGCGATCAGGTCGGCAAGCAGAGGCAGTTAGGGGCAATCAGGCAGGCCTGGAGGGGATCAATTAGGGGCGGCCAGGCTGGCAGGGGGACTGTTAGGGGGTGGCGAGGCTGGCAGGGGGGCAGTTAGGGGGCAACCAGGCAAGCAGGTAGAGTGGTTAGAGGCGATCAGGCAGGCAGGCAGATGAGCAGTTAGGAGCCACTGGTCCTGGTTTGCAAGAGGGATGCCCGACTGCTGGTTTAAGCCCCATCCTTCAAGGGGTCCCAGATTGGAGAGGGTGCAGATTGGGCTGAGGGACCCCTCCATGCACAAATTTCATCCACCAGGCCTCTAGTGTATTTAATAATTTTATTGTGGTAAAACACATAACATTTAATTTAAAATTTTACCATTTTTAAATGTACAGTACAAGTAATCATGGTCAAATGGCCTTCAATAGGGTTCCAAAGCTACATAATGGAGAAAGGATTCTTTCTTCAATAAAAGCCATCTGGTCCTGGGTTTTCCTCCGTTAGGAAGTTTTTGATTACTAACACAATCTCATTACTGGTTATAGGTCTATCAGATTTTATTTCTTCATGATGTTGTCTCAGTAAGCTGTATGTTCTAAAAATGTATCCATATCTTCCCACTTATCCATTTGTTAAAATGTTGCGGTTTATAGTACTTTTTTTCCCCTCAATGTCTCCCCATTCACAATACAGACCAGGCAAAGAGCCTGATCTGAGGTGTATATGGGGCAAATTTACTCTGCCTCCTATTTCTGTACAGTCAGTGTAAGAACACAGCCTGTGGTAAGCACCAGGAGGCCTATAGTACCTTCTTATGATTATTTTTAGTTGTGGAATCAGTTGTAATGTCTTATTTCTTTTCTGAGCGGGTTTTTTTTTAATAAAACTACTTTTTTTCTGTTATAGTTAATGGTTTGTGAATTTTGTCTCTTCAAAAACAATTATTAGTGTTTCTACTTTTTGTTTCCTTTTTATTGAATTTATTGGGGTGACACTGGTTAGAAGTTATATAGGTTTCAGGTGCACAATTCTACAGCACATAATCTGTACATTGTATTGTGTGTTCACCATCCCAAGTCAAGTCTCCATCCATCACCATTTATCACTCCTCTACCTTCCTCCACTTCCCCACCCGCTTCCCCCTAGCATCAGCAAGCTATTAACCATGTCCAAAATTCTTTTTCTTTTTTTCCCTTTTCCTCAATTATTTCAGCCCAACCCCATCAAACGCCCCCACCCAACCTAACAGTTGTCAGCCTGCTCTCTATATATGAATCTGTCAGTATTTTGCTTGTTAGTTCATTTTGTGCATTAAATTCAACTTATGAATAAGTGCAATCATGTGGTACTTGTATTTTCCTGACTAGATCATTTCACTAAGCATGCTATCCAGGTCCATTCATGCTGTCACAAAGGGTAAGTTTTCCTTCTTTTCTATGACCAAGTAATATTCCATTATGTAAATATACCACAGCTCTTTCATCCACTCACTTACTGAAGGACACTTGAGCTGCTTCCAAATCTTGGCTATTAAACAATGCTGCAATGAACAAAGGGGTGCATATATTCTTTTTAATTACTGTCTTCAAATATATTCCCAGAAGTGGAATCACTGGGTCATAAGGCAGTTCCATTTTTAATTTTTTTTATGTAACTCCATATTGCTTTTCACAGTGGCTGCACCAATCTGCATTCCCACCCCAGGCCCTCACCACCCCATTGTCTGTGTCCAAAGGTTATGCACATATGCATAAAAGTTCACTGGTTGATCTTTTCTCACCCACCCTCCTCTGCCTTCTCTCTAAGGTTCAACAGTCTATTCATGCTCCTATGACTCTGGTTCTATTTTTATCATCAGTTTATTTGATTAATTAGATTTCACATATGAGTGAGATCATGTGATATTATCTTTATCTGATTGGCTTATTTTTCTCAGCATAATACTCCCCAAGTCCATCCATGCTGCTGCAAATGGTAAGAGTTTCTTCTTTTTTATAGCAGTATAGTATTCCATTATGTAAATGTACCATAGATTTTTTATCCACTCATCTGCTGATGGATACTTAGGGTGTTTCCAAGTCTCAGCTATTGTAAATTGCGCTGCTATGAACATAGGGGTGCATATATCCTTTCTGATGAGTGTTTCAGGTTTCTTCGGATGTATTTTTAGAAGTGGAATGACTGGGTCAAATGGCAGCTCCATTTTTAATTACTTGAGGAAAGTCCATACTGTTCTCCACAGTGGCTGCACCAGTCTGCATTCCCACCAGCAGTGTACTATGGTTCCCTTTTCTCCACAACCTTGCCAACACTTGTCCCTAGTTAATTTGTTGATGACAGCCATTCTGACAGGTGTGAGATGATATCTCATTGTGGTTTTGATTTGCATCTCTTGGATGATTAGTGACTTTGAGCATTTTTTCATATGTCTCTTGGCTTTCTGTTTGTCCACTAGGGGAAAATGTCTATTTTAGTCCTTTGCCCATTTTTAAATTGGATTATTTGTCTTCCTTTTGTTAAGGTGTATGAGTTCCCTATGTATTTTGGAGATTAACCCCATTTCTGATGTATCATTGACAAATATGTTATTCCATGTAGTTGGGGGTCTCTTGTATTTTGATGATGGTTTCTTCTGCTGTGCAGAAGCTTTTTATTTTCATGTAGTCCCATTTGTTTGTTTTTTCCTTAATTTACATTGTCGTAGGAGATATATTGGTAAACATATTGCTATGAGTGTTGTCTTGAGATTTTGGTGCCTATGGTTTCTTCTATGACTTTTATGCTTTCACATCTTACATTTAAGTATTTTATTCATTTGAGCTCATTTTGTGTATGGTGTAAGTTGGTGGTCTAATTTCACTTTTTTGTATGTGCCTGTCCAATTTTTCCAGCACCATTTACTGAAGAGACTGTCTCTGTTCCAATGTATGCTCTTGCTTCCTCTGTCAAATATTAATTGAGCATAGTGACTTGGGTCTATTTCTGGGCTCTTTGTTATGTTCCATTGATCTATATGCCTGTTCTTGTGCCAGTACCAGGCTGTTTTGAGTACAGTGGCTTTGTAGTATAACTTGATATCTGGTATTGTGATTCCTCCAACTTTGTTTTTCTTTCTCAAGATTGCTGCAGCTCTTCGGGTTTTTTGTTTTGTTTTGTTTTTGTTTTTGTTCCATATAAATTTTTGGAGCGTTTGTTCTAAGTCTGTGAAATATGCTGTTGGTATTTCAATAGGGATTGCTTTGAATCTATAAATTACCTAAGGTAGTATGGACATTTTAATGATGTAGACTCTACCAATCCATGAACATGGTATATTTTCACATGTTTATATCTTCTTCTACCTCTTTTTACAATGTGCTGTAGTTTTCTGAGTACAGGTCTTTTACCTTCTTGGTCAATTTTATCCTAAGTATCTTAATATTTTTGTTGCAATGGTGAATGGGATTGTGTGTCTTTTTTTGTTTGTTTGTTTTGCTTTCTGAGAGTTCACTATTGTGTATAAAAATGCTATGGATTTTTGGGTGTTAATTTTGTACCCTGCTATGTTTCCAAATTCATTTATTAAATCTAGTAGTTTTTTGATGGAGTCTTTAGGGGTTTTATGTACAGTATCATGTCATTTGCAAATAATGAAAATTTTGCTTCCTCCTTTCTAATTTGGATTCTTTTTATTTCTTCTTTTTGTCTGAGCCCTATGGCCAGGACTTCCAGAACTATATTGAATAAGAGTGGCGAAAGTGAACATCCCTGTCTTGTTCCTGTTCTTAAGGGAAATGGTTTTAGTCTTTGCCCATTGAGTATGATGTTGGCTATAGGTTTGTCATATATGGCCTTTATTATGTTGAGATATGTTTCCTCTATGCCCACTTTGCTGAGAGTTTTTATCAAAAAAAGGTGTTGGATTTTGTGGAATGCTTTTTTCTGCATCTATTGGTATGATCGTGTGGTTTTTGTTTTGAAATCTATTTATGTGCTGTATCACATTTACTGATTTGAGAATACTGTACCAGCCTTGCATCCCCGGAATAAATCCCACTTGGTCATAATGTATGATCCTTTTGATGTATTGCTTGATCTGATTTGCTAAAATTTTGTTGAGTTTTTTAGTGTCTATGTTCATCAGGGATGTTGGTCTGTTGTTCTCTTTCTTTGTCTGGTTTTGAAATTAGGGTGATGGTGGCCTCATAGAAAGAGTTAGGAAGTATTCCTTCCTCTTAAATTTTTTGGAAAAGTTTTAAGAGTAGAGGTGTTAGTTCTTCTTTGAATATTTGGTAAAATTCCCCTGTGAATCCATCTGGACCAGGGCTTTTGTTTGCTGAGAGTTTTTCTTTTATTGCTGCTTCAATTTCATCAGTAGTTATCAGCCTACTCAGATTTTCTGATTCTTCCTGAGTTTTGGAAGGTTGTATTTTTCTAAGCATATGTTCATTTTGTCAAGGTTGTCCAGTTTGTTGGAATAAAGTCCTTCATAGTATTTTATTACAATCCTTTGTATTTCTGTGGGGTCCATTGTTTCTTCACCTCTTTCATTTGTGATTTTGCTTATTTTTTTAGTTTCTCTTTTTGTTTCCAGGTGAGCCTGGCTAGAGCTCCATCAGTCTTGTTTATCCTTTCTAAGAACCAGCTCTTGGTTTTACTGACAACTCTCAGAGGGGAGTGGGGACTGTATAAAAGAAGGTGAAGGGATTAGCCAAAGAACATCCTATATAATAAAGAGCTAATACACAAATGGTCATCACGCCCTCACACCATCACGCTGTGATGCCCTCACACCATCACGATCCATCACCAGGAGGCTGCATGTGCAGCGGGCATGCGCGGGTCAGTGGGGCTGTGTGCGCAGCGAGGCGGGGCCTACTTCCTTGGGGAGATTGATCAAAGGTCTCCCTCATTGTGAGAAGGCACAGGACAGGCTGGGGGACACCACCCCCGCCACCGAGTGCACGAATTTTGTGCACTTGGCCTCTAGTATATTCATAATCCATAGACACAGCAACAGTGTGGTAATGGCCAGAGGGAAGGGGGAGTTGAAGCTGTGTGGAGGTGGACAAATACAGGGAAAATGGGTATACCTTTAATAGTATCAATAATAAAAATAAAGAAAATATAATAAAGTGAGTTTCTTGTAGATATCATTTAGTCCAGGGGTCCTCAGACTTTTTAAACAGGGGGCCAGTTCACTGTCCCTCAAACCGTTAGAGGGCTGGACTATAGTTTAAAAAAAACCTATGAAAAAATTCCTATGCACATATCTTATTTTGAAGTAAAAAAACAAAATGGGAACAAATACAATATTTGTATTTGCATGTGGCCTGCGGGCCGTAGTTTGAGGACCCCTGATTTAGTCTAACATCTTGTTTTTATCCATCAAACAACTCTGTTTGTGTGTGTGTGTGTGGAATTTAATCCATTTACATTTAAAGTAATTTCTATAGGGATGGACTTTCTTTTCTTCTTTTTAACATTTTTATTGAGTTCAGAGAGGAAGGGAGAGGGAGAGAGAGATAGAAACATCAACGATGAGAGAGAATCATCAATTGGCTGCCTCCTGCACACTCCCCACTGGGGATAAAGCCTGCAACCCCGGAATCAAACCCAGAACCCTTCAGTCAGCAGGCCAATGCTCTATCCACTGAGCCAAACCAGCTAAGGTGATTTTAAGTTTCTTTTTCCTTCTTTTTTTTTTTTTTTAAATCCTTACTCAAGAATGTTTTTCCATAGATTTTTAGTGGGAGTAGAAGAGAGAGAGAAAGAGAGAAACATTGATGTGAGAGGAACACACCGATTCATTGCCTCTTGCATACGCTCTGACCAGGCCCCCAGGCTGGGGAGGAGGCTGCAACTGAGGTATGTGTCCTTGACCGGAATCAAACCTGGAACCCTCTGGTCCATAGTCTGATGCTCTCTTCACTGAGCCAAACCAGCTAGGGCAGGGATGAACTTCTAATGCCATTTTACAAATTGTTTTAAATTCATCACAACTTAACTTCAATCATATACATAAACTGTACTCCTCTAATCTCTCTTCTGCCCTCACCTTACGTTATTGGTATCACAAAGTACATTTTTTATAATCTGTGTTCTTTAACATAGTTTTGTTGTTATAGTTAATCTATGCTTTTGTCTTTTAAATTCTATGCCTTAATTTAAAATTATTTATGCACATCTACTCCTGTATCACAAGGTTCTGTATTTGTCTAACTTTTGCATTCTTTCCTTTACCAAAGAGCTTTATATTTTCATATGTCTTCATGTTGCTTTCTGGTTGCCCTTTGTTTCAACTTAAAGAACTCCCTTTAGCAATTTTTTAAGGCAGAATTAGTTATAATAAACTTCCTCCAGTTTTGTTTATCTGGAAAAGTCTTTATTTCTCCTTCATTTTGAAGGCCAGTTTTGTCAGATACAGTGTTTTTGATTGGCAGATTTTTCTTTTCTTTCAACACTTTGAATATAGCATCCAATCCCCCTGGACTATAATGTTTTCGCTGAGAAACCATCTGGTAATTTTATGGGAGCTCTTGAGTACCGGATAAGTCACCTTTCTCCTGCTGCTTTCAAAATTGCCTTTGAGTTTTGACCATAAGATTATAATATGTATTGGTGTGAACTTTAGATTCCACATATTTTGAGCCCTTTGAATTTGTTGAATTTGGATGTCCACTTCCTTTCTTATATTTGAGAAGTTTGGGGCCATTATGCCTTCAAATAAATTACCTACCCCTTTCATTCTTTCATCTTTCTCTGGACTCCCGTACAGTGTGTGTTGGTCTGCTTCATAATGACCCGGACGTTCCTTCGTCTACATTTACTTTCCTTTATTCCTTTTCATCTTTGGTTCCTCTGACTTTTAATCTTAAATAATCTCTCTTTGAGTTTGCTGATTCCTGTTTCTACTGAATTCCTGATTTTTTTCCTGCAGTATTTTCCCCCTAAATGTTATTGAATTCTTCAGCTCCAGGATTTCTGTATATTTTTTATAGTATCTATGTTTTGATATTTTCATTTAGTTCATGAATCTTTTCCTTGGTATATTTTCTTGTCTTTGTTCTCTTTTAGTGCCTTGAGATTCTTTAATACAATTATTTTTAATTCTTTGTCAGGTAATTCACTAACCTTGGTTTGTTTAGGATGAGTGTCCAGTAATTTATTTTGTTCCTTTGATTATGCCATGTTCTCTGTAAGTGTCTTGTTATTTTTTGTTGGGATTAGTGCATTTGAAAAATAAGCTACCTATCCTAGTATTTATGGACAGGCTTCATACAGAACATACCGTTCACCAACACACCTGGATAGACATTGTGGGGCCTCTCACACCTTTTATGGTTATGGATCTTCTCTGGGAAGATATCATTTCTTAATCTGAGAGGTTTGCGGATTTGTCTTTTCTTTTTTCAGGGGTTTGTAATTTTTTTCTCTCTAAGGAATCTGCCTGTGGTATTGCAGGTTCTCTGGAGCTTCCACAAACTGCTGAACTGTCTTTTTTTTCTTCTTTTTTTTTCTCTACTGCCACAAGGCATCAAAAATATGCCAGTTCCATCAGTCCTCCAAGTCAAGAGACAGTAGTCAGTCACTCGGGCAGCTCCCCAAAGCTAGAATACTGAATATATGTTCTACCCCTCCCTTTTCCTCCTGAGGGAGAAGATGCAAACTGGGCTTTTCCTCTTGATATCCGTGAACTATGATGACTTGAAGGAGAGACTGATGCAATTAAAATGAACTGACTTTTCTTACCCAAGTCCACGTGGCTGTTCTTGGTCTGAGGTATTGCAACTTCCTAACTGATTTCTGGGGTTTTCATAAACTCTTTTGGACTATCTACATTTGTTATGTTGGTATCTCTTTGTTTGGGGCAACAGGTGTAAGGTTTCCAATTTTGCCATCTGATTGATGTCACTTTCCTATCTTCAGTGATTTTTAGCATATTGTTTGAAATATTCTTAAATTATTTATCATTTGATCTTTTATGGACTATTGCTACTGTTTGTTGTTTCAGCTGAATCTTATTTGGTGTATACAGTCACTTGCTGCATGATGACATTTTAGTTAACTGCAAACCGCGTATATGATAGTGGTGCCATAAGATTATATGAACTGAAAAATTTCTATTGCCTAGTTACATCATAGCTGCTGTAATGTCATAGCGCAAGCCATTACTCACAGGTGTGATAATATTGATATATACTGTTTATAGAATTTACAATAGTGTATAGTAATGTACTAGGCCCTCACATTCACTCACCAGTCATTTACTAACTCACTCGGAACAACTTTCAGTCCTGCAAGCTCCATTCATGGAAAATGCCCTATACAGTTGTACCATTTTTTAAATCTTTTGTACTATATTTCCCTGTACTTTTTCTATGTTGCGATACACAAACAGTTGTCATTGTGTTACAATTTCCTATAGTACTTAGTACAGTAACATGTTAAATTTACAGCCAAGGAACAATAGGCTATCCCATATGCCCTAGTTGTGTAGAAGACTATACCATCTGGGTCTGTGTAAGTGGGCTTTATGATGGTCACACAATGATAAAATTGCCTAATGGTGCATTTCTCAGAATGTATTTTCATCATTAAGTGACACATGCCTCTATTCTTTCTTGTGTATTTATGATTTGGTATTATGAGCTTGCCATCTCTGATTGAGAATACCATGCAGCATGAGTTGAGATACTGTTCATGCAGAAAACTTTTATATGCTTCAATTAGTCCCTATAGTAATACTACTAGTTGAAGGCCAATTTTATCTGCTTAGCACATTGATGGCGAACCTATGACATGCATGTCAGAGGTGACACGTGAACTCATTTTGGGTGACACACATCGACAGAGGCAAAAAATTGCATAATTCAAATATTTGTCTCTTGCAATGGTCAGAGTTGGGCATCACTCGAATAATATTATTACACACGTTACTCATGATCAATAATGCAATTCTACAACCGGATGTAAACATGTACATCGATGTTGCGTAGTAAAGATACATAGTGAAAACATCCAAGATACATTGTTCCAATATTGACATTAATATAAAAAAGGTTAAGAATTGCACTATAAAGAGATTAATCTTTACTCATGACATTTTATTTTTACTCGAGTGACAAAATGCCCAACTCTGGAGACGGCCTCGTTATTGTCAACATGTGCCTCGGGTAAGCTTCCCGTGCGTTCAGATGCATTTGGCAAACAGACGCACTTGATCACCATGTTCGTTAGGAGACAGGAGTGGGAGGGTTAGAAGAAAAAGATATACAGTGCAACAGTGCTCGACGAGACATTCTGCGTGTCAGATAATTGATTACAGCACCATATATTTGTTGGTTATACATACTATCTGTGAATTGTTTTGTATCAGGAGTCAGTGCAGCAACACTGCAAAAAGTTAATCGGTAAGAAACCTATCAACCTTTTATAAAAAACGCTGTGATTTATATTTATTTATTTTTACAGCCTTGTGTTGGAGAATCAAAAAAATAAAAAAGCAAGATTGAATGACAAAGGAAGTAGAAGTAGCAGTAGCGGACCCTTTCAAGACATATGGACCGAGATGTGCGGGATTGTCAACAGAAACAAGAGAGCATTGTGCATACTGTGTAATGAAACGGTAGCAAGCAGAACGCGGAATGTAAAGAGACATTTTGAAACTAATGATTGTCAGCTCTTGAAAAAAAAGTATTGATGAAAGGAAGGAATACATTTCTAGGCAGCTACATCTCTATAAAAGTCAATCAAATTCCATCATTAAATTTGTAAGATGCTCTACAAATTTAACATCAGCAAGTTGCTGTATTGCTCACTCCATAGCTCAGCATGGAAAAGCCCTCAGTGACGGAGAATTTATTAAGGAAACATTTCTAAGATGTGCACCAGCTCTATTTCATGATATGAAAAATAAAGATGATATTATTAAAAGAATTTCTGAGTTACCACTCAGTAGAAATACTATCAAAGACAGAATAACAGATCTTAACAAAAATGTACAACATCAATTAAAAAAAGACTTAAATAGCTATAAATATTTTTCGATTTCTCTTGATGAAACTATTGACATCACATCAAATGCTAGGCTGGCCATTATTGCTAGATATTCTGATGGTCTCACAATGAGAGAAGAGTTGATAAAGTTAGAATCAGTGCCAATAAGTACATCAGGAAACGAAATATGTAAGGTTGTTATAAAAACATTCAGTGACCTAAACATTGATATCTCTAAACTTGTGTCAGTCACGACAGATGGGGCACCAAATATGGTGGGAAAAAATGTGGGATTCCTGAAATTGTTTATGGAAGCTATTAGACATCCACTTGTACCTTTTCATTGCATTACCCATCAGGAGGTGTTGTGTGCCAAATCGGGATTCTCAGAATTGAATGATTTAATGTCAGTTGTAACAAAAATTGTGAATTTTATAGCTTCTCGACCCCTTCACAAGCGAGAATTTTCTGCACTTACAGGATGTTGATTCAACCTACAATGGACTACTGATGTTCAATAATGTGAGATGGCTTGAGCGATTTGTAGAGGGCTTTGAAGAAATTAGGGTATTTATTGAGAATAAGGATCTGGCAAACTTTCCTCAGATCAATGATCATAAGTGGGTCAGCAATTTGATGTTTTTTACAGATCTCTCTGTTCATATGAATGAACTGAACTGAAAATTATAAGGTTTTGGCAAAAGTATTGATGTTATGTTTGGATACATCAAATATTTTGAAAGTAAACTTAACATTTTCAAGTGAGATATTGAAACTAAAACTTATAAGTATTTTCCTCGGATAAAAAAGTATTTTGAGAAGGCCACTACAATGAGTGTAATGGAGTCCATACTTATGTGCCAGAATATAGTAAACTCGTTATTTGAACAGTTCAGCGAAAGATTTGACCAATTTAGAAGCCTAGAACAGACCATTAAAATAATTAAGTATCCGGATGTAGTTGTTTACAGTACTTTGGAATTAAAGGATTTCCAATGGATGCAAATTGACGATTTAGAAATGCAACTTGCAGATTTTCAAGGTAACATTTGGACTCATGTGTTTGTCGACTTAAGGTCGAAACTTGAAAATCTGGAACAAAATCGTTTGAACAATGAAAAAGAATGCAACTTTTAACAAGAAATTGTGAGTGCTTCGAACAGAGTACCTGACACTTTTGGCGACATAAAAAATCTAGTGATGGCTTTGCTAACAATTTTTTCATCAACATATTTTTGTGAGACTTTGTTCTCAGCATTAAATAATATTAAAATGAAAAAGAAACAGGCTAACAGATGAAGTTAGTGCACTTGCTTGGCCTTAAATTGCACCAAGTATGAACCTGCAATCGAAGAATTAGCAGACAAACTTCAGCACCAAAACAGTCACTAATTTCTAGTTTTCATACCATTTGATTATCAGTTTTTATTATTATTTTTTCCTAAATGAACATTGTTTTTCTGTTTTTGTTCATTTTATACATATTTTTTGTTGATTTTTCTTTGTTAAATGGCATTTAAATATATAAAATAAATATAAAAAATATAAATATTTTTTTTACTATGGTTCAAATATATAAAAAACTATTATGAATATTTCTTTTTTTTTAATTAAATCTTTATTGTTCAGATTATTACATTTGTTCCTCTTTTTTTCCCCCCATAACTCCCCTCCTCCCAGTTTCCGCCCCACCCTCCGCCCTCACTCCCCACCCACTGTCCTTATCCATAGGTGCACGATTTTTGTCCAGTCTCTTCCCACATCTCCCACACCCCTTCCCCCACCAAGAATAGTCAGTCCATTCCCTTTCTATGTCCCTGATTCTATTATAATCAACAGTTCATTCTGTTCATCAGATTATTTATTCACTTGATTCTTAGATTCACTTGTTGATAGATGCATATTTGTTGTTCATAATTTGTATCTTTACCTTTTTCTTCCTCTTCCTCTTCTTAAAGGATACCTTTCAGCATTTCATATAATCCTGGTTTGGTGGTGATGAACTCCTTTAGCTTTTCCTTATCTGTGAAGCTCTTTATCTGACCTTCAATTCTGAATGATAGCTTTGCTGGATAAAGTAATCTTGGTTGTAGGTTCTTGGTATTCATCACTTTGAATATTTCTTGCCACTCCCTTCTGGCCTGCAAAGTTTCTGTTGAGAAATCAGCTGACAGTCGTATGGGTATTCCGTTGTAGGTAACTGAGTTTCTTTCTCTTGCTGCTTTTAAGATTCTCTCTTTATCTTTTGCTCTTGGCATTTTAATTATGATGTGTCTTGGTGTGGTCCTCTTTGGATTCCTTTTGTTTGGGGTTCTCCGCGCTTCTTGGACCTGTAAGTCCATTTCTTTCACCAGGTGGGGGAAGTTTTCTGTCATTATTTCTTCAAATAGGTTTTCAATATCTTGCTCTCTCTCATCTTCTGGCACCCCTATAATTCTGATGTTGGTACGCTTGAAGCTGTCCCAGAGGCTCCTTACACTATCCTCGCATTTTTGGATTCTTTTTTCATTTTGCTTTTCCGGTTGGATGTTTTTTGCTTCCTTGCATTTCAAATCATTGACTTGATTCTTGCGCTCCTCTGGTCTGCTGTCGGGCGTCTGTATAATATTCGTTATTTCAGTCCGTGTGTGCTTAATTTCTAGTTGGTTCCCCAATATAAGATCGAGGGTCTTATTAGTTTTCGTGTAGATCTCATTAAGTTTATCGACAGCTTCTAAACAGTTCTTGAGAGACCTTAAAAGTGTGGTTCTGAACTCTATTTCTTCCATTGACAATTTTGTCCTGTTTCTTTGTCTCCGCATTTTGTTATGCTTCCTTGGTGCACCCCCTAGTGGTCTTTGTTCGCAGTCTTATAGATAAATCTTGATTGTTGTAGCTAATTCCAGGGAGGGTTTGACCTCCAGGCCAAGTGGCTATGAGAATCAACTGTGTCAGCAGTGAGAGAACTTCTGTCCTCTAGGGAGGTGCTAATCTAGCCTTTGCCTGAGGCTATCCGGCAAATGCCTCTGTGCAGGGCGTGGGCAGGGCGGGTCGCACAGGATCAACAGGGTGGGCCAGAGAGAGCAGTTATGGCGGCTCTCAGTCCTGTCCCCAGGGGCTCTGCCTCTCTGAGTCCCAGCACCCGCTGCAAAGCTGGGAGAGAAAGCTGCACTCGCTCTGACCAAAGCCAGACAGTCCCGCTTCTCCCGTTTGAGTCTGGGTCCCTAGAGACTCGCCCGGATCTGGAGCTCAGAGTCTGCGACTCCCTCCCGATTGAAAACAACAACCACGCCCTCCGCCGCCAGCCCGCTCCGCGCACTCCGCACCTCAGAATTTGACTTCAGCACTGCGCCTCCTCTGAGTGTCCGTATGCGTTTCTCTTTCCTCCTAGTTGTAGGACTTCCACTCAGCCAGCGTTCCTGTGGTTCTGGGTGATGTTCGTTCCGTGTTTTAGTTTCACTTTTGAAGTAGTTGTTCAAAGCAGCAAACTCCGGCGTTAACCTATGCCGCCATCTTGGTTCTCCCCCATTATGAATATTTCTATATGTGACAGGGCACCAAGGTTAAGTTAGGGTTTTTCAAAATTTTGACACACCGAGCTCAAAAGGTTCGCCATCGGGCTTAGCAGATTCTTGGATCATCATACAAGTATTGTAAATATAAACCCCATATGATATAAAATACATTCTCATAATTGCAAATTTTTAGGGAAATCTTCCAACTTTGTACATTTACTCAGACCTAAGAGCGAATTGGCAAGCCTCTTTGTCATTACCATGAGGTGATGGTTCATTTTCTTTAAAATGTTTCAAGCTCTAATATTAAAAGAAAAAAAATTATGCCTATTTGTTCAAAGAGTGACTCTAAACCAGAATAAAGGTATTTCTTATGTCATATTTTTTTCCTCGACTAATTTGGAATTTATATACTCTATTCCTAATTTACCAAATCATATAATTAATCAGCATCATTACCTGCCTCCTAAACAAGATAAGGCACTTAGAACACTTTAACATCAATCATTCCTCTCCTAAAGTATGGATTATAATTTTTAAATATTTTTGATACATGCTTCTAAAATTTCACAAAATTTTATTTTTGCTTCTTATATTTTGTGCTTTTTAGTTACCATTTACTACTTCCTTTTCTTATAATTTTTACTTGCATGTGTAATCATTTTCTTTTTGTCAAAAGTAGATGCATTAGCCCTGTTGAGTGTGCTCAGTTGTTGAGTGTTGTCCTGTAGACCAAAACATCACTGGTTTGATTCCAGGTCAGGGCACATCTCCAGGTTGTGGGTTGAATCCCCAGTCATGGTGCGTTCTGGAGGCAACCAATCAATGTTTCTCTCTCACATTGATGTTTTTTTTCTCACTCTCTCTCCTGCTTCCTACTTCTCCAAACATCAATAAAAATATATTTTTGAAAGTAGCTACATTAGAACTTCCATCAATGTTTGTCTGTTGGTGACAACGTTTCTCAGATTTGTTTGTCTATAATTATCATTTCTATATCTTCATTTTGAAAGATATTTTCATTATGTATACAACTTAGATGGATAGTAACTGGTATTTTATCTGAATTATTGCAAGTATCTTCTCACTTTCTCCTGGTTTTGATTATTATTGAGAACTCACTTTTTAATCAAAATTTCACTCCTTCAAACATTACCTGTTTTATTCTCACTTATGCTACACAAATCTTCCTTTTGCATTAGGAACTTTTCAGATTCACTAAAATGGCTCTAACATGAGTTTCAGATCCTATTTAGAATCTAAGGATAGAAATTCTTCATAATTTCTGAAAAATATCCAACCATTTTTCTTAACTCGTCTTGAATTTTTTAACTTTCTCTCTCTCTCTCTCTCTCTCTCTCTCTCTCTCTCTCTCTCTCTCTCTCTCTCCTATGTTGTGATTAATTTTTTTCATTAACTCTTCATCTGTGGTAAAATTGCTTTAAAAACTTCCCATTAACTTTAATTTAATACATTATATTTTTATTTCTAGGAGTTCTCTACCATTTCTCTTTAAATATTTTTGATCATTTAATAATATCTTTCTCCATATTATTATGTTCAATCTATTTTTAAAAAATTGTCATTGCTATGGTCTGAATGTTTGTGTCCACTCCTCCAACTAAATCCATATGTTGAAATCCTGAACCCCAAAGATGATGGTATTAGGAAGTGAGACCTTAGATCATAAGGATGGGAACTTCAAGAATGGGATTCATGCTCATTTAATAAAGACTCCACAGTGCACCCTAGCCCCTTCTACCTTGTGATGGCACAGCAAGAAGGCATTATCTATGAACCAGAAAGTGAGCTTTTACAAGATACCAAACCTTATGGTGTATTGATTTTGAATATGACACATAACATGGTTTGGGTTGCAAGTCCATTTGAGGTCCAGATTTTATATATAGATTTCAAATATTTTTGTCATCTCTACTTAGAACCAAGGTTCAAGACAGGTACCTTTTCTTTAGTGAAGTCCCATAGGGAAAGGATTTTTGCTAATCACCTGTACACTGGTAGAATAACCCGTCAGTTCCGATGCCATATGTCATGACATAAGGCAAATAGCCTCAAGGCTTAAGCCAACTCCACTGCTCTCTCTACTCCAAGGAATCTGCCTTTCTTTAATTTCTGCGCTGTGAGCATGCTTTATGTTCTTGTTAGATCATTAATGCATTCTAATATATTCAATAAGAAGGAGGTCAGGTTATAAAATCTACCAGATTACAGGAAAAAAATGGCAGTTTTTATCTTTCTAGTACACATTTTTACAGAGCATGAAGTCCCTCTAAGCAGGGTGGCCTCAGTTCCAACTCTCAAATATGCGGGGTTCACATATTTGGGCATTGTTTGGGCATTAAAGCCTCAGCATACATATTACCAACATCTCCAAACATTATCACTCTCCTTTCTCATTAGGACATGTGTTGGGTTTAGTTTCTGCTTTGTTTTGTTCCTGGACATTTAAAATAATCTATTTAAAATTCGGTATGCATTTTTTTAAAAATGTGGTATTTTATAATTATTTGTATAGCATCCCCTAGACTTTTAAGTACATGTATAATCAGGTTATATATTCCACCATATTGTTCCTTAAAATTTTGCACTCCTATTTACTGAAAGGCAATGGATTAAAAAATTGAATTACTTTATCAAATTTAAAATTATCCGATCATATGGCTTACTTCAACTGATTTTAATCAAGACCCTTTAATATTTATATTCCCTTAAAAATTGAATATGGCATCTTGCACATTTTTAAAAATATATTTTTATTGATTTCAGAGAGGAAGGGAGATAGAAATATCAATGATGAGAGAGACACATTGATTGGTTGCCTCCTGCATGCAACTAGACCAGGGTCGTGGATCGAGCCTGCAACCTAGGCATGTGCCCTTGACCAGAATTGAACCTAGGACCCTTCAGTCTGCAGGCCAACACCCTATCCACTGAGCCAAACCAGCAAGGGCTTTTGGACATTTTTTGTAGTGATATTATGAGATTTTTTCTTTTCAGTTTGCAATCATATTGTCACAGTTAGGGAAAATGTTTTTTGTTCTCTTTACCAGAAATGTGTGATTTCTACCTCAAGTATAGTGCTGTGTACAATTCTGGCACTACCTTCCGTGTCAGCCTCCACAGGTGTCAGGGCTCAGATCTCCACGAGTCTCCCCTCCCTGCAGATGCCAGCCTCAAGTCTTAGGGGCCTCCCACACTTCTGCTGATCAATTATAAATTCAGGATTTCCCAGGACCACCCCGGTTTCAATAATTCACTCGAATAACCCACATAATTCAAGAAAGTGCTATACTTATGATTATAATTTTATTATAAAGTAGACAACTCAGGAACAGCCAAATAAGGAAAAGTTACAAAAGGAAAGGTAGGTCTGGGAGAGTTCCAGAGAGCTTCCATGCCCTCTCCCAGAGGAGTCAGTGCATCACAATCCCTATACATCAGTGGGTTCACCCATCACAAAGCTCCACTGAGTCTCTATGTCCGGAATGTTTATTGGGGTTTCATTGTATAAGCATGAGTGACTAAATCATTGGTCACAGGATGAAATTCAATCTAATGTCCCTCCTCTCCCCGGAGGCCCTGCTGGCGTAAAGTTCTAACCCTCTAATAATGTGGCTGGCCTTTCTGGTGACTAGTCCCCATCTTGAAGGTTTGTAGGGGCCAATAAATATAGTGATTCATTACTATAAAAAAAAGATATTAATCACTAAGAGAATTCCATGTATTTTTAAGCTCGATGCCAGGAACCAGGAAAAGAAACAGATATATGCATACGTTTTTACTATAATACAATCATACATATCAAAAATATCATAATATGTTAACATATGAAGCACTTAAAACAAATAAATAATAGGTAAAGCCATTCCTAATATATAGTTACGTATATCACATAAATATGGTGTTTAATTCTAAACAGTCTAGGTACAATTTCATAATGTAATGAATTCATAATCATAATGTGCACAATGCTTAAACATTTAAAAATTGGTTCTCAGATGCTACATTATTCCATTATGCCCAACCTGAATATTATAATGTTGGTTTTATAGGTAAATAAAGATTTTGTGACTTGCCTAACATCGCAAAACCCTGTAGCAAATCTAGAGTTAAACTGACTCCAAATTAAGTGATCTCCAGCTGACATTATAATTTGCACCTTAATGCCTGTGATTTTTATCAGATAAAATAGAAATGCATCTTTTGTTTATTTTTTGTTTCTATGTTGACTCAACAACAACAACAGGCATACAATCATCTTTGCCTTGAAATTCCTTCACAGTCCTTTTGGTCACAGCCAATTAATACTGTTCTTCCACTGATCATAGAGAAGGATTTGCTTAATTTTGTTAGCAAGCACATGGTAGTTCCTTTACCATGTTAGAGGCTAGCTAAAGAAGTGGTTACCTGTAAAATAGCGGTTGCACCCTTTCTCTTATGGAAGGCCTCTGCTGGGCTTGATTTAATGCAAGCGCAGAGCTGCATAATGAATATTGCATTTTCCATTTCTATAGTGAACTAAAATAACCTATTGTAAGTGTTAGAATGTAATAATCCATACATTATTATGTTTTATTGATAGGGTTTTACATTCTGAAATCCACTCAGGCATATCCAACCCCAAATACCTTTAACAAAATTAAATTCTGTGCATGAAAGTTATTATATACATCTTCACGCTTCTTACCTAACTGCACATTTAATTTCATGACCGTAATGGAACTGTAGACATTAACTTTATTTCCATATATTGGAATTGAAAAAAAATGAATTCTCTTTTTAATATGATCAAGGATGAATTGTTACACTGTGGCACTTAATTGAAACTAATAGTTAAAACAGTTCCTTTTCCCAGCTACTTTAAAAAAATAGACGTGACAGATCAATTAAAATCAGAATGATATAATTCATCAAAGTGCATTTAGGCCAGCAGATATTCTATTCAGGGCAAACAAAAAAATGTCTTTCTTTTATATTTTCAGTTAGAAATCAATTTTTGTGTCTGGAATTTAAATAAGCATCTGATTTTTCTTCCAATGTATGTATGTAAAGGGTATTTTGACAGAGAGAAGCATAGCAAAGTAAGAAATATTGTAATAATTAACAAAATTATTCCTGGCATGCCGTGAACAATTACAGGATTAATAACCACCCAACCAAACAGTGTTATGTTGGAATAAATTAACCGACAAGTTTCTCAGCTAGGAAATGAAGCTCAGATAGATCATCAATAAAAATGACTGTGACAAGCATACTTGTGAGAACTCCACTGTTTTACATTACAAAATATGGCCCTAGTAACTGTGCTTAATGATTGGAAGAAGGTATTTAAAAATTCATTTAGAATATTTTTCCCTTTTTAATTGCCTGTTGAAAGACATAATGTTTAATGGTCATTAATGTACCATACAATCTACATTTAATTAAATACCTATGACTTCTGAAAGGCACTGGAAAACAGTCTCTCCTCAATAAAGGGAAAAGCAAAAGTCAGGGGAAGAAAAAGAAAAAGAGAATGTGGAGTGCCTTATGTATCCATATTAAGAATGATATTGGATAAAAAACAGATAACTTTGAAAATGAATGATGCCCTATGCCATACTGTGAGAAAATATATAATCTCATGTGAGATTATATAATCTGCCTTTTGAATACATTTATTAAGAGGTTTGACTTAAAAGAAATAAGTAAAAGATCAGGTAAAGCTTCAATATTTGCATTTTTATTGTATACAGCAGTGGTTCTCAACCTTCCTAATGCCGCGACCCTTTAATACAGTTCCTCATGTTGTGGTGACCCCCAATTTCATTGTTACAAATTGAACATAATTAAAGCATAGTGATTAATCACAAAAACAATATGTAATTATATATGTGTTTTCCGATCGTCTTAGGCGACTCTTGTGAAAGGTTCATTTGACCCCCAAAGGGGTTGCAACCCACAGGTTGAGAACCACTGGTATACAGTGTTTGCAGAGAGCTGTTAACTTTAAATCAGGTGAAGAGGGCAGAAAAGGAAAGAGCAAGAGTAAAGGAAGGAACGTTTGAGATATTGCAAATGTCATGCATGTGAATGTCTTAAAATATTTTCAGACTAATTGTATTTATGAGGCTATCCTATATAATAAAAGGCTAATATGCAAATTGACTGAACGGAGGAATGACCTGTCGCTATGACGCACACTGTCCACCGGGGGCAGATGCTCAATGCAGGAGCTGCCCCTGGTGGTCAGTGCACTCCCACAGGGGGAGTGCCGCTCAGCCAGAAGCTGGGCTCACAGCTGGCGAGTGCAGCGGCGGTGGCAGGAGCCTTTCCCGCCTCCGCAGCAGCGCTAAGGATGTCAGTCCTTACCTAAGCTGGCAGTTGGACATCCCGCAAGGACTCTGGCCGGGCTGAGGGGACCGCCCCCCCCTCAGTGCACGAATTTTGTGCAATGGACCTCGAGTAATAAATAAAAGCATATTCAACTGAAAACAGGAGGAATCCATTTGTAAACTATTTTGAACTCTCCCTAGATCTTTACTTTGCACTCATCTTTAAATGGCCTGGCTAAAACATCAACTTCCTGTATAATAAGAATAGTGTAACAGAATTTATCTTTAACTTAGTTTCCTCATTTATAATATAAAGATAATTGCCCCAAGGAAGACTACTATGAAAAATAATTAAATATGAAAAAATATAAACCCCTTAAAAACTTAAAAATGTATTCACCTTGTTATGAAGAATATAGTAACTTACAACAGTACCAGTTCCAGGAGCTTGTCTCTGTGGCCTCCTGCCTTCACTCTTATTTAACACTGTCATTTCCCCAAAGTAGTAGTTTATCCTTTTATCTCTTCTTACTCTGTCCATACTTCCCTAAGTCACAGCTTCAAGTACAACCTATACACCTCTCTTTCTCTCTCTCTCTCTCTTTCTCTCTCTCATTTTTCCCCTTTCTCTCTTAAACACATCCCCATAAATCCTTTTAACTCAATCTGTTCAAAACTAAAATTTGCATATTTGTCCCTCAAATCCCTTCTTTTATATTCCCTCCCAATTCACTAAAATGATGTCTCCAAATGCTTATCCTTTATATACAACTAGAGGCCCAGTGCATGAAATCCATGAACTTGGGGGTCCCTCAGTCTGGCCTGCACCCTCTTGCAGTCCGGGAGCCCTTGGGGGATGTCCAACTGACTGACTAAGCCATTAGTTGGCCATCCTTAGCACTGTCAAGGGGGTGGGAGAGGCTCCTACCACTGCTGCTGCTGCACTCGTCAGCTGTAAGCCCAGCTTCTGGCTGAGTGACACTACCCCTGTGAGAGTGCACTGACTACCAGGGGGCTGCTCCTGCATTGAGTGTCTGCCTCCTGATGGACAGTGTGCATCATAGCAACCAGTCATTCTGCGCCTTTCAGTCGATTTGCATATTAGCCTATTATTATGTAGGATTAGTGCCCCAAATCTTCTCCTTTCTCCTATCTTCTGTCTTAATATTATCTACTTTTCTCTACCTGATTTTCTCCATATTTTTAAAGGGTCTCAATATCTCCACACTTACCTCATTCCAACCAATGCTAACTTTATTATCAACATACCCTTCTGTATATTTTGCTTAAAACTTCACTAGTCCAAATGTTCTCAGTATAAAATGCAAAATTTTCAACTCGAGATACAAGTGTCTCATGAACTGGGTTTTGCAAACCACTTAATCATCAGGTCTCCCACTTTCTCTCTCACCCATAGGTTCAAGTCATGCTGACCTATCAGAAGCTTCCTGAATGTGCCAAGCCAACTAATAGGTATTTGTCTTTGCACCTGCTTTCTCTGTCCAGAAAAACTTCTCTTTCTCTCCTCCTTCTCCATGACTCTGTCTAACTCTCACTGAATCTAAAATCTTAGTTCAGAAGCCACTTTTTGTAGAAAAGATGCAAGGTGACCCAATTTCCACCTCAATATGAGCTAAATGCCTTGCCTAAAGACATGAGGTTATCTCTACTAAAGTACTTTTCAAAATCTTATCACAAATGCTAATGCTATCTGAGGCTCCTCCAACCAGACAGTGAATTCTCATTGCAGGCAACTTTCCCAGATTCTGAAATACAGATGTGCATTACAGGAAGTTACTAGAGAGTGTTTTTATGTTCTCAGAATACAAAATTATGGGGGAGCTCAGCCAGCTTGGCTCAGCTACTGAGTATTGACCTACGAACCAGGATGTCACGGTTCAGTTCCCAGTCAGGGCACATGCCCAGGTCGTGGGCTCAGTCCCTGGTTGGGGATGTGCCGGAGGCAGCCAATCAATGATTCTCTTTCATCAGTGATGTTTGTAGCTCTCAATCCCTCTCCCTTCCTCTCTGAAATCAATAAAAACATATTTTTAAAGATTGTGGAAGGGTGAAGGAAGTAGGTCTGGACAGAGGTAGAAGTTGAACTGGGAACGAATGCAATTGCAACAAAAGCCCCAGCCAATACTATGGGGAGCTCTAAACATAGGGTGGCCCCTCAGAATTGTCCCAAATTAGAGCAAGATAAATAATCTTCAGATAGAACAGTCATTTGAAGTGGGTTCACTTGGGAAATAAGCATGATCATGGGTGAGGTGCCTTTCTTTAGTTAGGGACAAGGTTGGAAGAAAGACTCCACTAAGAATGCTAGCCACCAACATTCTCAGCAGCTGGGGTCATCGTATGGGCAGAACACCATGAAATTCACTACAGCTCCTTAAACACAAAAACTTTTTCTTATTCATTTTTATGTGCCCTGGGCTTGCACAGACCCTGAATTATAGAAGGCATTTAAAAAATAAATGTTTATTGAATGAATGCATAGTATGATTTTTAGTCAAATTCATCTTTCTGAAAACAATCTGTGCTGCAGATACCTTATGTTCAATCTGAAAATAAGGACCAAAGAAATACAAAGTGCAGAATGAATAGTTTTTAATCTAACTGGAGTCCCTTGGCTTCTTAGAAGACTCATAATGATCCTCTGTCTTTAATCTCCTCAGAAGAATGAAAAGTTAAAAACACAACAGCCAGGACTGAAATACAGAAGAAAAGACTTTGTATAAAAAGGACATGTATACAGTTTTTCGTTTGAAGAAAATGAGAGGCTGCAGCATTCCCAGTGTGAGTTGAATCCCAACTTTCTGCTCTTATTTACATTTGGTAAAGCAAAGTGATCAGGTGGCCAAGTATAGACTTAAGCTGGTTACATTAGAAGCAAACGAGATACACCAAATGTGAAATGCTTTCGCTAACCACTACACATTTTTCATGCTTACATTTTACCTAGGAAATAAGGAAAAACAGGAAAAATGACACAAACTTCTTGATTCAGGCTTACTAAAACACAGCAGAGACACATGGTGAGAGAGACAAGGGGTGGCAAAGTAGCAGGGAGAAGCTGCTGTGAAGAGTAAAGGAAGATAAGTACCTAGGCCTTGCAGGTGATCAGGCCAATCAGGTTCCCTGCCTCTCCGCTACCCCGCCTCCTCCTTCCCTCACTGCCCACATGTTGCCACCACAAGATTTCCCCACCTCCCAACTTCCCTGCCTCACCACCTCCTTCTTCCCTCCCTCAGTGCCCCACCATCGCCTGCCATGTTCCACACCACCCCCTGGTGTTCAACGCATGTCATAGCGGGCGAACAAATTCCCAGTCAAACTTCCGAGGGGACACATTACATATTAGCCATATATACACTAGAGGCCCGGTGCACAAAAATTTGTGCACTCGGGGGGGGGGGGCACGCCTCAGCCCAGCCTGTGCCCTCTAGCAGTCTGGGACCGCTCGGGGGATGACCACTTGCTGGCTTAGGCCCGCTTCCCGGGAAATCGGACCTAAGCTGGCAGTCAGACTTTTTTTCTGGCAGCCCAGGAGCCCAAGGGGTATGTCCACTTGCCAGTGGGTAGCAGGCTTAAGCTGCAGTCGGACATCCATAGCGCTGCTGAGGAGGTGGGAGAGGCTCCCACCACCACCGCTGTACTGACAGCCATCAGCCTGGCTTGTGACTGAGCAGAGCTCCCACTGTGGGAGCACACTGACCACCAGGGGGCAGCTCCTGCATTGAGCATCTGCCCCCTGGTGGTCAGTGTGTGTCATAGTGACCAGTCATTCCCAGTCATTCTGCTGTTAGGGTCAATTTGCATGATACACTTTTATTATATAGGATAGAGGCCTGGTGCATGGGTGAGGGCCAGCTGGTTTGCCCTGAAGGGAGTATCGGATCAGGGTGGGGTCCTGCTGGGGTTCCTGGCCAGCCTGGGTGAGTGGCAGATGGCTGTTTGCATGCTGGCCAAGCCCCCCAGCGGGGACCCGCACCCCATGAGGGTGTGGCCATCCTGGGTGAGGTGCTGATGGCTGTTTGCAGGTTGACTACCACCCCCAGCCACCAAAGCTCCCAGTGGAGGCTGGCTGGAAGCAGGTATCTGGGATTTATCTAGCTTCTATAATTGAAACTTTGTTGCCTTGAGCAGAGGCCACAGCCAGCCAGGGTAGGTGGGAAGCTTGGCTTCCTCCATCGCCAGGGCAACCAAGCCTCCTGCTGGCTCCAGCTCCGTGGCTGCCGGCTGACATCTTGTTTGGATTAATTTGCATATAGTCACTCTGATTGGCTGGTGGGCGTGGCTTGGGGCATAGTGGAGGTGCGGTGAATTTGCATGTTTCTCTTTTATTAGATTCGATATCCCAGGTTCAAAGGCTGTTAAATTGCATTGTTTACTCATATCTTCAGAAAAAAAATCACTTCTACTGTCGTGGTAAATAACCTGCTTTCCTATGTATAATGGACTGGCCCTCCAGCAACTACAGTGTGAAATTATAGCTAATTTGCCTACAAAAGTCAGGTGGTCATAATAATCTGGCCACTCAGTGTGTGTGTGTGTGTGTGTGTGTGTGTGTGTGTGTGTGTGTATTAGAGGCCTGGTGCATGAAATTCATGCAGGGGGAGGGGTCCCTCAGCCCGACCTGCACCCTCTCCAATCTGGGAGCACTTTGAGGATGTACAACTTCCAGTTTAAACTGGCAGTTGGACATGCTTCTTGCAATCCAGGACCTCTGGCTCTTAACCGTTCACCTGCCTGCCTGTCCTAACCACTCTGCCTGACTGCCTGATCCCCCTAACTGCCCTCCTCTGCCATCCTGGTCACACCTAACTGCCCTCCCCTGCCTGCCTGGTCGACCCTATTCACTTTTTTTTTTTTAAATCTTATTTCCTTCACACACAATTGTATTTGACTTCCTTATTGGCTTCTCCCTGTCACTCAATTTTTCTCTCTCCTTTATGTAACACTATTTTCTACTGACTCATCATTTATAGACTTTTCTTTCCACCTTGTTTCCTACTTTTGTTCCATCATCCTTCTTCCCACCTTTCTCCTACCCTCACTCCCTCCCCACATTCTTTCTTTCCTTTATCTTCACCCCTTCTCTCCCTCCCCTTTTCCTTCCTTCCCACATTAATTGTTCTCTTCACTTCTTCCCTCAAACCTGCTTTGCTCCCTCCCCCATTCCTGCCTTCTTCCCATTCTCTTTTTAAGCTTTACCAGCTCCCCTTTAAAACTTTTCTTCCCTCCTTCTTTCTCATCCACATTCTTCTGTACTTACTTATTTCCACTGTTTTAATATCTATCTACCTGCCTCATTATACACTATCATTTATATATTTTTTTCTTTTCTGACTTCTACTTTTAAAAATCTGTCCCCAGTACACAACTATACTTGATTTTCATTATAGATCCTATAGTTCACTCACACATCTCTTTCTTTCTTTTACTCTGCTCTTTACTGACTCCTTTATAAAGTTCCTCCCTCCCTCCCTCCCTTCTTAAAGCTTCCATTGGGAGGGCAGGGCATTAACTCCCAGCCCAGGGCTCAGCCCCGGCCAGGTGTTTGCTGCCCCTCCTTCCCCAGCCTCCCCACTGCTGTCCTGCTCCCATTCCCTGCCCCAGGCACCCGGCCCAGGGAGGGTGGCGGAGGCCCACTTTGCCCAGCGTTGCTGCCACGAAGCAGGAGCGCCTCCACCCAGAAGGCCTCGGACCGTCCTCCACTCCATCCCAGACCTGTGGGCACCTCCCAGACAACAGCCATCACTGCTTTCCTCAGCGTCTGGGCAGGACTCCCCACTCTGCACCACCTGCACCTGCTCCGCCCCCGTGGCCCCCACCCCCTTCCTTATGCAGTTTCCTTCCCCTCCTATTGTATCCTATTCTACTCAGGGCCCCGCAGATGCCTGAGCAGAAGGAGGGGATGCAGCCTGCTGATCTGGTCATGATGTGATACTGTAATGGACAAATTTGCATATTCTTCTATTATTAGATTAGATAGGTTAGTACCTAAATGATGTAAAAAAAAAAAATCACTGATAGGTAATAGGTGGTGGGGTAGAGAGGAAAAACATGTCAGGTATTGAAGTCATTTCATCTGGGGAGTGTCCCATGCTGTCACTCACTCACTGAGAGTTGTGAAATCCTGAACTGTATCTCATAAAGGGCATTAAATAAAGAAGAACACGTGGAATGGTCAGGGAAGACCCAAACCTCTAAAGGTCTTAATGCTCTGATTTATGTAAAAAAATTGCACAGGAGTATAGTCAATTTTGTAGACTAGTTGTTTTGAAGTGTGAATTTGTTTCAACATTACTGGTATATCAGGTAAACATTTGAGGATCATCAGACTTCATCTGGAGAAACACAAGTGAATTCTGAAAACTGCACCCTGCTGAACCAATCTACTTGGAATACACAAAATTCACACAAGCACACACTTGAAACTTCTCACCAGTTACCTCACTTCACCACATGTGCTATGAGCCAAACACATAACCACCTGGTATTGCAACTTTCCACTCAATTCAGATAACTTTCCTTCCATTATTTAACAATAACACAAGCTGCAACCCTCCACAAGGCCACTTTTAAAAACAAACTTCATTGAAATATTAATGCTTAATGCATGTAATATTATTATATTTATGATAATTTTTCTTGAATAATTGGTGTTTATTGCATGTAACATTATTATATTTAAAATCATTTTTCTTGAAATAAAAAAAGAGAAAAAAATTAAGAACAAACTTCAAGTCTTTTGCAGGAAAAGGCATTTCTATTATAGTACTTAATAGCTACTTAAAATATGTCAAACTGTACTGCCATGTCCACTAGGTTCCTTTTTTTTCATTGTATCACAAATGAATATTTTGAGTTCTGTGTTCCTTACTCATAAGCCCTGTGGTTTTTCTTGTGTGATTTCATATAATTCAGCGACTTACAGGAATACCTACTTCACATTATAGCAGAACTAAATACATTTATTTAAACATGCAGATTCCCATCATTTCTTCCAAGAATCTGATTCAAGAGGTTTGGAATATGATCAGGATAGTGGACTATTTTTTTCTCTTTTTTTCCTACCAGTTCCCAAATGGTTTCCTAATTTTGAATGAATACTCTTTTATTCAAATTTAAGAGAAATTAAGACATAAATATTTTGCCAATGATAGATGCTCTTACTTAACACAGGAATTTGGAATGATCCAAGAATGAATCCAGAAAAAACACAAAGAAGACTGAGAAGTTATTCTTAAGACAGTAGAGGCCATGGTATCAAGAATAGAGTTCAAGCAGTGACAGAAGTCCAGCAGAAATGGTGCCAGAGGTGAAATCCAATCACACCATCACCACAGCATGGCTCTGCTGCCCAGTTGTCATTGACTTTTGCCTGTTCTCCAAGCCTGGTTTGTGGCCTCTGCAAAGGGGCTCTGTAGAATTTGGTTTGAGAATTATTGTTCTTAAGTTGATCACAGAACTATTATTTTAAAGTAGTTAAATATTATACTGTTTAAATTTACCAGTCATTTTGTCCTCCTTTTTCTGAGATATGTGTTACCAATTATTAAAACATTTTTTTTTAATATTACCCTTACCACATCCAGGCAGAGGCAATTATTCTGGGGCTATTCATGCATTTTGGAACTGGGAGAGTTGGGAGGCAGACAATGCTTTCTTCCGCCACTTTAGTCAGCTCTTATCATTTTTTTCCAGACCAGAATATTAAAATTACCAGTTTCCTAAACCATCATACTTGTACTAACAGAAAAAGGCCCTAATACCTACAAAAACTGCAAATGAAAAAAAAAAAGAAAAAAGACAACAACAAAAAACTTTTGGTAAGCTTTTATTCATCAAAATTAGTCATATTCCCTGGAAATCATGAATTTGAAGGGACAATAAAAATTTATTTCAGAGTTTATCACAAGTTTAATACATTTTCCTTACTACATAACTTCCCCAAAATTAAGGTGTAGGCAAAAGTAGGTTTATAGTTGTTTGTGTGGAAAAATATATAACACACAGAATAAATAATAATATAAGAATAAACTCTGTTTCGCATACTCATAACTGTAAACGTACATTTGCCCACCACTATATTTCCAGTTTTTCCAGCTGCTTAGAAGGCAGAAACCATGTAGAGTAAAGCTGGTTATGTTTTATGAGTCATGTGAGTTCAAGAAACTGACTTCATTGCCTGTAAAAACATTTAGTGCTTATCCTCTGTATCTCTAATGATTCAGTAAGTAGCACAGTTAAACACTGGACAATTGTTATACTTCATACATGTAAGTGACATGTTCTTACAAAACTGCATATTACTTAATTATTCATATAATGATTTATAATACTAACCAATGATCTGTGTGACTAGGGTTCAGTTTCCTTCCCTATAAAATGAAGGGGTTGTGATTAATGCTTACCCTGGTCCATTCGAGTCCTAACATTGCATTGTTTACATAAACACTAACAGAAGCTACTGTATGCATTCTTATTTCTTATTCAAATTGGTCAATAAACCTATTAATTGTTCATATGGCAAACAATCTCCTAATTACTTTTTTAAAAAATAGAAATCTTTATTTTCCACTTCCAAGTTGACTTAGAGTTCAAAGATTTTTGTTATAATCCTCTGCATTATACTGCATTATAATCATTAATTTTACTGTCACTAAATATTTTAAGGTAATCCCTTCCCAAAGAGAAAGTTACACAGCATATTCATTTATTTATTGATTATTAAATTTTAAAATCCTCACCCAAGGATATGTTTTTATTGATTTTTAATACAGAGAAGAAGGAAAAGAGAGAAAAATAATTGATGTGAGAGAGAAACATTTATGGGTTGTTCCACATATGCACCCAGACCAGGGATTGAACCCACAACCTAGATATGTGCCCTGACTGAGAACTGAAGCCACAGCCTTTCAGTGCATCGGAGGACATCCCAACTAAGCCAACTGGGCAGGGAACACAGCATATTTAAAACAATGGTGAGAAATCAAATCACTAAACTTACAGTGAAACCTCAATTATCTGGCAATGATAGTAACATTGGTCATTTTGTGTAACTGAATTTGTAAATTAATAGAATCTGCACCTACATGGTAATCCCCTTAACAAAAATGTCCCCTATATTCAATTACTAGATATCATCAGGAAGAACATACTAATCACTATCTTGTGAAATCTTGGACAAAACTTGAAAATAAAGCAAAGAAGTGGGAAAATTCTTTTTATAAGAGAAATTACATATTTATTAAGTTTTAGTATACTTTATTTTTTTCAAAATTTTTAAGTTCACAGTAAAATTAAGCGGAAGTACACAGTTCCTATATATTCCTGACTACACACATGTGTAGCTTCCCCCATTATTAACCTCCATCACCAAAGTAGCTTTTTTGTTATAATTGATGAACCTACATTGACATATCATAATTACTCAAAGTCCATAGTTTACATTAGGGTTTAATTTTAGTGTTCTACATTCTATGAGTTTGGACAAATGTGTAATGATATGTATCCACCATTACTAAATAAAACCTTTTCCTGCTCCAGAAATCCTCTATGCTCTATGTATTGCCCCTTCCTTCCTTCTAACCTTTGACAACATCAAAATGTTTACTGCATCTATAGTTTCCTATTTTCCAGGACATTATATAGTTGGAATCATAGAGTAAGTAGCCTTTTCAGATTAATAGAGTCTAGATCACTGCCTGGGCCTCCTCACTTCACTTTTAGCATGTTCTTCACAATATAAGGGTTGGTAATACTGCCCATCTGCCATAGCCAGTGGGCAATTGTCCTGTGGTTTAGAGGAAACACATCTTTTCAATATCATTCAGGAGTGAAAGCCACTTAAACATTTTCTGGGGTAATATATTGACATAGAGTCATTATTTACTACTAGAGGTCCGTTGCAGGAGGATTCCTGCAAGAATAGGGCTTCGCTCCCATCTCTGCGGCTCCTACCCCACCCTTCTCTGCGGCTCCTACATCGCCCATCTCCGATACCTCGGCTCTGTTGCTTGGCTTCCTTCTACAGTGTCTTCAGTCTTCGCTCCCAGCCGGTATATGCAAATTAGCCGCCATCTTTGTTGGTGGTTAATTTGCATATTGTGCTGATTAGCCAATGGGAGGCGTAGCGAAGGTATGTCAATTACCATGTTTGTCTATTGTTAGATAGGATTTATTAAAGACCTTAGACTGTTAACTTGTATGTTAAATTGTAGACTTTTGTCCAGAATAGAAGCACATAATTTCTGACCTGTAGAATGTATATCTCGAAGATTATGGTCTATTACACTGTAAAACTTTCACCTGTTTTATATCTAACCAGAATTAGTCATTTTTTTTATTAAACTGCACACACACACACACACACACATCCTGTTTCTCAGAAGCTCTTTAAACTGGTTTTAATACCTTGCTGATTCTCTCATTAATTATCTGAATAAATTTATGACACATGTTTATATTTGAAAGCCATCATATTGCCTTTTAAAAAATAGACTTTAACAATTTATTCACTGCAAATATCTTTAACATATAACATGCTTCAGTCACAGCTATGTAAGCCAAGTGGAACCAACAAATAAAAAGTCAATTCCAGCCATAGAAAATCTCCCAATCTAATCAAACATCTCACTAAAGAGTAAAGAGATAAAAGCTCTGGCAGAGGATTTATCAAATTGACAAGAAACACTGATGGAATCTTATCCTGACTGGATGCTTTTTGTAAAGCAGGAAAAAAAAAAGAGAAAGATTTCAAAATGAAGTGGCATTTTGGGCTTATCATTAAAGAGTATAATTATTCCAGCAAGTAGGGTAGAGTGGGAGAGTTAATTTCTTAGCTCAGCACATAATACAAAATTACCCTGGAGGAAACTTTTATACTCACCCATAAAGTATAGTACACATTTTGTGTATATAATCCTGTATGATACTAGATATGTATGGATGTTTAATGTAAATAGTAAAAAAGGGTAAGTAATCTCAAAGAGAAACTATTTTCAGAAATCTAATCATTCAAATGTTTTGTTGCTAGGAAAATTTAAGTAAAGTTATGAATTTTTCTGTTCTTTGCTGTAATTTTTCTATAAACTATTAAATATACTTTTAACTCTTCATTAGGCATTGTTTATTTATTAATAATTCTGCAAATAAAAACAATCACATAGCCAGCTGAACAATATATTTCAGTTCTTCATTAATTTTCAGGAATATATTAAAATTACTCACAGGTTTTCTCCATTGGTTTTGGCCAATGAACCTTTACTACTTTGGATTTCCTGGATCATACACTCACCTTACAGTACAAAGGGAAAGACTCACAAAGTGTACAGGTCTCCTATGCTATTGTATATAATTCATGTTGTGCCTGTGTCCTCAACTACGGGAGGGAGGATGTTTGCTTATCTCTAAGCACGTTTTTTTTAATTTAAGTCAGCTAAATGTGTTTATGTACTATGGCACTCCCATGTTACAGGGAGATTACTGAAATGTATATAAGCAAAGGAAATAATTTAATAGTAAGTGGCTTAACTCCATAAAGCACATTTGTGCAACTAAAAAAATCTTGGATTGCTTGTGATGATTTTTCTCCTCCCCCCCCCAGCTTTATTGAAATATAATTGATATTTAACATAGTGCAAATTTATGGTGGATAACATGTTGAGTTGATACACTTTTATATTGCAAAATGATTAATTGCCAGATTAGGGCTAATACTTCCATCACCTCCCGTAATTACCATTTTATTTTTGTGATTAGAACATGTAAGATCTACTCTGTTAGCAACTTTCAAATATTTTTGATGCAGTTTTGTTAAGTATGATTACTATGGGTACATTATATCCCAGAGCTTTCTCAGCTTAAATTGGAAATCTATACCCCTTTACCAAAATCTCCCTATTTTCCCCACCTATGTAGCCCTAGCATCACCATTCTACTCTCTGTTTCTATGAGTTCAGCTTTTTTAGATTCCACATATAAATGATATCACACATTATTTGTCTTTTTCTGTCTCACTTATTTCACTCAGCATTATAATAATACCCTCAAGGTTCATTCATAATCCATGCTATCATAAAAAGGCAGGATTTCTTTCTTTTTCTCAGCAAAATAATATTCCACATATATAGATATATAAACATCATCTTTATTCAGTCATACAGAGCTACATAGATTGGACACTTAGGTTGTTTACACATCTTGGCTGTTTTAAATAATGCTGGAATGAACATGGATGGATGGATGGATGAGAGTCCAAGTATCTCTTGGAGATCTTGGTTTCATTTTCTTTGGATATATATCCAGAATTGGGATTGCTGGATCATATGGTAGTTTCTTTTTTTAATTTTTAGAGGAATCTCCATAGTTTTTTTCCATATGACTGTACCAACCTATATTCTTTCTAACAGTGCTCAAGGATTTCCTCTCCTGCACTTCCTGAACAACACTTGTTATTGCTTGTGTTTTTTTTTTTTTTTTCATGAGAGCTATTCCAATAGTTCTCAGGTTATTTCTTATAGTGGATTTGATTTGCATTTCCTTCATGACTAGTAAGTGATACTGAGCACTTTTTTATATACCTGTTGCTATTTTTATGTCTTCTTTGGACATTCCTCTGCCCAATTTTTAAATTGGGTTGTTTGTTTCTTTGTTGTTCTGTTTTGCTATTGAGTTATATGAGCCCTTTTAACATTTTAGATATTAACCACTTAGCATATATGTAATATGGAGATATTTTCTTCCATTCTGTAGTTTGCCTTTTCATTTTGTTATTTCCTTTGCTGTGTTTGCTGAACCTTTTTAGTTTGATATAGTTCCACCTATTCATTATTAATTTTTAAACTGGTGCTATTATTATAAATTGTTATATGTGGTTTAATAAAAATTTAATCTATGAATAGATTCAATAAATGAAGAAGTAACACTAGTAAACATCAAACATTAAAATTATAATAAACATAGGAAACTATTTTATAAAGACACTCACTAGATATATGATTTACACTTTCCTGTTCAAAAGTTTAACATATCATATCAAGATAACTCCATGTTTAAAAATACTAAAAACAAACATATTTACCCAGCTGGTGTGTCTTGGTGGTTGAGCATCGACCCATGAACCCAGGAGGCCACAGTTCAATTCCTAGTAAGGGCACATGCCTGGGTTGTGGGCTCAGTCCCCATCAGGTGGAGTGCAGGAGGCAGCCTATCAATGCTTCTCTCTCATCATTGGTGATTTTATTTCTCTCCCTTTTTCCCTTCTTCATTCTGAAATCAATAAAAACACATTTTTAAATGTGTTAAAAGTTATTAACAAATTGATCAGTGCCTCTAATTTGGATTTTAATTAGTAGAGTAAAACCTACCCAAACACAATATATTGTGAAACAGTCCCTGCAGCTTAAATTCATTCTTATGTGGTTATTTAGAAACAAAAAGTACACTAAAAAAGGTTATAATTTTAAGACAGCTGTAAATGTAAGAACTTAAACTATAAAGAGTCTAAAAGAAAACAAAGGAAAAAAAATTATGTGATGATGGGTTAAAAAAAGATGTTTTGATGTGGCTCCAAAAACATACCCTATTAAGAAAAAGATAAAAACATTGAGAAATTAGACATAATCAAAATTAAAACATTTTACTTTTTGAAAGACACTATTACTAAAATGAAAGACAAAACACAGACTAGAAAAAAATAATTTGCACACACATCTAATAAAGGAATGGTATCTGGAATATATAAAGAATTCTTATAACTCAATAGTAAGACTAAAAATAATAAAAAAGAGGGCTAAAGACTTAAATAAATATTTCACCTACATGGCAATGAGCACATATATAATAAATCATTAGTCATCACAACAAATGTATTTTATTTATATTATTATATTATATTATACACTTAAAATGGGAAAAGTTAATAATGTGTGAATTATAACTCAACAAAGCCATTTACAAATATAAGCCAAATTATCTTTTTTAAGTACTATTCTTCTATTGAGACACTTTCTACTGGCTTTATTTTCTCCACCAATATCTTCTTTAGCTGTGTCTAATGCACTATTTAATGTACTTACTAATTTCTTAATTGCAGCTATTGTAGTTTTCAGGTCCCAAATTTTCATTATTCGATTGTCAAATCATTACTTACTTTCTCAAACTCTCAGCCAATGGTTTTTTTATTCTTATTTCCTATAATCTGCCAGAATTTATCAAACTATGAATACTTTGAGAAAAAAATTGCCATAAGTTAAGTCCTCTGTTGCTTCCTTTTCTCAATAATCTTAGTCACTGAAATCATGACTATGTTGATCACCTTGCACTCTACATTAGTCTCCCTGATCCTATGAGATTGTCAAATGCTCTAAGCCATGAGTTTCTTTCTGGAATTTTAGCCTGTGATGTTGGTGAATGGATTAGACACTAAGTGGTAAAGCATCTGGCTCCTTTCAAGAGGTTCCTACTTTTCCCTATAACTTGTCCTCCCTAAAGTCCTAGCCTCTACAGGCATTTTTCTCTTGAAGTTGATTTTTTAAAAAATTTTATCTAGGGTTTTTGCTATTTTATCCAAGTTTCAGATTTCTTAGCTGGACAGATGGTCTGATACAAGCTATTATTTCATAACAAGATGCAAAAAATAAGAACATCACCCAATAATTTATTGGTGATTGTAGTGGGCTGAATAATGGTCCTCAAAAAAGAAAAAGTAAAAAAGTGTTTACCTAGATTCTCAGAATGTGGCCTTATTTGGAATAAAGATCTTTGTAGATGTAATTAAGACAAGGATCTTGAAATGAATTCACCCTGGTTTAGCTTGGGCCCTAAACCCAAATGAGTAATGTCCTTAAACGAGGAGAGAAGACCTTATAAAAATGGAAGCAGAGATTGGAGTTAAGCATCCCAAGTCAAGGTAGCCCTGAAGCTACCAAATACTGAAAGACAAAAGCTAGGATTCTCCATTAGAGAAGTACACACCTGCCAACACCTTGACTGCAGATTTTGGTCTTCACAGCTGGGAGAGAATACATTTTTGTTGTTTTAAGACATTAAGTTTCTGATAATTTGTTATGGCAGCCCTAGGAAACAATTCATGATTTTAAATTTATGATTAATTAAACTTCAACAGTACAGTATATGTTATATTTGTACACCAAAATTACAAGAACACTAATTAAACTAATTATGTTATATACTAGAGGCCCAGTGCACAAAAATTTGTGCACTCAGGGGGTTCCTCAGCCCAGCTTGTGCCCTCTCGCAGCAGTCTGGGACCCCTCTGGGGATGACCACCTGCTGGCTTAGGCCCGCTCCCTGGGGGATAGGGCCTAAGCTGGCAGACATTTTTCTGGCAGCCTAAGAGCCCTCGGGGGATGTCCACTTGCCAGTGGGGAGAAGGCCTAAGCTGCAGTTGGACATCCTTAGTGCTGCTGAGGAGGCAGGAGAGGCTCCCCCCACCACCGCTGTACTGGCAGCTGGCAGCCTGGCTTGTGGCTGAGCAGGGCTCCCCCTGTGGGAGCGCACTGATTAGAAGGGGGCAGCTGCTGCATTAAGCATCTGCCCCCTGGTGGTCAGTGTGTGTCATAGTGACCAGTCATTCCCAGTTGTTCTGCTGTTAGGGCCAATTTGCATATTACCCTTTTATTATATAGGAGTGCCTGGCCAGTCTTGGTGAGTGGCTGATGGCTGTTTGCAGGCTGGCCAAGCCCCCCAGCAGGCCCCTCACCCCATGAGGGTGTGGCCAGCCTACATGAGGAGCTGATGGCTGTTTTCAGGTTGGCCACAGCCCCTCCAGGTTAGGGGGTCCTGCTGGGGTGCCTGGCCAGTCTGGGTGAGGGGCTGAGGGCTATTTTCAGGCTGGCTAAGCCCCCCAGGAGGGCCCCTCACCCCATGAGAGTGTGGCTAGCCTGGGCGAGTGCCTAATGGCTGTTTGCAGGCTATCCACAACCCCCAGCCACCCAAGCTCCCAGGGGATGCTGGCTGGAAGCAGGTATCTGGGATTTATTTAGCTTCTATAATTGAAACTTTGTTGCCTTTTGTGGAGGCCACAGCCGGCTCAGGTCAGGACGAAGCTTGGCTTCCTCCATCGCCCAGGCAACCAAGCCTCCTGATTGCTCCAGCTCTGTGGCTGCTGGCCGCCATCTTGTTTGGATTAATTTGCATATAGTCGCTCTGATTGGCTGGTTGGCATGGCTTAGGGCGTAGCAAAGGTACGGTCAATTAGAATCTTTGTCTTTTATTAGTGTAGATTTTTTTAAAAAATATATTTTATTGAATTTTTACAGAGAGGAAGGGAGAGGGATAGAGAGTTAGAAACATCGATGAGAGAGAAACATTGCTCAGCTGTCTCCTGCACGCCCCCTACTGGGCATGTGCCCGCAACCAAGGTACATGCCCTTGACCGGAATCGAACCTGGGACCCTTGAGTCCGCAGGCTGACACTCTATCCACTGAGCCAAATCGGTTAGGGCAATTAGTGTATATTTTTAACAAGATCGTATTATATCAAAAATATTGGAATTACAGATATAATTTAGTTTTCTTATTTTACAAGTGAGGAATCAATGGTCCTCAGAATTGAACGGATTTTTATATACTGTGTTAATCTTCCACCTTCCATGCAACATTTTGATACCAGAACCTGCCTGGTATATTTTGTGATTATTAATATACCAATGCAGTCCCTTCATGTTTGAAGTCGTTGTCTTCTCTCTAAAAGTTGGACCCAGGCAGCTTTCTAGTGCAAATTTCAGCTTTGGTTCATTGTAATGATAAGGAATCAGGGCATAAGTTTTCTGGGCAATACTGTTTTGTGCTGCATTTTAAAAGTGAAGATTTCCTTTAGATAACTCTTTGACATTGTAGGAAGTTAAGTTACCACATTTTATTTCCTCTAGGTCATTTTGTCTTCTTGGTATATCTACTGTCATCAGTCTAGTCCATTTATTTTTCTAATTAATTATCTATATACTAGAGGCCCAGTGCACGAAATTTCTACACTGGGGTTGGGGTGTTCCTCAGCCCAGCCTGCACCCTCTCCAATCTGGGACAATTTGGGACTTCTGGCTCCCAACCACTCGCCTGCCTGATTGCCCCTAACTGCTTCTGCCTGCCAGCCTGATGACCCTCTAACCCAGGGGTGGGCAAACTTTTTGACTCGAGGGCCACAATGGGTTCTTAAACTGGACCAGAGGGCCGGAACAAAAGCATGGATGGAGTGTTTGTGTGAACTAATATAAATTCAAAGTAAACATCATTACATAAAAGGGTACTGTCTTTCTTTTTTTAGTTTTATTCATTTCAAAAGGGCCGTATCCGGCCCTCAGGCCATAGTTTGCCCACGGCTGCTCTAATTACTCCCTTGCCAGCCTGATCGATGCCTAACTGCTCCCCTGCTGGCCTGATCATCCCCAACTGCCCTCCCCTGCCGGCCCGGTCACCCCTAACAACCCTCCCCTGCTGGCCTGATCGTCCACAACTGCCCTCCCCTGCCAGCCATCTTGTGGCTGTGGGCACTGCCATCTTTGAGGGTGTGATAGTCAATTAGCATATTCCCTCCTTACTGGTTGTGAGTGCTGCCATCTTTGAGGGCATGCAAGTCAATTAGCATATTCCCTCCTTATCGGCTGTGGGCATTGCCATCTTTGCAACAGCATGAGGGTCAATTAGCATATTCCCTCTTTATTAGATAGGATATCTGACTTTTAGCAGGTCCCCAAATATCAAGCTTCTTTATTACTCAGGCTTTGTTCCTTGTACCACCAATACTCTTCTGATAGATTGGCCTATGCGTACTCTTTAAGGCTGTTTATTCACCTTCCCATCAGTCTTGTCTTAACCTCTCTAATATCTTCCCACCCAAAATTATAGTTTTGGAGTTCTTTGTTGCTGCTCCAGTAATTTCTTTAAAATTTTGTTGAAAGTATTGACCTTTACTGTGTCCTTATTTTACATGAATGTCTAATAGCAACAGATTGTATACTGTTCGCCTTTGAAACTTTTAATATCCAGCAATAAATGTATACTGAATTAAATTGAACAGAAAAGGAGAATCAGCCAAAGTGTCACTGTTTGCAGAGTAGTTCGTAAGACTGCCTTGATTGGTTGTGACAGTAGCTAATTACATTTTACCAGGCACTTCATTCACATATCTTAGTTAAATGAAGGGACGACCATAGGTTTATTTGGTGCACAAACCATGTATTTACATAGGGAAGTCTTGGAAGTTTTTTTGTTTTGTTTTGTTTTGTTTTGTTTTTTTCTCTCTCTCAAACCTGCCAACTACATTGAAAAGTTCATCTCTTCTGCTTTCTCTAGTTTGAAATTCATCTTCAAGTTGGCTAAAGGATGCTTGTGGTTTTTTTAAGTATATTTTTATTGATTTTAGAGAAGAGATAGAAATGTCAATGATGAGAGAGAATCATTGATTGGCTGCCTCCTGTGTGCTCCACACTGAGGATCAAGCCTGCAACCTGGGCATATGCCCTGACTGGGAATTGAACTGTGACCTCCTGGTTCATAGGTCAACACTCAACCACTAATCCATGCTGTCTGGGCTAAAGGATGTTTTGTAATAGCAATCTTCTACTGAGAAATGACGCTGTACTAGGCCAATCACACACATTATTCTATTTATTCTTTGGTATAATCTAGTTACTCATCCTACAAATAAGGTAGTTGAATTTGAAAATAATTAAATATATCCAGAATTTATGGCTATAAATTCCTGACATAAATTCTATCTAATTTTCTGCTACATCATGCTGTGATTGACCATAATTTTCATGAACCTTTTTTATTTATTTGGTTTTACTCAAGTTAAGCCATCTAGTTTATATGCAATGGTATAAAATGTGATAAGAAGGTATTATTCAGGCTGGACAATTGGCTCAGTGATGGATGTCAGCCTGCGGACTGAAGGGTGCTGGCTTTGATTCTGGTCAAGGGCACATGCCCAGGTTATGGGGTTGATCCTTGGTGGGGGGCATGCAGGATGCAGCCGATCAATTATTCTCTCTCATCATTGATATTTCTATCTTCCTTTCCCTCTCCCTTCCTTTATAAAATCAATAAAAATATATTTTAAAAAGGTTAAAATAAAAAAGAATGTATTATTCAAAAAATACACATTTTCGTAAGCATTACTTGGGTTAAAGGTAAATAGTACCTAAAGTGCAATTGACTTGTTTAATAATCTTTTGTTAGTGGGCAATGTGGTAAATGTCAATGTAATGGAAAGAAAAACAATACTTTTTTTTTCAACTCTTTCCTAAACTATTCAGATCCAAAGCTCAACCTGCAGTACAAAATTTATTCTTTGAGCTGGGGAAAATGGGAACATCTGTAATGGTGTCAATAATAAAAATAAAGAAAACATATTAATAAAATTGTTCTTTGCTTCTCTCTAGAGTAAATCTAAATCCAAGAAATAAATCATATTTTATTTGTCTTTCATCTTCTTTTGCACTGAACACATCCCATTTAGAATAAATTTTCATTATATGTCCTGTCAATATCCTTACTTTTGAAGCAGTGTTTTTATTTTTATTTTTACTCTAGCCTTGCAATATGATTTCTGCTTTCTATGCTGTTGATTATTTTCCAATACACTGATCAGCTGTCAAGTATTTGCTCCGTGACTTCTATTTGGTTTGTGCAAAAAGATGCGCCTTGGCAATTCTATGGAATATTCTTGGTTCTCTGTTGCAAAGCAAATTTTTAGTCCTTAGATGTTTCTTTAGTTACTGAAGTATAATTTTCTGACTTGAGGGAAAAAGGTTTAAGAAGGCCTGTCTGAGAGACACAAGATTTTCCATATTAAAAAAAAAAAAAACTCTTAGAAAAAGCAATGTGTTGATGAATAAAATGCAATGAATCATAAAGTTTGCTTCTTTGAAATGCATGTAGATTTAAAAAGGGAGATGTTACTGAAAAAAATATTTTTGATAGCTTCACATGAAAATACATTACAAATATGTAGCACATTTAATTGATTCAAGTCTTCAAATAAATCTTTATTACCCAAATTAGCCAAATTTGTTTGTTGCTTCAGGTATTTTGCAATCTACTCATGAGCTAGAAAAATTTAGTTGTTGAGTTAATAAGCACAATCTTTGAACTTATGGGCTTTTAAAATTATTTTGCAAAAATTATTAAAAAATTGACTTGAAGAAATCAAACTAGTCATTTAACAACACTACTGTATAATTAATTCCTAAAGGATTTTCCAGTCTTTCTTTGTGCAGCACTTGGTCTAAATAATTTTGCTCTTAAGAACTTCTTGCACTGGATTATTTGTTCATTTGGACCATATTTTCTCTACTGAATTTATAGAGAGTTTTGTTTTTTCTTTCAAGCCCTTTCCTGGAATAGCCAAGTCCAGTTTCTAGCTCTGTTGTCCATATCAATGTATTTTTATACTGGTAACAATGGTTTCACATTTTCAGTGGGGCAGAAACTGTCCATTTTCTCAGCTCTTCTTCCCACGCAGTCAGTGAAAATAACACATGATCTCACTCATTTGTGGCATATAAATAACATTATAAACTGATGAGCAAAAATAGATACAGAGGCAAAGAAACATTGAACAGATTGTCAAACTACAGTGGGAAGGCTGGGGAGGGTTGGGGAGGGAGAGGTAAGAGATCAACTGAAGGACTTGTATGCATGCATATAAGCATAACCAATGGACACAAGACACTGGGGGTGGGTGGGTGGTGAGGGCATGTGCTGGGGCGGGGGGTGGTAGGGGAGGCCAGGGAAAGGTTAATGGGGGGAAAAAGAGACATATATACTACTATTTGTAATACTTTAAATAATAAAATAAAATTAAAAAAACACCTCTGACATGACTGAGAAGTAGGATGCTTTTACTCTTTTAGCATAACATTTTTAGTGTTCCATGATCTTATTCTTTTGTGTTGATATTATAAAAGAAGTCAATAAATTATCCAGTATAAGCTTGCTATATGATGACTCCACTCTAAAAAAAAATTATCTTTTGGTGTCACATCTTTTCTCAAGCTTAGAGAGCCTTGAATATCATACTATATTGGCATGATGGTAGTTTTAGGTATAGATATGTTAAGTCTCCTCATCAGTACATAATAAATCCTTGGAAACACTCCAGTACTTTAAGAAGTTAAATGGTCTTCAATGACACTGGGCCATATTTGGCACTGGGACTAAATTTAAATGGTGTTTCTACACTGAATCAAACAGAATCACACAGTGCGAGGTGGGTGGGGCTCCTGGAGTCTCCAATAGGTTGACACACTACCTCATCATCTGTGTAATTTGTTTGAAACCTCTGAGGTCTAATTGTTGAACAGTTATTATTTAACAACAAAAATAGATAGTTGTCTCAAAATCATGAGTCTGAAATAGAGAATTTCATGATCTTTCTCAATTCTAGAATTCTCTTACTGTCTTCCATGTGGTAGAATCTCAGAGGCCACCAAATGCAGTAGTATATATCCACAGAATATAACAAATATATCAAGTACATTTCAAAGCATTTTACATTATTTTCTTTCCTATGAAATATAGAAACTTTTAACTTCCAGTCAACTTTCATATTAAAGGTTGGTTGTTAGTGGTTTTCATTGAAGTATAACATGGATTCAAAAAAGTTCACATATTACCAAATACTCTACAGTGGATTTTCCCAAACTGTAAAAACTGTGTAACCAGTACCCAGATTAAGAACTGCTATCCAGAAGTTCATCTTGTGCCCTTTACAAACACTAACACCCCCACCCCTAAATGCAAATTATTTTCCTGACTCCCAACACCATAAATTAGTTTTGCATCTTTTGTTCTAGATATACATGGTATCATGCATTCTTTTATTTCTAGGTTCTTGTGTTTAACATTATGTTTGTAAGATTCATCCATGTTTCTTAGATGGATAGCTCATTAATTAATTCTCAGTTCTGTACAATATTCTACTAGGCTATTATATCACAATTCATTTATCCTTGCTATTGCTAATAGACTTTTGTTAATTTCCAATTTAGGCTATTACTGACAATACTGTTGTGAACGTATTTTTGTATCTATGTATTTAATTAATTCAGCATTTTTTATTGAAAAGTCCATACCATTTCTATTACATTTACATGAAGCATTTTTTAAGCATATATATTTTAGGTTTGGATAATCCAAAGCAGATTTTTACCAAATAGTTTTTCTAGGGAGGACATTCAAAAATTAAGTGTTACAGTGATAATTTGCTCAGGAAAAAATTTTAAAGAATTGGAAGAATATAGAGGTCTAAAATCAAATTCCAACTTTTTTCTGTGCATTCAATTTGCACATTACTAGATATAGCTTTATAATATTCCTATGTCTAATCATTTAGATTTATTTATGAAAATTCAATGTATTGAACCATTACCAATATTTGCAGATCATTAGTCCTTTCCAAATAAGTGTAACACTAAATAGTAAAACTAATTTTCCTAAAATTATATTCTTTGTTAATGACTCCACATTGTTACCTATGTGCATTATTATTTCAAATAAAATTTTCTTTTTATTAGCATATCACTATAGAGAAAGCATGGAGTTTAGATTTAGAATTTACAGGAGATAAAATATTTTCAGAGGCTTTTTGCTATTCTATAAAAATGAAAACAATAATAATGCATACTCTACAACATTTTTGTGATAATCACATGAGATAATGTTTGTAAAAGATCTCACCAAGTAAGAAATACATACTAAGGAGATAATCTTTTCAAAGGAAGGAGAATACAGGGAAATGACAATTTCATGAGCTTGACAGTTAAATTGATTAAACCCAGAAGCTGCTGTGAATTTTAAGTTTATTGTAGCTTTGGCTACTTGCTCAAAATGCACATTGCTCTCCCTCTTCCAAAATATCATTAAAAATGCTGAAAATGGGTCTGATTCCATCTTCCTATGTGGTGCATAAGGCAAGCTCATCTACTGAAGAATGCAGGGATGGTGGTGGTGAAGGAGATAAGGGGAGATTTAAAAACATATGAAATAGCCCTAGCTGGTTTGGCTCAATGGATAGAGCATCAGACTGCGGACTGAAGGGTCTGGGATCGATTGGAATCAAGGGCACATGCCCGGGTTGCTGGCTGGATCCCCAGTAGGGGGTGTGCAGGAGGCAGCCGGTCAATGATCATCTTTCATCATTGATGTTTCTATCTCTTTCTCCCTCTCCCTCTCTCTCTGAAATTAATAAAAGTATATTTAGAAAACATATTAAACCCTAACCGGTTTGGCCCAGTGGATAGAGCGTCAGCCTGTGGACTGAAGGGTCCCAGGTTTGATTCTGGTTAAGGGCATGTACCTTGATTGCGGGCACATCCCCAGAAAAAAAAAATGCTGAAAATGACACAACTGAAAATACTGACAAAAACTAAAATTGTCAAATTGCCAGAGTCATTAGAATTTGATTAAGAAAAACTAAAAATTTTATTCATGTTTATATCATGAAAGTTGGAAAAGTAGTTGTCCCTCTACTCTCCCTTTGCCCAAGACTCAGAAATCGAGTTGGTACCAATAAAAAAAACTAGACACTTATTCCTCACCTTCTTATGTATTGTGTGTGTGTGTGTTTTATCACATTGTGTCATTACATTGTGTCACATCACATGCCACTGTATCACATCACATGCTATCCTGCATGGTATAATACTATAGTATATTACTTTGAATGAAGTGGACAAAATAATAATCTTGCCTCCACATGTTATTAAACAGTATTTATTTTTGGTCTCCCAGAACCTAAAAGAACAAACAGTGGGAAGACAGAGTGGATATAGATATGATGATTTAACACACAGCATTTTTGGAAGTATGATACCCTTAAGCAAATTTCTAGAGTAAGACATTTGTCAATAGTATTTGGAAATTTAATTTTTTTCAAATTACATTAATTCTCAGTGTCAGAAATTAAAGAGGACAAGTAACAACTGATACCACATAAATACAAGAATTGTAAGCAAACTCTATGAACAATTATATGCCAACAAAATCGACAAATTCTTAGAAAAAATACAATCTTGAAAACTGAATCAGGAAGAATAAACCTGAATAGACCAATAACAACTGATGAAATTGAAGCAGTAATAAAAATTGCCAGAAAATAAAAACTCTGATCCAGAAGGGTTAACATGGGATGTTTTATCAAATATTCAAAGAGCTAACAACTATCCTCTTTAAAGTATACCAAAAATATCCCAAGAGGAAGGAACACTTTTGAGCTCTTTTTATGAGGCGATCATTATACTAATTCCAAAACCAGATAAAGGCACTACAACGAAAGAGAATTACAGGCCAATATCCCTAATGAACATAGATGTAAAATCCTCAACAAAATATTAGCAAATCAAATCCAACAATATATTAAAAAGATCATACACCATGGTTTTATTCCAGGATGTAAGGCTGGTACAATATTCACAAATCAATAAATGTGATATATCACATAAACAAATTGAAAGACAAAAATCACATGATTAGATCAATAGATGCAGAAAACACTTTAAACAAAATTTAGCATCTATTTTTAATGAAACTCTCAGCAATGTGGGAATAGAAGGATCATACCTCAAGAAAATAAAGGTCATATATGACAAACCTACAGTGAACATCATATTCAATGGGCAAAAAATAAACCATTTTCCGTATGAACAGGCACAACACAGGGATGCCTGCTTTCCCCACTCTTATTCAACATAGTACTGAAAGTACTAGCCACAGTGATCAGAAGATAAAATAAAAGGCATCCTAACGGGGAAGGAAGAAGTAAACGTGTCCTTATTCACAGATGACATTATATTCTACATTGAAAGCCTTAAAGAGTCTACCAAAAAAACAAACAAAAAAACTACTAGATTTAATGAATGAATTCAGCAATGTAGCAAAATACAAAATTAACACCCAGAAATTGATGGCATTTTTATATACCAATAATGAACTTTCAAAAAAAACAACAACAAAAAACAAACAAACAAACAAAAGTTCCATTTACCACTGCAACAAAAAATAAGTTAAGATATTTAGGTATAGACTTAACCAAGGAGGTAAAAGACCTGTACTCAGAAAACTACAGGACATTGCAAAAATAGATAGAGGAAGATATAAACAAGTGCAACAATATTCCATGTTCATGGATTGGTAGAATTAACATCAATTCAATGTAATCCCTAGTATAATACCAAGGGCACATTTCACAGATTTAGAACAAATACTCCAAAAATTTATATGGAACCAAAAAAGACCCCAGATAGCTGCAGCAATCTTGAGAAATAACAAAGTTGGAGGGATCATAAAACCAGATATCAAGTTATACCACACAGCCACTATAATCTAAACAGCCAGGTACTGGTATAAGAACAGGCATATAGATTGATGGAACAGAACAGAAAATCAGAAATTGACCCAAGCCATTACTCTCAATTAATATTTGACAAATAAAGCAAGAGCATACAATGTAGAGATAGTCTTTTCAATAAAGGGTGCTGGGAAAATTGGGCAGGTACCTGCAAAAAAATGAAACTAGAACATGAACTTGCACCATACACAAGAATAAACTCAAAATGGGTAAAAGACTTAAAGATAAGTCATGAAACCATAAAAATCCTAGAAGAAACCATAGGCAGCATAATCTCAGACAATATGTTTGCCAATATATTCTCCTAAGGAAAGGGAAACTAAGGAGAAAATAAGCAAATGGGACTGTATCAAAATGAAAACTTCACAGCAAAAGAAACCATCAACAAAATGAAACAGCGCCCACTCTATGGTAGAACATATTTGCCAATGATACATCTAATAAGGAGTTAATTTCTAAATATATAAAAAACTCACACAACTTAACAAAAGGAAAACAACTCAATTAAAAAAAAATGGGCAAAGGCTGTGGCCAGCTTGGCACAGCATTGTGGGGGGTTTGTTAGAGCATTGGTGGTGGATTTGATTCCTGTTCAAGGGAATGTACCTCGGTTGCAGGTTCCCCAGGCCAGGTAAGGGGTGCATGTGGGAGGCAACCAATAGATGTGTCTCTCTCATGTTGATCTCTCTCTCTCTCTCTCTCTCTCTCTCTCTCTCTCTCTCTCTCTCCCCCTTCCCTTCCTTCCATTCTCTCTAGAAATCAATGGAAAAAAGATCCTAGGGTGAGGATTAAAAACACATGGGCAAAGGACTTAAATAGACACTTCTCCAAATGGGACATATAGATGCCTACAAGACATATAAAAATACTCAAAGTCACTAATAATCAGATAGATGCAAATTAAAACCATAATGAAGCATTACCTCACACATGTCAGAATGGATACCATCAACAAATCAACAAACAATTGCTGGTGAGGATGTGGAGAAAAGGGAACCCTAGTACACTGCTGGCAGGAATGCAGACTGGTGCAGCCACTATGAAAAACAGTATGGATAGTATAGAGTTTCTTCAATAACTTAAAAAATGAACTCCCATTTGACTCAGTGATCCCACTTCTGGGAATATATATTAAGAAATTCAAAACTCCAATCAGAAAAAATTGTGTTACACCTATGTTTATAGCAGCACAATTTATAATAGCTAACATCTGGAAACAGCCCAAGTGCCCATCAGTAGATGAGTGGGTAAAAAAGCTGTGATACATTAACACCATGGACTACTATGCAGCTGTAAAAAGAAGGATCTCTTACCATTTGAGACGACTACTATGCAGCTGTAAAAAGAAGGATCTCTTACCATTTGAGACACCATTGAGGGACCTGGAGAGTATTATGCTAAGTGCAATAAGCCAGTGAGAGAAAAAGTATCACATGATCTCACTCATATGTGGAATCTAATGAATAAAATAAAATAAATTGATGAACAAAACAGATCCAGAGAGATGAAAATACCCAACAGACTGAAAAATCTCAGAGGGAGGGTGAAATCTAAAGGATTCAAATCTTGTTATGGGCAAGAATACAGAATTAGGACAAAGCATAATGATGAATGTTGTATTGGAGAGGAGAAAGAGCTACAATATAGCAGTTCATGTACTAGTATCTACAGATCCACAAAAGAGCAATATGTGGCTCAGAGGAGAGGAAGTGAAATGAAAACACATCACTGTCTGAATTGGAAGTGGAAACTGACTTTCTGAGCCACACTACTCTACTCAAACTCCACTTCTTTGAGTCTTATCTGTTTATTTCTCCATCCCTTTGAAATGTAATTTTATCAGAGCCTAGAAGCTCTGTCTTCTTTTATGTATACCAACTTAATAAAGGGTATTCCTTTTAGCTGGTCATTTATCTTCCAGTTTTCAGACCAGATTTCATTTTCATGCCCTGAATATCTGCAAAGAGCAAGCTTTGACTTCAAAGGGAGGAGTCTCTCAGTAAAGAACAGGCAGTTCACTGAAACTAAGTGTGGTGAATGCTAGTGATCACTTTAAGCAAAGGCTCTTTCCAGTTTCCTCTATTTATATGATTTTAGAAATTGTATCTCAAATCTTAACAAAGACAACACAAAATGACCACTAAAGAAAAAAGCATACATATATGAATTTTTAGATTGTTTAAGGATAACAACCTTCTAAAAATGTCTTATATATACCTTGTTCAAAATTACCCCATATACCTAAAAAATTTTAACTCTCTGAGTCAAATTTGACCCTTAAAATTTTAGTTAGAATCCACATATTTATGTTTATTCATAGTTTGCCATTATTTTATGTCAGCAATAAAAATTAAATGAAAAACAACAAAAATAATCTATGCTAATAAAAGGGTAATATGCTAATTAGACTGAACATCTTCCGGATGACCTTCCAGACGTCCTTCTGGACAAAGCCACAGTGGCAGGGCTGAGAGAGAGGTGGTTAGAGGCGATCAGGCAGGCAGTGGAGAGCAGTTAGGGGGATTAGGCCGGCAGGGGAGAGCAGTTAGGGGGATCAGGCCATCAGGCAGGTGAGCGGTTAGGAGCCAGCAGTCCTGAGGGGTCCCGGATTGAGGAGGGTGTAGACCGGGCTGAGGGACCCCCCCCCTCCTGTGCAAGAACTTCATGCACCAGGCCTCTAGTATAGAATATAGTGAGAACACATATTTATTAAGATAAATGAACATTTTATTTTAGTCTTATGTTACATTGTTATTGAAAGCATTACATATACATTTAGAAATATTTTATGATAAGATGTTGGGACCTTGTAACAACTTAAACAATAAGTTTGATTCAAAAAATATATTTTTCTACCAAAATAGAGATTTTTAAAATTACTTCATGTTTTATATAATCTAAATTGCTATTGAAGATTGAAATTTATATCACAGCCCTAGCTATGTGCCTCAGTTGGTTGAAACATTGGCTTGTACACCAAGAGGTTGTAGGTTTGAAACCAGGTCAGGGCACATACCTTGGCTGCAGGTTTGGTCCCCAGTCAGAGGAGTATGGGAGGCAACCGATCAATGTTTCTTTGTTTTTCTCTCTCTTTCGATCTTTCTTTCTCCCTCTCCCTCTCCCTCTCCTGTTCTTTCTCTCTCAAAATCAATGAAAACATATCCTTGGGTGAGGATTTTTTTTAAAAAATTTGTATCACATTCTAAAATACTAGACCCAAAATGAAATTCCAATAAAAGATAAAAGCAAGTATCTCTAAAATGATATAGAAATAGTTGAAACATAAAATTCTAAGTTATGCATCAATAATCAGCTTTATTATGTGTGTATGAAAACTTGTCATGATCTAACAATTGTGTTATTTTTCTGAAAATGTATCAACTAAGTTTACCATGTTAGAAAACCAACTCAAGGAATATTTTATATGAATAACTCATATAAAATATGGTAAAGCCTCTGAAAATATATTCTGCTGCAAGGATATGTTTTCATTGATTTTGAGACATTGTTTTCATTCTAATTTAAATGTGAAATTTGTCATAATAATTGTAAGAACATCATGGTTTTAATTTATTATCTTGAGAAATAATATTGGATTTATATATGAATTCTGATTCAAGATTCTTATTTCAAAACACTTTGCTAGCATATTATTTTATGTATGACATTCATTTGTTCTACCTTGCCTATTTTAATTAAATCATCATTGCACTGTGATTTTTTGCTAATTTTGAATGATGGATCCATCATTGTTTGTTCATAAAAGCTGATTGGAAACAAGACATTCATTATGTTGTGGCTTATAATCTCTTCACTTCATAATCACAGGACAGTTGCTGTAGTTGCATCTTTGTTATCAAGTTTTTATATAAATATTGTGTTCTCTCATGATTGATTTTCATCAACAGCACAGTCTTTATATTTGCAGTCATCAAATTCTTGTCCTTTGTGCTACTTTACAAAATGCTCTCCTAATATGGAGAAATTCACATTATTTTGAAGAAAACCTATATCTCAATCATTCTTTAATACATCTTTCATCTACAGATATGCTATTTGGATAAATTAACAAGTAGAATGCTCTTTCCAAGGTGTATGAATTGTCCATATCTGTTGCCTGGTTGAAATGTAGTTATTTTTAAACCTTAATTCTTTACATCATTGCAAATTCCATTATGGAAAAAATATTTCTATACACAGTTCATGAGCATTCAAAAGAGGAGAAATGTTAACTTTTAAAATAGATCTTTGATTTAACTGTCATTCCAGAAAATGTATTGGAGAGGCAGGTGCAAGGAATAAGTGTGCTGTGGTTTTCTTACTTCTGTCTTGCAGTTATAACATTGAAATTGGTTATTTTGGAGGAAAATACTCAAACTATGGAGAGTTTGTAAGATATAATAGAGTAATAATTTTCTTTTGGCTTTTAGTCATGTGTATGCATCAAAGGTGGGCCTAGGAAATGCATCCAAAGATTTATGAAATAACTGTCATCACAAGAATTCAGTCTTTGGCAGCATTAAATGGTCTTGTGAACTACCAGCATGGCTCTTGAGTTTCCACATTCTTAGAGCCAGTTCGTTCAACTCCTATTCAATAGAAATTTGAAAGGTATCTAAACTCAGACTTTATATCATTTTATTTGGAAAGGGGTTATCTACAGTCAAACTCTACATTGCCAAAGAAATATGAAATAACTTAAAGTTATAAATCACCACAATTATTATACAAAATATTTACAGGATATTAATTTGTGCAAACACCTGTGCTGAACATTGTAGAAAATGTTTCACTGATGATTGTAAATTACTTAGTAACTTACTCTGATTCATTAGAATAACTATGCATAAAGAGGAATTTTAGGGGGGAAAAAAGCAAATAGTGTGACTTCTTTTCTATACTTTAGAAACTGCTAAAAGTATAACTTTTCTCTCTAGCCTAGGCTCTATATAAGTTTATAATCTTTAAATAGTATAAAAGATTACAAACATTTAAAAAGTTTCTTATAACCTATTTATAGATGTTAAAATGTTGTAATATTTCCTTCTGGTTATTATGTTAAGAAATAAATAAAACTTTACAGTTTAAGACCCGCTCTTTCATCTTTTGCCTCTCAAGTTCTCCTCACATATAATGATTTATATGTAGTATGTAAGGTTTTAATGTATATTTTGATAATTTTACCAAGTGTATATTTATCTATAAATAGCATAAATATTATATTTTATGTTTCCAGTTTAATTTTGCATATGATTCATTACCACCATGTTAACTTAAATCTAGTTCATTCTTTTACACACTATACATATTATTCTAATGTATAATTAAACCAGGTTTTGAATAGTCAACTCCCTTTTGAGGAACAGAGAGGTTGTTTTACATTTTTGCTGTTAGAAAACTATTATTGCAATATCACTTACGTATTTGGAAGAATTTCTCTATGGAGAGAGCTAGAGGTGGACTTTCTAAATTTTAAGTTATAAGGATATTAAACTCATTATAAGCACATTTCTTTACTAAAACTCTCTCAAGTTCCTGTTTCCTCATATCATTGTAAAATGTGGCATTATATATTTTTAACCTTTTTCCAATATCACGGGCATGAAATTATATGTAATATTTATTTTGTTGCATTATGCTGACAATTGGTATGGCTAGACATTTCAGTGTGCATTGACCTTTATGCTTCCTTTCCTGTGAATTGTTCTTTTATATTCATTGTTGCTTTTTCCATTGGTTATCATTTTTGCATTGATTTGAAAAGGTCCTTAAGAAAAAAGAAATACAAACTTATTGTTTTCCTTCAAGTGGCTTATGTATTGTCCAGATTTTTTTTTCCACACTTAGTATTGCCACCTATGTCACACAATAAGTTCCCACTTATGTATCTTACTCATATTCTTCAATATTGTCTAGAAATTCATATGTTCATTTAAGTCTAGCTTCATGGTAAATCTTATATGAACATGGCATATCTCACAATTTTAAAAAGTCTAATTTTATGCCATTGAATAAGTTTTAAAATTTTCTCCATATAGTTTTGCATATTTTTGTTAGATTTTTTCTCTATAATTGGTAGGTTTAGTAGATATCAACTGAGCTATTTTTAAAAAAATATATTTTATCGATTTTTTACAGAGAGGAAGGGAGAGGGATAGAGAGTTAGAAACATCGATTAGAGAGAAACATCGATCAGCTGCCTCTTGCACACCTCCTACTGGGGATGTGCCCACAACCAAGGTACATGCCCTTGACGGGAATCGAACCTGAGACCTTTCAGTCCGCAGGTCGACACTCTATCCACTGAGCCAAACTGGTTAGGGCTCAACTGAGCTATTTTTAACTATATTTTCTAATTGCTGCTTTTATCTAGGAGCACCACTGCTTTGGAATGATAATTTTGTATTCAGCAAACTTAGTCAATATTTTTATTAGATATTTTGTAGAGTCCCTTGGATTTTTCATGTCAGTATCATATAGTCACAAATAAAAGAATTGTATTTTTTTTCCAGTCCTCATAGCCAATATATTAGTATTTTTATATGGGCTAAAATAGCCAATAAAATGCTGAATTGGAAAGGACAGCAGACTTTCTTGCTTTATGCTTGACTTTAATATCATCTGAATCACCCAATGAAATAATTTACCATTATCTCCTTTATATCCAAGTGGCAGTGGAGGCAAAGAGAGTTCAGTGATTGGATTGAGGTCACACAGTGAACAATATTGGAGTCAAAGCATCTCAGCCCCAGGCCCATGTTTATACTATATATCATATAGTAATATAGTATACAAGAGGACCGATGCAGGAAGATTCGTGCAAGAATAGGCCTTCCTTCCCCTGGCTGCCAGCACCGGCTTCCCTCCAGCACCCGGACCTGGGCTGCTTTGCTCCGGCCGCTGCCAGGCATCTGGGACTGGGGCTGCTTTGCTCTGGCCTCTGCCGCCACCCATGGGGGCGTGCTCTGATCTGTGCTGCGCGGCCACTCAGAGCGTGCCCCCACCCCTGGTGTGTGTGTGTGTGTGTGTGTGTCAGCTGGAGCTGGGGGCGGGGCACAGAGACCCCTCCCGCTCATGGGCACGTGCAGCTCCTCCTGAGCAGTCGTGATGCAGCCTCCTCTAGCCAGTCGTAATGTCTGGCTAATTTGCATATTACCTGTTTATATATATAGACTAGAGGCCCGGTGCACAACAATTTCTGCACTCAGCGGGGGAGGGGCCCCTCAGCCCGGCCTGTGCCCTCTCCCAGTCTGGGACCCCTCTGGAGATAACGAGCTGCTGGCTTAGGCCTGCTCCCGGGTGGCAGAGGGCAGGCCCAATCCTTAGGTGCAGCCCCTGGTCAGGCTCAGAGCAGGGCCGATTGGGGAGTTGGGGCGCCGCCCCCTGTCATACACAAAGCAGGGCAATCGGGAGGTTGTGATTCCACCCTCAGTTACCCTCAGGGTAGGGCCAATTGGGGGGTTGGGGCACCATGCCCTGTCACACTCAAGGCAGGGTCAATGGGGAGGTTGCGGCACCACCCCCTGTCATGCACAGAGCAGGGCCCATCAGGGGGGTTGGGGCATTTCCCCCTGTCACTCACAGAGCAGGGCACATCAGGGGGGTTGGGGCTCTGTACCCTGTCACCCACAGAGCAGGGCCGATCAGGGGGTTGGAGTGCCGCCACTCTCACACTCAGGGCAGGGCCGATGGGGAGGTTATGGCTCTACCCCGTCACACACAGAGCAGGGCCCGTGGGGGGGCTTGGGGCGCCGTACCCTGTCACACACAGAGCAGGGCCAATCAGGGGGTTGGGGCACCGTCCTCTATCACCCACAGAGCAGGGCCAATCAGGGGGTTGGAGTGCCGCCACTCTCACACTCAGGGCAGGGCCGATGGGGAGGTTATGACTCTACCCCGTCACATACAGAGCAGGGCCCGTGTGGGGGGTTTGGGGCGCCGCACCCTGTCACACACAGAGCCGCAGGGCGATCAGGGGGTTTGGGCGCTGCCCCCTGTCATGCTGATCCCGGTGCCGGGAGGCCTCACGGCTCCTCTGATCCCGGTGCTGGAAGGCATATTACCCTTTTACTATATAGGGTAGAGGCCTGGTGCATGGGTGGGTGCCGGCTGGTTTGCCCTGAAGGGTGTCCTGGATCAGGGTGGGGGTCCCCACTGGGGTGCCTGGCCAGCCTGGGTGAGGGGATGATGGCTGTTTGCAGCTGATCACACACCCTTCAGGGTGGGGGTCCCCACTGGGGTGCCTGGCCAGTCTGGGTGAGGAGCTGAGGGATGTTTTCAGGCTGGGGGTGACTGAAGCTCCCAACCACTCCTTTTTTTCTTTTTATTCTGGGCCAGCTTTAGCTTTGAGGCTTGACTCCAGCTCTTAGGCCTCCGCTGCTGAAAGTAGGTTTCTGGCCTTTGCTTACAATGTTGCGATCCTGCTGGCTGAAGCCCGGCAGGTTTCTGGGGTTTTGTTTAGCTTCTATGTTTGTTACATAGTTGCTTGCAGCTCAGAGGTCTGCAGCGGCAGGCGGGGAATGTTGGAGTCCTCCGTCACTGAAGCAAGCAAGCCTGATGTTAGTTTCAAGCTGCCTGGCTGCCGGCCACCATCTTGGCTGACAGTTAATTTGCATATTTCCCTGATTAGCCAATGGGAAGGGTAGCGGTCGTACACCAATTACCATGTTACTCTTTTATTAGATAGGATAGTACATATAGTATATGTGTACTACCTATAGAACATAGTATATGCTTATGCTATACTATTTTCTGAAGTGCAATGAGGAATTCTTTTTCTATCATTAGTTTGCTTTAAGTATTTATCATTAGTTATCTAGATCACTTTTAATTACTTATCTTCTATTCATGAAGAGAATCATGTGGGTAGCTCTTTTAAATCTGTTTATGTAATCAATTTATCAATACATTTTTCTAATATTCTAATATTAAATAATATTAAAACATCTTTTCAATTCTAGTATTGATACACCTTGGCCAAAATTCGTTTTTAGTTTATGTTTAGTATAAATGTGATTAACTGATATTTTGATTAGCATTTTTGAATAAATTAGTTTATAACTTTTCATGTAATTTTTGTTTAGTTGTGGCAACATTTGTGCTATTTGGATAAAAAGTTGTCTTGGAAATAAATCCCTCTTTACTATAATTTTTTTTTTTACCATTTTACTATGTTTAATGCTAGTTTAATGCTAGTTTAGTGCTAGTTACATGCACATTGTTTTTCAACCATCACCATCATCTATCTGTACAACTTTTATTTTTTAATGATAAAATACACATAACATTTGCCAGCTTAGCCATTTTAAGTTTACAGCTCGCTCAGAAGTGTTAAGTACATTCATGTTGTTGTACAACCAATCTCCAAACTCTTTTCATCTGCCAAAATTGAAATTCCACACCCATTAGACAACTCCTTATTTCCCCTTCCTCCCAACCCTTGGCAACCACCATTCTATTTAATTTTCTATGAATTTGCCTCTTCTAGGTATCTCATATAAATGGAGTCATACAGTATTTGTCCTTGTGTGTCTGGCTTATTTCACTTAGCATAATGTCCTCAAGGTTCATACAGGTTGGAGCATGTCTCAAAACTTCCTTTTGAATATTGAATAAGCTGCTGCATGCACCACATTTTGTTTACCCATTAATCTGACAAGGAACACCTGGGTAATTCCATCTTTTAGCTATTTTTCTCTCTCATTAAACTTTGATTTAATGGGTCTCAAAATTCTGTGACAGATTTTTGGTAAAGTTGTTACCATTCAAAAACACTTATTTAAAAAACTAATAACTTTAAAACTGCCACACACAAACACACACAAAAAAAATTGTCAAAAAAAAAATAAAAGCCTTCTTTCTTTCTGGTTAATGCATTATAATCATTAACCAGTCTTTCACTATTATACTTAAGGGGTCAATCGAGACAAAGCATTTTAAGACTGTTCATCCACCAATGATTAAGACCAGAGTGGCAGGTATCTATATATGACCAAACGACCAAAACGACTGGAACAACAAGTCAACCAGTCGCTATGATGCACACTGACCACCAGGGGGTAAACGCTCAACACAGGAGCTGCCCCCTTGTGGTCAGTGTGCTCTCATAGCCAACCTCCCCGGTCCCTCCCCACAATTGGCCCTGATCGCCATCCAGGCCTAGGGACCCCACCTGTGCACAATGTGTGCATTGGGCCTCTAGTTGGGGATAATATTCATGTAGATCTCTAAGCTTTCTGGGCAGACTTGGTGACTTTGCCAGCTCCAGGTACCTTCTAGTCTATTGCTTTAATGACATCCATTGGAACTGACTATCTCATATCATGACCAGCCAAAGGGTGAAGAGGAGGCTAGTCATGGAGGCTCTCAACACACATGGGCTTGCTAGGAACCATATCAACAATGGCAGAATCAACAAATTTCTTTTCTTTTATTTTTTAAACATATTTTATTGATTTTTTACAGAGAGGAAGGGAGAGAGATAGAGAGTTAGAAACATTGATGAGAGAGAAACATCGATCAATCCACAGGTCGACGCACTATCCACTGAGCCAAACCGGTTTCGGCAAATTTCAAAAACTTAGGGCCATCTTCCCGATTTTTCCCAGAACAATAATCAGTCTTCTCCTTTAGCTTAATAAACTTGTAAGTAATATGAGCTGTGTGACAGTTCAACACAGGTGCATATCCAGCACTGATTTGGCCTGGATGGTTCAGGATAATCACCTGAGCTGTGAAGCCAGCTGCTTCCATTGGTGGATCATTTTTGCTGTCACCAGCCATGTTGTCATGATGAACACCTTTGACAGATACATTCTTGATATGAAGCCCACATTGTCTCCAGAAAGAGCTTACTCAAAGCTTCATGGTGCATTTCAACACACTTTACTTCAGTTGTAACGCTGACTGGAGCAAAGGTGACCACCATACCGAGTTTGAGAATACCAGTCTCCACTCGGCCCACAGGGACAGAACTAATATCACCAATTTTGTAGACATCCTGGAGGGACAGACACACGGGCTTGTCAGTTGGACAAGGTGGTGGCAGGATGCAATCCAGAGAGTCAAGCAGTGTGGTTCCACTGGCATTGCCATCATATGGATGACTTTCAATCCCTTTAACCTAGGCATGCTAGCACTTGGACCCAGCTTGTCGTCACTATACCAACCAGAAATTGGCACAAATGCTATTGTGTCAGGGTTGTCATCAATTTTCTTAAAATAGGTGCTGATTTCCTTAATGATTTCCCCATCTCTCTTTTGGTTGTAGGGTGGCTCAGTGGAATCCATTTTGTTAATACCAACATTGTTAAAACATATACATTTTTTTATCAAATTGGATTTATATTTTCAATGTTTTGTGAAACCCACCAGCCATGTGAACATGGTGTTTTACTGTCAGAAGTTTATTATTATTATTATTATTATTATTATTATTATTATTTCAATGGCTTAGATCAGGGGTCCTCAAACTACGGCCCACGGGCCACATGCAAATACAAATATTGTATTTGTTCCCATTTTGGTTTTTTACTTCAAAATAAGATATGTGCAGTGTGCATAGGAATTTGTTCATAGTTTTTTTTTTTTTTAAACTATAGTCCGACCCTCCAACGGTCTGAGGGACAGTGAACTGGCCCCCTGTTTAAAAAGTTTGAGGACCCCTGGCTTAGATGGATACAAATCTATTCAGAAATTTTATTTCTAACTAATCCAGTTTTTTGGTAATATATTTCTAAGGTTTTATCCATTTTTCCAAGTAGTCAAATTTATTAATGTAAATTATACGCCACATGTTCTTGGCCCATTACTGTGCTTCAGATTTTCTGTATCTTGGCTAGTTTACTCTGTTTAATACAGTAATTTCTAAGAACATTGTCTTAAATTTTCTTATTGTGATAGCAAGTTGCTAAATTTCTCCTGCTCAAAATCTGCCATTAGGATAAAGTCTTGCAAGGCTCTGTATAGTCCTACAACCACATTCTTCTCCAACTTCATCTCTGTCACTCTAACTAAGCATACACTTTAAACATTAAACTCTTTCCATTTATAAATCATACTATGCTCTCTCCTGCCTCTAAAACTTTATTTGCGAAGTGTCCACATCACTGTAATCTGGTTAGAGTTCTCCATTTAGTGACCTCCAAGAAGCCCTTGAGGACCTGTTATATACCTAATATTTCTATCATAACATTTTGGAACTAAGTTTTAGTTCCCTTCTCTGTGTGGGTCCTGAAGATAAGGATAAAGTCCATTTTGTTCACTGTTGTACCCTAGGACATGGCCAAATTTGATACAGTAGGAGATTCTCTATAGGTGTGCGCACACACACACACACACACACACACACACACACACACAGTGGATTAAATTGAAACACTGAACTCAGTAGATAAACACAGGGTCCCAGAGATATAATTTCTCATTTTTAAAATAACCACATTGTTGTTGGTTTTTAAAAATATATTTTTATTGATTTCAGAGAGGAAGGGAGAGGGAGAAAGAGATAGAAACATAAATGAGAGAGAATCATTGATCTGCTGCCTCCTGCACACCCACTACTGGAGAACGGGGCCGCAACCCGGCATGTGCCCTTGACTAAAATCAAACCCAGGACCCTTCAGTCCACAGGCTGATGCTGTATCCACTGAGCCAAACCAGCTAGGGCAACTGCATTGTTTTTTGACAAAATACAAAAAGCTTTTCTTGGAGGTGAAAAAAAAATCCTTTTTTTAAAATGTAGGATTTGGATTATAGTGCCGCTTTTATGGCATCAGCAAGACCATAGCCACCAAATCTAGAAACACATTAAAGAATGGATATTTTACCTCTGAAGCTGTTTTTTTAAAAAAATATATTTTATTGATTTTTTTACAGAGAGGAAGGGAGAGGGAGACAGTTAGAAACATAGATGAGAGAGAAACATCAATCAGCTGCTTCTTGCACACTCCCTACTGGAGATGTGCCGGCAACCAAGGTACATGCCCTTGACCGAAATTGAACCTGGGACCCTTGAGTCCACAGGCTGATGCTCTATCCACTGAGAAAGCCGATTAGGGCTGAAGCTGTTCTTTGTTTTTTGTTTTTTTTATAGTTTTAAGATTCTTACCTTGCCGAAACCGGTTTGGCTCAGTGGATAGAGCGTCGGCCTGCGGACTGAAAGGTCCCAGGTTCGATTCCGGTCAAGGGCATGTACCTGGGTTGCGGGCACATCCCCAGTAGGAGATGTGCAGGAGGCAGCTGATTGACGTTTCTCTCTCATCGATGTTTCTAACTCTCTATCTCTCTCCCTTCCTCTCTGTAAAAAATCAATAAAATATATTTAAAAAAAAAAAGTATTCTCCTTTAAAAAAAAAAAAGATTCTTACCTTTGCTGATCATTAAAAAGAAAAAAAAAATACTTCTAAAACTAAGAGTATATTTTATGCATTATCTTGTGGGATTGCAAACTCTTCTCTATTGGTAATATTCTCAACACTAATGTTTTCTTTTATGTACATACTAAAAATTGACAAATGACTCTCTGTATACTGTTTCATCTCCATAAAAGACCCAGCCTTGAAAAAGTTGGGTCCCTAATTGTATGGTATTGTAACATTAAAAAAAGACAAGAAATCTCATTCCTGACCTCAGCAGGCCAACTTATTGTATATCATCTTGTTATAATTCAGGAACTACTCAGACACTATTTTCTATGTATCTTATTTTAAGGCATTCTCAGTAATTTACTGCCATAATTTATAATCACATAGAGTCCCATAGGTTAATTACAGAATCTTCTTTGTAAAAATATCTATTTTCCTTTCATTTGTTTCAGTGATGTAGTCTTTATTTCATTTAGCATGCTCTAATTTTTCTAATATGGAAATGGTAAGTAGACTGGCTCGGGGTCACCTCTCCATAATTTTATAGGACTATTTCTCAACCCTTACCTAATTCCTTTCTGAGCTCATGATTAGTTCTCATATCTTTTGTATTATGCTGCAGTTTAATTGACCCTAATTGTAATACTATGGAAGGAAAAAATAAATCTAACATTTTGTATTACAAAAATCTTCTAACCTTTTGTATAAAGAACAAAATTCCACTAAACTGAGTGGTGATAAATGCACATACTTGATAATTACTCCATCCGACACACACATACGTATATAATCATTTCTTTCTCTTAAAATTATGTTCTTATTGTATGGGATCTGGCTACAAAAATATCTTTATTATTAGTAGTAAATATATTCCTGCAATAGTTGAAAATAAGTTCTTTAATGGCAATTCCTCTCTAAAAATAACATTCTTTGTTTAATACAGGCACTTCTTGTATAGAATCAGTTTTCATATAATAAATTGTGATAATGTGATGTTTCTTAGACAGTATTGTCTGGATAACGCAAGCCACTTTTCTTTATACTTCAATATAAAACTTGAGATCATTAATGAAAGTTAAAATCAGGAACTAATATCTCTCAAGTTGCTAGAAATAGAGTGTCAGTGAAATGACCTTTGGGAATTTTTGTTATCCTATACTAATAAAAGAGAAAAATGGTAATTGGCGTACAACCGATACCTTTTTCATTGGCTAATCAGCGAGATATGCAAATTAACTGTCAGCCAAGATGGCGGCTGGCAGCCAGGCAGCTGAGAATAGGAGGCTTGGTTGCCCCAGCGATGGAGAAAGTCAAGGATCCCCGCAGCTGCAGGGCTCTGAGCTCCTGAAGCAACAACTCCAAAAGATACAATGTTTCAATTATAGAAGCTAAAAGATGGCGGTTAATTTGCATACTCAGGCTCCAAGCAGAGCGAAGCCAAACAGCCCTGAAGCAGCAGGGCAGAGAGGCCTCAGGGCCTGGGATCAGCGGAGCCGAGAGGCCTCCCGGCCCCGGTGATCAGCGGAGTCGGAGGCCCCGCGATCAGCGGAGCCGAGAGGCCTCCCGGCCCCAGTGATCAGCGGAGTCGAGAGGCCTCCCGGCCCGGTGATCAGCGGAGTCCAGAGGCCTCCCGGCCCCGGTGATCAGCGGAGCCAAGAGGCCTCCCGGACCCTGTGATCAGCGGAGTCCAGAGGCCTCCCGGCCCGGTGATCAGCGGAGTCCAGAGGCCTCCCGGCCCCGGTGATCAGCGGAGCCGAGAGGCCTCCCAGCCCCTGTGATCAGCGGAGTCCAGAGGCCTCCCGGCCCTGTGATCAGCCGAGAGGCCTCCCGGCCCGGTGATCAGCCGAGAGGCCTCCTGGCCCCGGTGATCAGCGGAGCCGAGAGGCCTCCCGGCCCCTGTGATCAGCGGAGTCCAGAGGCCTCCCGGCCCGGTGATCAGCGGAGTCGAGAGGCCTCCAGGCCCTGGTGATCAGCGGAGCCGAGAGGCCTCCTAGCCCCTGTGATCAGCGGAGTCCAGAGGCCTCCCGGCCCGGTGATCAGCCGAGAGGCCTCCCAGCCCCGGTGATCAGCGGAGCCGAGAGGCCTCCTAGCCCCTGTGATCAGCGGAGTCCAGAGGCCTCCCGGCCCGGTGATCAGCCGAGAGGCCTCCCAGCCCCGGTGATCAGCGGAGCCGAGAGGCCTCCGGGCCAGGGATCAGCGGAGCAGCGAGGCTTCCCAGCACCGGGATCAGTGTGACAGGGTGCAGAGCCCCAACCCTCTGATCGGCCCTGCTCTGTGCATGACAGGAGTGGCGCTGCAACCTCCCTATGGACCCTGCCTTGAGTGTGACAGGGGGTGGTGCCCCAACCCCCCAATCGGCCCTACCCTGAGCATGACTGAGGGTGGCATGGCAACCTCCCAATCCGCCCTGCTCTGTGCATGACAGGGGGTGGTGCCCCAACTCCCCAATCGGCCCTGCTCTGAGCCCGACCAGGGGCTGCACCTAGGGATTGGGCCTGCCCTCTGCCACCCGGGAGCAGGCCTAAGCCAGCAGGTCCTTATCTCCTGATGGGTCCCAGACTGTGAGAGGGCACAGGCCAGGCTGAGGGACCTCCTCTCAGAACCCCGAGTGCACAAATTTTTGTGCACCGGGCCTCTAGTCAACACTAATAAAAGAGAAAAATGGTAATTGGCATATGAGCTACCCTTTTCATTGGCTAATCAGGGCTATATGCAAATTAACTGCCAACTGAGATGGCAGTTAACTGCGAACAAGATGGCGGTTAATTTGCATATGTAGGCACAATGCAGGGAGGCCAAAGGGAAAGCAGGAAGAAGCCCCCTGCCACTGACAGTGATCGGAAACCCAGGGGGGAGCTAAGAGCTGGGGGGCGGGGCAAAGGCGGCCCTGGGGCCGCCTTTGCCCTGCCCCCCAGCCATGATCAGAGAATCAGGTGCCTTTTCCGCCCTGGCCAGTGATAGCAGGAAGTAGGGGTGGAGCCAGCGATGGGAGCTGGGCACCGGTCGAAGCTGGCAGTCCCAGGAGCTAGGGGTCCCTTGCCTGGGCCTAAAGCAAAGCCCACGGTCGTGGGGCCGCTGCAGCTGCGGGTCCCCGCTGCCCAGGCCGGACGCCTCAGCCAGAGGCATCAGGCCTGGGCAAGGGGCCGATCCTGCGATTGGAGGGTGATGGGGGTCAATGCCTGAGGGCTCCCAGTATGTGAGAGGGGGCAGGCTGGGCTGAGGGACACTCCCCCCCCACACACACACCCAGTGCACGGGGATCAGCGGAGCCGCGAGGCCTCCCGGCACTGGCATCAGTGTGACAGGGGGCAGTGCCCAAACCCCCTGAACCCCCTGATCGCCCTGCGGCTCTGTGTGCGACAGGGGGCGGGGCCACAACCTCCCTATCCGCCCTGCTCTGTTCGGGACAGGGGAAGGCGCCCCAACCCCCTGATCAGCCCTGCTCTGTACCTGATAGGGGGGAGCTGCCCAACCCCCTGATCGCTCTGCGGCTCTGTGTGTGACAGGGTGCAGTGCCCCAACCCCCTGATCGGCCCTGCTCTGTGTGTGACAGGGTGTGGTGCCCCAACCCCCTCTCCCCCTCCGCCCCCCCCCCAACGGGTCCTGCTCTGTGTGTGACGGGGTAGAGCCATAACCTCCCCTTCGGCCCTGCCCTGAGTGTGAGAGTGGCGGCGCCCCAACCCCTCTGATGGGCTCTGCTCTGTGAGTGACAGGGGCCAGCGCCCCAACCCCCTGATTGGCCCTGCTCTGTGCGTGACAGGGGGTTGCACCGCAACCTCCCCATCGACCCTGCCTTGAGTGTGACAGGGGGCGGTGCCCCAATCCCCCAATCGGCCCTACCCTGAGCGTGACTGAGGGTGGCATCGCAACCTCCTGATCCTCCCTGCTCTGTGCATGACATGGGGCAGTGCCCCAACTCCCCAAATGGCCCTGCTCTGAGCCCGACCAGGGGCTGCACCTAGGGATTGGGCCTGCCCTCTGCCACCTGGGAGCAGGCCTAAGCCAGCAGGTCGTTATCTCCCGAGGGTTCCCAGACTGGGAGAGTGCACAGGCCGGGCTGAGGGACCCCCCCTCCCCCCCGAGTGCACAAATTTTTGTGCACCGGGCCTCTAGTATTATAATAACAGGAAATAATGAATTTTAAATCATTATAGTTTTATCATTAGGAAAAGAGGAGCTATTACTCTTCAGATAAAGCTAGATGTAAATACTCGATTTTTTCTGGTGATACTTAGGTTTTATAACTTTCTTTTTACACTATTAAAAATAAAGACAAATATCTGTATTGTTAAAATTTGTCCAAGGTAAAATAATATTCTTACTGTGAGTTTGAATCTAGAACCTCATCACCACCATAATTTATTTTTTCATTGAATAAAGAAACAAGAGATTTCTTAGAAAAGCAACTCTCACATTACCAAAAGTACTAGTTGTACATCTGTTATAAGGCTTAGTCTTTAGAAGTATAGGCTCTGGAATCAGATTACTCAGGTTTAAGTACAAGCTTCACTAGATGCATAGAAGCAAAACAATCTTGGGCAAGTTACCTGATCTCCTTAAGCTTCATATTCACTTATGAAATAGAGATAATTATAATCTATATCTCACAGAGTTGTTGTGAATATTAAATGACCTAGTATTTTAGTATATTATCTAGCATAAATGTACCACAAATCTTAGTTATTACATCTATTACAAAATTAAGAAATTGCCATTTTGAATGGCAATGCCATTCTGTCAAAATTATTAAATAACCACTTACTTAACCACAGTATTTTAATTAAAATGTCAACAACAAATTCAAATAAATTTGAAATAAGCACTTTGTAATTATTTTAGTTGTTGTTTCTTCTCTATCTTTCTCTGTTTGCACTTGTTTCTATGTAATAAGTAGATCTGCTATGACTCCCAGTCTTTTTGGAGGGTCCCTTGTGCAGAACAATGACAGATGATGTTTGTGACTGGCCCTGAATACTCTGTTTGGAGCTATCAGCAATCCACAGCTTGGGGCTCCCTCGCTGGGGCCGGGTGCATTTGGAAAGGATGCACACTAAGGTCTGCTTTTCCTGCCCCAGGTCCAGAAGCAGATCAGGCAAAGACTCAAAGGACTCAGAGATCCACCTCTGCCTGCAAGCTGATTATTATTCTGTCTCTTAATGAGCCTCGGCTGCAGACCTCAGAAAGGTGTAAACTCCACAGGGTGGGGCAAGAGGTTTTTCAATAGGGTGGGGCAATTGTCCTCCCCCTGACCCCCACCACCACCAAAGGCAAAAGCTATCTGGGTGGTTAAGGTCTGCTTGAGAAAGAAGTCCTCTTCAGCATGGGGGAATGACTCAGCACAGGAAACTGGGGCGGCTTGCCCTCTGAATTATATCCCCAGAGCCCACAACCTGGATTCTCCTCACATAGCTCCAGTCCACTCTGTCCTTTTTCTGTGGGAGCTCAGGTGAGTGGTTGCACACAAAAGTTTGTCCATTGGCCCTTTAAAAGAGTGCCTGCATTTCTAGCCACTCGCCCTGGCAGACAGACACCCTGTTGCTTTTTCACAGCCAGATGTTATGCTGGCACCTTTCTCAGTTCTGGTGCTCTGGGCTGGGGCTCCCACCTTGGGTTTTAGACCCCAGACTTGTCAGGGTGGAACCCCCATGCCGCATAGCTGGGATATCTATCCCTCCAGAACTTCAGCTGCTGTCTGTGGGAGCCCGGCCATTTCTTTCACGCCTCCACCCTTCCTACCAATCTCTATGTGATCTCTAATTTATGTCTTTGGTTATCAGGGTTCTCTCCAAGTAGTCTTCAATTGATTTTTCAGAAAGTTTTTCTGTATTTTAGTTTTAATTCCAGTTTGGTCCTGGGAGAGTGTCAGTGTAGCTTTCACTTAATCTGCTGCCATCTTGGAATCTCTCTCCTATCTTTCTCAATTTATTTAAAAAACAAACAAACAAACAAAAAAAACTAATTAGGTGCTTAAAGGTCTCCACTGATGCTATGTGAAATGTGGTGTTAATAGAGAGGAGGAAATGCATTGCTATTAAAAATCCAGTTGTTTGAAGCTTTCTGGTAAGAGCAGGGCAGGTTTCCAAAACAAGTCAAAAATCATCTCCAGAGAGCAGGGAAAGGAGACTGGCTTGGCTTTTACTGTGGTTAGTGGGTGGGGCTAGGTGAGAGCTCCCACATGTGTTATTGAACTTGCCACCAGGCTCTAAAGGAGGCAGCACTAGGCTTTCTTCTCAGCTTTCCAAAATGAGGAAGAAAGGCAAAAGGGTAGCAGTAAGGCTTCAGACCCTCAGCTGTGAACTATAAAAAACAGAGTCAGTCCATTATATCAGAAATTGTACATTCTTTTACAGGAGAAAAAAAAATCTAATGAATAAAATTTTCTCCATTATATTTTTATGCCATATTTTTTAAACACATGACTTCCTTTACTATATTAAAATCTATATTGCCTGTATTAAAATCTAATCTATTTTTTAAACTTAGAACAAAGTTATAGATGTGGCTAATTTAAGTGTGATATGTTAGGATTTATGAGATTCTATGAGCTGTGTCATATTCTGCAAATGATCTGCCTTTGAAACAAGATTGAGAATCACTGAAGCAGGTAAACTGTTAAGCACATTCCTGTTAATTTATTTATTCAGTCATTTTTTTAAAATTAAAAATAAAGCAAAAGTTGAGGGAAAGCTAAGAAGCAAATGGAGCTCAGTCCAAATAAGAGCTGGAGTTTTAGGTAGGGATACATGGGACAGACTGACAGGTGTAGGAAGGGAGGGTGAGCGGGGGGATGACAGAAAGTGAAGGGACTAGCCAAAGAACATAGACGCATAACCCATAGACACAGACAACAGTAGGTGATGGCCTGAGGGAAGGTGGTGGTGAGGACTGGGTGAAGGTGGGCAAAAAGGGGGAAAATAGGGACATCTGTAATAGTGTCAACAATAAAAATAAAGTTAAAATAAATACATGTTTAAAAGAAGAATTATTTTGATCCTTTTTCCTGAAATAATAAGCTTGGCAGCCAGTGTGGGTGGGCTGAAAAAGGAAGGACAGATAATTAACTTTCTGTATTGAAACATGAAAAGAATCTGGACCAAGGTACAGCACCACATGCCCATATATTATGTAGACTAAGTAGAGAACGCCAAACATACACTCTATTCTGCCACAGTAAGGCACAGGCCTCACATAGAGTTGGAAGCTGGCACATATCAGCAGTCTTAGGACTTTTAATGATTATAAGGAGATTACTAGAACATATTGACACTGTGGAGGGAGCCAGCCTAACAGAGCAGAGTGCAATAAAACCTGAAGGATTTGGGTTTATGATTTAACAGACATTTATGAATGAATTCATAAGAAAATAAGGCAACAAAGGTTACCTAGCCTAATGTACAGTGTCATAATATAGTTTCTCTAAGAGTTATAAAAGTTGGGTATAATTCTATTTTGATACTTGAGAAGATTGTATCTTCCAACATCCAATTTTTACTTTTTATAAAAAGAGTTCTAGTAAGGTTTAAAAAAAATCTATATAGAAATAGTTCATGAATAAAGACTAGAGTCAGACAAAAAAAATGAATGATTGTGTAGTCATGCCTGAAATAATTCTTTTTTCTCTTTGCCAGTGTTTTGATTTAAGCGATCTGTTTATTCTAAAAACAGTGCAACATTATAATATCTATTTTTAATCCAAGAACTGCTAAGGAATAAAATCTCTGTGCATAACCTACTATTCTCCATTTTAACGTGTAATCCTTGGTTACAAGATCTTGGAATCAAGGTCTTGATATGAAGGAGGCTTCATATCTTTGAGGAAGGGATGTTGGAGGATGGAAAAGAAAAAAGGAACACAATATGGGATCATCCAGAAGGGAATTTTGATGAAAGGGTACACATGGGCACCAGGGAAGAATAAGCTACTGTAGACACATAAAGAAAGCTACCCTCGCCGAAACCGGTTTGGCTCAGTGGATAGAGCGTCGGCCTGCGGACTGAAAGGTCCCAGGTTCGATTCCGGTCAAGGGCATGTACCTGAGTTGCGGGCACATCCCCAGTAGGAGATGTGCAGGAGGCAGCTGATCGATGTTTCTCTCTCATCGATGTTTCTAGCTCTCTATCTCTCTCCCTTCCTCTCTGTAAAAAATCAATAAAATATATTAAAAAAAAAAAAAAAAAAAAAGAAAGCTACCCTCAATATCATTGAATTTTTTTATATACATTTTATTGATTTCTTTACAGAGAGGAAGGGAGAGGGATAGAGAGTTAGAAACATCGATGAGAGAGAAACATCGATCAGCTGCCTCCTGCACACCCCCTACTGGGGATGTGCCCGCAACCAAGGTACATGTCCTTGACCAGAATAAAACCTGGGACCCTTGAGTCCGCAGGTCGACGCTCTATCCACTGAGCCAAACTGGTTAGGGCAATATCATTGAATATTGATATTTACTAAATATCATGAATAAAAGAAGGGAGTAAAAAGGGAGATCCAATATAAGCAGCAATGAACCCCAAAACAAGGCTTAATTCCTGTAATATATCTTGGCCTATGTTAAAAGAGTTTGAATAAGATTCTGTCCACATTCTGAAGCCAATATTTGTATTTTTGCTTAGATTACTATTACTGCCTATTTTGAGGATGATTATCTCTATTTATACTTTTTCCATATATATACTAGAGGCCCAGTGCACAAAATTTGTGCACTCGAGGGGGGGAGGGGGGTCCCTCAGCCCGGCCTATGCCCTCTCGCAGTCTGGGACCCCTCAGGGGATGACCACCTGCTGGCTTAGGCCCGCTCTCCGGGGGGTTGGGCCTAAGATGGCAATCAGACATCCCTCTGGAAGCCCAGGAGTCCTCGGGGGATGTCCACTTGCCAGCGGGGAGCAGGCCTAAACTGCAGTCGGACATCCTTAGTGCTGCTGAGGAGGCAGGAGAGGCTCCCACCACCTCCGCTGTACTGGCAGCCATCAGCCTGGCTTGTGGCTGAGCAGAGCTCCTCCCATGTGAGAGAGCCCTGACCACCAGAGGGCAGCTCCTGAATTGAGTGTCTGCCCCCTGGTGGTCAGTGTGTTTCATAGTGACCAGTCATTCCCAGTCTTTCTGCTATTAGAGTCAGTTTGCATATTACCCTTTTACTATATAGGATAGAGTCCTGGTGCATGGGTGGGGGCTGGCTGGTTTGCCCTGAAGGGTGTCCCGGATCAGGGTGGGGGTCCCGCTTGGGTGCCTGGCCAGCCTGGGTGAGGGGCTGATGGCTGTTTGCAGCTGGTCACACCCCCTTCAGGGTGGGGGTCCCCACTGGGGTGCCTGGCCAGTCTGGGTGAGGGGCTGAGGGCTGTTTTCAGGCTGGTGGGCAACTGAAGCTCCCAGCCTTTCCTTTTTTTCTGTTTTTGTTTTTGTTTTTGTTTTTTATTCTGGAATTTATTTACCTCCTATAGCTGTCACTGGAGCTGAGAGCCGGGTCCAGCTCTGAGGCTGCGGCTGACTGAAAGCAGGTATCTGGGTTTGTTTAGCGTCTATAATTGAAACATTGTTGCCATCACTGCCGCTCTAAGCTCTGAGGCCAAAGCTGGCTGAAAGCAGGTATCTGGAGCTTGTTTAGCTTCTATAATTGCAACTTTGTCGCATATACTGGAGCTCAGAGCCCGGCTGCGGCAGGCGGGGAACCTTGGCTTCCTCCATCACTGGAGCAACCAAACCTCCTGTTCGCTTCAGCTGCCTGGTTGCTGGCCGCCATCTTGGCTGGCGTTTAATTTGCATATCTAGCTGATTAGCCAATGGGAAGGGTAACGAAGTTATGGTAATTACCATGTTTCTCTATTATTAGATAGGATATATATATATATATATATATATATATATATATATATATATATATATATATATATTGAGTTTATTTTGGGAGACATTGGTTAATAAAATTACATAGGTTTAAGGGGCATAATTCTATAACACATGATTTGTACACTGTATTGTGTTCACCACCCCAAGCCAAGTCTCCTTCCATCACCATTTATTCTCCCCTTTACCTTCTACTCCTCCCAACCACTTTCCTCTGGTAACCATACTGCTGTCTGTGTCTGAGTTGTTTGTTGTTGTTTTTTGTTTTTTTCTTAATCCCTTCACCTTTTTCACTCCTGCTCCTCTATCGGCTATCAGTTTGTTCTTTATCTATGAATCTGTTTCTATTTTGTTTGTTACTTTATTTTGTTCATTAGAGTCCATATTATGAATGAAATCACATGGTACTTGCCTTTCTCTGACTGGCTTATTTCACTTAACATAATACTATCCAAGTTTATCCATGCTATTTCCCAAGGGTAAAATTTTCTTCTTTTTACATCCAAGTAGTATTCTCTGCTTATACTTCTTATGTATATTTGTGCTGTCATGTGTCTAATGCTTCAGATATATCTAACATCTTGGAACCAATGGTAAGATTTTGAGCACAAAGACAGGAATAATATGTAACAACTACACCAACTGCTTACCTTTGCTATGATATTTATTTCATGTTACTCTGAATTGCATTTAAATTTCTGAATCGCTTCTCTGAAGTGCTGAATAGGTTGGTAGATGATTAATGACATAGAAATATATTGGTTTCACTATAAAGAAAATAGGGCTTAACATAAAAAAACACATTATTTATTTTAGAAAAATAAAAGTATGCAGAATTGAGGGGAAAGAAGAAACCCAGTCAAAACACAAAAGAGACAGAGCAAATAACAAGGAACAGTACTTTGGTACTAAAATTTATTAGATGGAGAAAACCAACAGTGCCAAGTCAAAATGTCTTGTAGAATTTTTCTGAGCTCTTGCTTGAAGATATTATAGGAAGAATTAAAAGCCATTGTGTGTAAGGCTGGGGAAGGGGGAAGAGAGAGAAGTTCCTAACACAAAAGTCAAGTGATTTAGTTACAAATTGCTCTTATTTAGGTACAAATAAGAAGATAGCATTTGTAAAAGATTTTTTTAATGCCTAAAATAGCCTGAAGTAAATGAGAAATGGCAGTTTAGTGTTCTGTTTATAAACCAGTCATATTATATTTTTCCATAAAGATTCAGCAATTTTTAAAATGCACATGTTCCTTGAACCAGTAATTTCATTTGTAAGAATTTTTCCTGGAGAAATTAAAATAAATAGGAAAAAAGATGTATCTACCAGAATGATCACCATAGGACTATTTATAATAGTGAAAAATTAAATAGAACATAAAGGCTGAATGATAAGTGATTGGTTCAATAAATTATGACACATAATTATGCATAATTATGCCACATAATTTATTGGCACATTTATAAAATGTAGGAGATGCAGCCAACGCAGTAGTTAAAAAGATACGTTAACCACAAAATTATATACAGTACAAAGTTACATTAGCAAAGAAGACAGGCCTCAATTCAAAGATCTTATCTTTCAGTTTAAAAAAATCTATAAAAAAAGTAAAGCAAATTCCACCTAAACAAGTAAGAAGAAAGAAAATACTTTTTAAAAATCACTGCTGAAATCAGTGACATAGAAAAAAATCTATACCAAATATATAAATAAATAACCTGATACTGTATTTAGAAAACCCTAACAACTCAAAATAAACCACAACCCTACTAAAATTGATAAATAAATTCAGTAAAGGAGCAGGATACTCCTGTCGCTTCTTCTACGCCCTTTATTGTTCCACTGTCCTAAATGTGTTTTTGCCGTGGCCAATAAATTATTACTTTGCTACACTTTGTCTCTTGATTGAAATCTTTCCTTCAAGAACGTAAGAAATGAGGTCTCGTCATCTCCCTGGTACGGTAAGAACCAAGAGAGGAGGGAGCCAGCCAGACAAGGTTTCCCTGAAGATGAGATACTTTGGCTTCCTGATTTGGAGGATCAGAAAGATGGAAACCCAGGATGAACAAGGTACAGAATCACAAATAAGCTTGATGTAGAGAGACAGAGAAAGGCCATGAAGAGAGATGAAATTAGAGAGGCAAAAGTAGACCAGTTCAGAAAAGCTTTTGTATTTGGGCTAAGAAGCTCAATCTCTAACCATCTGGCTATAAGGAGCTATTTATGGATTTTAAGAGGAAGAGAATGATATTATCAATTTTTATTTAGAAAAATCACTTTGGAAGCAGTGTGGGAAGCAGTGTGGAAAACAGTTAAGTGGAAAATAAGGCTAGACACAATATGGTCAGGTAAAGATCATTGCTGTATTTGGACAAGAAATGGTTGTGAGCTTCAACCAAGATGAGAGCATAGAGAGCTTGGATTCCAACAACACTTGGAATTCAGTGAAACGCTTATGTGCCATGTCAGAAACTTAACTTCATTTCTAGTAAAAGAAATATAAGTTACCACTTCTTGAATACTTCTTTATGCTACTTATTGGGCTAAGCACCTCACATATATTATGGTATGTAATCCTCACCACAAACTCATGTTAATACTTATACTTGCACCACTTATGAGGAAAGTGAGGCTTAGAGAGCTTGTATAAGTCACCCAGGAACACTTGGTGATGCAGTTGAGTTTCAATAAGCCAATGCTCTTCATGACTACATAATGCTAGGACACTGTATTTTAAAGGTGTTCCTGAAAAGACAAAATGCAGCAATGTCCCTAACTTACCCCATGGATAGCCTCCAAAGGGCTGTGAGCAAAACTGATCCTCAGAAAAAGCCCCCTGTCTTAAGAAACTATAGGGAAACAGTGAGTAGTAATCATAAAATGCATCTAATATCTGAGTCTCAGTCATTAGGATGCAATCACTTTTCTCCAAGTCCTCTCAATTATCCCCATTATCTACCAGATAGTCTCAAATATAATTATTTCTCCTGACTTATTTCACATCTAAGTTCCACCTTTTTATATTTCCTATCTTGAATTGTAGACTTGTGGAAAGTAATGACTCAGCAATTCAGTTCTTTTACAAGAGAATTGACCTAGGTCTGTTTCTATGGCTGTATGATTATAAGTAAGTCATTGAATCTCTCTGAGCATCAGTGTTTTCATAATTTAGTGGAAATAATACATCCAAGCTATCTACTTCAGGAGACTCTACATATTAAACTGTATTAAAATACATTGAAAATTACGAAGCACTATCCTATCTAATAAAAGAGAAACATGGTAATTAGCCGTATATCTGCTACCTTTCCCATTGGCTAATCAGGGTGATATGCAAATTAACTGCCAGCCAAGATGGCGGCCGGCAGCCAGGCAGCTTGAAACTAACATGAGGCTTGCTTGCTTCAGTGACGGAGGAAACCAACATTCCCCGCCTGCCTTGCTGGCCTCTGAGCTTGCAGTTTGAAACATTGTTACAAATATAGAAGCTAAACAAAACCACAGAAACCTGCTTTCAGCCAGCTGGGATCTCAGAGCTGGAGTTGATACTGTGTTTCCATTGTAGAACCCAGACAAAGCAGATACCTGCTTTCAGCAGCAGAGGCCTCAGAGCTGGAGCCAGAGCTAAAGCTGGCCCAGAATAAAAAAAGAAAAAAAAAAGAAAAAAAGGAGCAGTTGGAAGCTTCAGTCACATGCCAGCCTGAAAACAGCCCTCAGCCCCACACCCAGACTGGCCAGGCACCCCAGTGGGGACCCCCACCCTGAAGGGTGTGTGACCAGATGCAAACAGCCATCATCCCCTCACCCAGGCTGCCCAAGCACCCCAGTGGGGACCCCCACCCTGATCCAGGACACCCTTCTGGGCAAACCAGCTGGCCCGCACACATGCACCAGGCCTCTATCCTATATAGTAAAAGGGTAATATGCCTCCCAGCACGGGGATCAGCGTGACAGGGGGCAGTGTCCAAACCCCCTGATCGCCCTGTGGCTCTGTAGGTGACAGGGGGCAGGGCCACAACCTCCCTATTGGCCCTGCTCCATTCGTGACAGGGGAAGGTGCCCCAACCCCCTGATCAGCCCTGCTCTGTGCCTGATAGGGGGGAGCTCCTGAACCCCCTGATCGCCCTGCAGCTCTGTGTGTAACAGGGTGCGGCTCCCCAAACCCCTCCCCACGGGCCCTGCTCTGTGTAATGGGGTAGAGCCATTAACTCCACATCAGACCTGCCCTGAGTGTGAGAGTGGCGGCGCCCCAACCCCCTGATTTGCCCTCCTCTGTGGGTGACAGGGAGCGGTGCCCCAACTCCCCTATCGGCCCTACTCTGTGCGTGACAAGGGAGAGCTGCCCAACCCCGTGATGGGCCCTGCTCTGTGCATGACAGGGAGGAGCTCTCCAACCCCCTGATTGACCCTGCTCTGTGCATGACAGGGAACGGAGCACCAAACCCCTGATGGGCCCTGCTCTGTGCATGACAGGGGGTGGCGCAGAAACCTCCCTATCGACACTGCCTTGAGTATGACAGGGGGTAGTGCCCCAAAACCTCAATCGGCCCTAACCTGAGAGTGACTGAGGGTGGCATCTCAAATTCCCGATGCACCATGCTCTGTGTATGACAGGGGGCAGCTCCCCAACTCCACAATTGGCCCTGCTCTGAGCCCGACCAGGGGCTGCACCTAGGGATTTCGCCTGCCCTATGCCACCTGGGTGCAGGCAAAATCCAGCAGGTAGTTATCTCCTGAGGGGTCCCAGACTGCGAGAGAGAACAGGCCGGGCTGAGGGACCCCACTCCCTCCGAGAGCACAAATTTTTGTGCACCGGGCCTCTAGTAGAATAATAAGAAAGCACACTACAATTTTGTATATATATATATATACACACACACATACATATTGAGGGGCCAGATTATTATGACCACTGACATTTGTAGGCAAATTGCCATACACTGCATCATATGGGATGTGGAAACCGAAGGCCTGTTCGAACACGATTGCAAAAACACACATGTTTATATTATATGTGTTTAATTAAATGTTACAATTTGTTATACTACTGTTTCAGCAGTATTGACAATGATGATATGGGTGTGGATATTTGTTTCATTTATCATATGTTCAAACATGGATAAAAAATCCGGCTCTACACCTGGCTGATATGGGTCAGTTGGTCGGAGCATCATCCTGTGCACCAAAGGACTGCAGGTTCAAGTCATACCTCACATGCTGACAATAGAGCCCAACTGAGCCTGGAACCCAGATAACCAGGCATTGGAGAAGACACCAAGTTTTCCTGTTGTCTCCCCTTGTCCCGAGGCCAATGCCTCAAGAGAGGCAGCGATGAGAGTGTGTTTAGTGATGGTCGCCGCTGGGTCTGCACTCAGAGGAGAGGACGCCTGTGGCCCTTTTCCCGGCGGGATCAAGAGGTAACACAGGGAGGTTTGCTTTGCGCCAGGCCACCCCTCTGATCCCAACTGAGCAGCCCTATGTCCCCTCCCCGTGTGTTTGGGGGATGGGGGGTGAAGGGAGTGTTCACGTGGGGAGGGTCTGTCCAGAACAGGAACAGGCTGGGTTCGGGTGTCAAGACCAATCATGTCCACACCCCAGGTCAAGGCAAGCTGGGTGGACGTGGAATGTGGGTGGAACCCTCTGCCCGAGGTCTGTACTGAGCCCTGGAGGTGAGTCTCATTTCCCCTCAGTGGATGTCTGTGTAGACACACAGGGCTGGACTCAATCCAGGAGCAGAAGGTCCAGTGGGCAGAAGCAGCAGTGACAAGGGCCGGGCTTGTGTCCTCCTAGTCAGCTGCCGGTCACTGTCATTGCAGACCTCCAGCCAGGCCAAGAAGAGGTCTCAGCTGGTCAAAGAGGAGCAGCACCTGGTCCGTGAAGACCCCCGCACAGGCGGGTGGCCATTGTCACCCTGGGTCTATAGTGCTGGGGCTATGTTCATCGCAACAGGTGACAAGACTGGGAGCCTCAGGAGGCCGAGCGCAAGGGTAAGAAGGTGGGATGGTGGGGTGGAATGTGTGAGGAGGTCCATGTGAACTTATGGGGAGGGATTGTTGCCAGACACACAGGGAGCACCACAGAGCCTGGCCAGGAGCAAAGACTGGCCTCAGGCCACCCAGCTGCTGGATGTTGGGAATGGAGGACGTCCAGCAGGGGATCCTGGGCTCTGTCTGTGCTCTGTATCTGGGGGAAAAAGGGAATCCTGGTATGTTGGTGATGTTTTCTCCTCTCACAACTCCAGCACCAGCCCAGGGGTTAGGTGAGGCTCCTATTGGAACATCGAGAGTCCAACCTGATGAGCCAGAGGCAGAGCTGGAGGCGGGTGAACCTTCAGAACCCTTGTCAGCTCCAGTCACCTGTCCAGCTGCAGCGGCAGAGCAGGGCCGGCCTTGGACAGAACTGAGGAGCCACCAGCACAGGAAGAAGAACCCTCCCTGGGACCCGTGCAGGGTCCTGAGTCAGAAGAGGAGCTGCCTGTGCAGGGACCAACTCAAGGGCCTTCTGGGGAAACGGCCCAGGCTGTCCCAAGGGAAAAAATCATTTCCCCCACACTCCTTGATATCTCCGTTTTCTTTGCTGTTCTTATTTTGTTTGTATGTTCTCCATGGCGTACTTTCTTTTTTGATCTTTTTCATACTTTAGGCTTTGGGGCCAGTTTGGCTTTCATTCTTTTCTTTTGTCTGGTGTTGGCCTTCATCATTCATTGGTATAATCTCTTTTAAATGATAAAATTATTGTTTTTTATTTGAACCGGTGTCATTCCTGATCATGACCTACAGTCACGATGCTGATCAAGCATCACCACTCTCCTTGTAGAGGCGGTGCCCATACCAGCACATCTCAGAGATGCCCTATGTCCCCAAAGTGGAGCTATACACTGTGGACTCTGGGGAGAGGGCACTGTTACCATTAGACTGACGGGCTTCTTGTCTGGTGGGGACCAGTCCCGGGGACAAAGTGAGGCAGCAGAGGGGTTAGCGGATTTACTAGGGAGCATGTCAAGAAAGGAAGAAAAAACAATATCATCTATCTATCTATCTATCGATCTAGCTAGCTATCTATCTAGCTATATAGTTATATGCACACTCTCCTCAGAAAATCTTGAAACTCCATTCAGAGAGGAATATATAATGTTTCATTTCTAATGGCTAAGGGAACATATACCCATAGTAAAACATTTGGAAATTGTTTAGAAGCTTAAAGAATGACTTTTTTTTTATAATCCATAGTCTATTCATAATCACTGTTGAGTAGACATTTTTATATGGGCATTTTAAAAGATTTTTTGTTCTTTGATAGAGAGAGAGAGGGACAGAGAGTGAGGGAGATAAGGAAATATCAATGTGAAAGCAGGTCATCAATTGGCTGCCTCCTGCACACCCCCTACTGGGGATTGAGCCAGCATGCCAGACATGTGCCCTGACGAGGATTCAAACTGGCAAACTTTAGGTTCATGGAGGATGCCCAATCAACTGAGCATACTGGCCAGGTCCTTATATGTATTGTTGCATAGTTTTAATGAATTTATATCTCATATCTCTTGATATAATTATCAAAAGCAATAAGTATGCAACTAAAATGTTACTAAGTCACAGACATGATTTAAATATTTGAAAACATAATTTTATTTTTTCCATGCTTTTGCTAATATTCATAATGTTAACAATACGCTCATCCTATATAATACAAGCCCAGCGACCGAAATGGCGAAATGACCAGAACGACCAGAGAGCAGAACAACCGCTGCCCCTCGTCCCGGCCAACCCCGCATCCCAGTGGGATGTCCCCCAACCAGGTCAGGGGTGGGGCCGCCAGAAAAGTGCCTCTGGCCCCTCCAGCAGGGACTCCCACACCGATCCCGGGCCCCCATCAGGGCAGGCCAGCCAGCCCCCACCCGTGTACCAGGCCTCTATCATCACGTATAATAAAAGGCTGATACTCAAATTGACCCTAACAATGGAACGACCAGAATGAGTGCTCAACCAGTCACGATGACAGGGATGGCGAACCTTTTGAGTTCGGCGTGGCGAAATTTTGAAAAATCCTCACTTAAGTCTGGTGCCTTGTCACATAGAGAAATATTCAAAAAAAATTTTTTTGGTATTTGCAACCATAGTAAAAGACAAAGACTCATATTTTTGATATTTATTTTATATATGTAAATGCCATGTAACAAGAAAAAATCCAGCCAAAAAATGAGTTCCCGTGCCACATCTGACACGCTTTGCATAGGGTCGCAATCACTCGTTTAGACAGGGGAAAGAAATCTGCTGGCCATTTATCTCATTAGTAAAAATATGGATGCCCCGATGTAACTCTTGCAGAAACACTCACGTTGATATCATATGTGTTTAATTAAATGTTATTATTTTGTTATACTACTCTTTGAGCAATATTGACAATGATGTTATGGGTGTGGATATTTGTTTTATTTATCATATGTTCAAACATGGATAAAAAATCCTGCTCTCCCCCTGGCTGATATGGCTCAGTGGGTTGGAGCATCATCCTGTGCACCAAAGGACTGCAGGTTGAACTCATACCTCACATGCTGACAATGGAGCCCAACTGAGCCTGGAACCCAGGTAACCAGGCAGCCACATTCTGTCACTGCCCCTCCCAGCTCACTCGGATAGAGACATTGGAGAAGACACCATGTTTTCGTGTTGTCTCCCCTTGTCCCGAGGCCGATGCCTCAAGAGAGGCAGCGATGAGAGTGTGTTTAGTCGTGGTCGCCGCTGGGTCCGCACTCAGAGGAGAGGACGCCTGTGGCCCTTTTCCCGGCGGGATCAAGAGGTAACACAGGGAGGTTTGGTTTGGGCCAGGCCACCCCTCTGATCCCAACTGGGCAGCCCTATGTCCCCTCTCCGTGTGTTTGGGGGCATGGGGGGTGAAGGGAGTGTTCACGTGGGGAGGGTCTGTCCAGAACAGGAACAGGCTGGGTTCGGGTGTCAGGACCAATCATGTCCAAACCCCAGGTCAAGGCTAGCTGGGTGGACGTGGAGTGTGGGTGGCACCCTCTGCCCGACGTCTGTCCTGAGCCCTGGAGGTGAGTCTCCTTTCCTCTCGGTGGATGTCTGTGTAGACACACAGGGCTGGACTCAATCCAGGAGCAGAAGGTCCAGTGGGCAGAAGCAGCAGTGACTAGGGCCGGGCTTGAGTCCTCCCAGTCAGCTGCCGGTCACTGTCATTGCAGACCTCCAGCCAGGCCAAGAAGAGGTCTCAGCCGGTCAAAGAGGAGCAGCAGCAGGTCCGTGAAGACCCCCGCCCCACGCCCAGCAGGGAGGGGCCGGTGAGCCACACCACTTCAGGCCAAAGCAGGCCTGAAATGAGTGTGGCCACCTGGGCGTCAGGGGAACCAGTGCCCATGGGGGCAGGGAGGAGGCCTCCTCCACCAGAGCCACCCAGGCCCCACAGGCCTCCAATCTCGCAGCAGCTCCGTCCCCACAGGCGGATGGCCATTGCCAGCCTGGTCCTGCAGTGCTGGGGCTATGGTCATCGCAGCAGGCGACAAGACCTGAAGCCTCAGGAGGCCGCGCCGAAGGGTGAGAAGGTGGGATGGTAGGGTGCGATGGGTGGGGCGGTCCACGTGAGCTTATGGGGAGGAATTGTTGCCAGACACACAGGGAGCACCCCAGAGCCTGGCCGGGAGCAAAGACTGGCCTCGGACCACCCAGCTGCTGGACTTTGGGCTGGGCGGGGAGGTTGTCCTGTGGTGGATCCTGGGCTCTAGCCGTGTGCTGTGTCTGGGGGGCACAAGGGAATCCTGGCATGCGGGTGACTTTTTCTCCTCTCACAACTCCAGCACCAGCCCAGGGGTTAGGTGAGGCTCCTGTTGTTACACCGAGAGTCCAACCTGAGGAGCCAGAGGCAGAGCTGGCGGCGCGTGAACCTTCAGAGCCCTCGACAGCTCCAGCCACATCTCCAGCAGCAGCGGCAGAGCCAGGGCCAGCCGTGGACAGAACTGAGGAGCCACCAGCACAGGAAGAGGAACCCTCCCTGGGACCTGTGCAGGGTCCTGTGTCAGAAGAGGAGCTGCCTGTGCAGGGACCAACTCAAGGGCCTTCTGGGGAAACGGCCCAGGCTGTCCCAAGGCAAAAAATCATTTCCCCCACACTCCTTGATATCTCCGTTTTCTTTTCTGTTTTTATTTTGTTTGTATGTTCTCCATGGCGTACTTTCTTTTTTGATCTTTTTCATACTTTAGGCTTTGGGGCCAGTTTGGCTTTCATTCTTTTCTTTTGTCTGGTGTTGGCCTTCATCATTCCTCGGTATAATCTCTTTTAAATGATAAAATTATTGTTTTTTATTTGAACCGGTGTCATTCCTGATCATGAAATACATTCACGATGCTGATCAAGCATCACCTCTCCCCTTGTAGAGGCAGTGCCCATACCAGCACATCTCAGAGATGCCCTATGTCCCCAAACTGGAGCTATACACTGTGAACTCTGGGGAGAGAGCACTGTTACCATTAGACTGACAGGCTTCTTGTCTAGTGGGGACCAGTCCTGGGGACAAAGTGAGGCAGCAGAGGGGTTAGCAGATTTACTAGGGAGCATGTCAAGAAAGAAAGAAAAAAAGTAACATCTATCTATCTACCTATGTATCTATGTATATGCACACTCTCCTCAGAAAATCTTGAAACTCCATTCAGAGAGTAATATATTATGTTTCATTTCTAATGGCTAAGGTAACATATACCTATTGTAAAACATTTGGAAATTGTTTAGAAGATTAAAGATCGATTTTTTTTTAATTCATAGTCTATTCATAATCACTGTTGATTAGACATTTTTATATGTACCTTTTTAAAGATTTTTTTTGAGAGAGTTTTAGAGAGAGAGACTGAGGAACAGGGAGATAGGGAAATATCAATGTGAAAATGAGTCATTAATTGGCTGCCTCATGCACACCCCCTACTTGGGTTTGAGCCTGCATCCCGGTCATTTGCCCTGATGAGGAATCAAACTGGCAAACTTTAGGTTCATGGACGATGCCCCATCAACTGAGCATGCTGGCCAGGTCCTTATATGTATTGTTGCATAGTTTTTTTTTTAATTTACATCTCATATCTCTTGATATAATTATCAAAAGCAATAGTCATGCAACTAAAATGTTACGAAGTCACAAACATGATTTGCGTATTTCAAACATAATTTTATTTTTTCCATCCTTTTCCATACATTCATAATGTTTATAATACCCTCATCCTATCTAATAAAAGGGAAACATGGTAATTAGCGTATGACCGCTACCCTTCCCATTGGCTAATCAGGTCTATATGCAAATGAACTGCCAGCCAAGATTGCAGCGGGCAGCCAGGCAGCTTGAAGCTAACATGAGGTTTGCTTGCTTCAGTGATGGAGGAAACCAACTTTTCTCGCCTTCCTTGCTGGCCGCTGAGCCTGTAGTTTGAATCATTGTAACAAATACAGAAGCTAAACAAATCCCCAGAAACCTGCTTTCAGCGAGCTGGGATCTCAGAGTTGGAGTTATACATTGTTTCCATTATAGAACACAAACAAACTAGATACCTGCTTTCAGCACCGTAGGCCTAAGAGCTGGAGCCTCTGAGCTAAAACTGGCCCAGAATAAAAAAAAAATAATAATAATGGAGCAGTTGGGATCTTCCGTCACCCGCCAGCCTGAAAACAGCCCTCAGCCCCTCACCCAGGCTGGCCAGGCTCCCCAGTGGGGAACCCCACCCTGATCCAGGACACCCTTCAGGGCAAACCAGCTGGCCCCCACCCAAGCACCAGGCCTCTATCCTATATAGTAAAAGGGTAATATTCCTCCCAGCACCAGGATCAGCATGACAGGGGGTAGCGCCCAAACCCCCTTATCACCCTGGGGCTCTGTGTGTGACAGTGGGTGGAGCCACAACCTGCCTATTGTCCCTGATCTGTTTGTGACTGGGGAAGGTGCCCCAACCCCGATAGCCCTTCGGCTCTGTGTGTGACAGGGTGCGGCTCCCCAGCCCCTCCCCCCACGGGCCCTGCTCTGTGTTTGATGGGGTAGAGCCATAACCTCCCCATCGGCCCTGCCCTGAGTGTGACAGTGGCTATGCCCCAACCCCATGATCGGCCCTGCTCTTGGGTGATAGAAGGCGACGCCCCAACCGCCCCCCATGGGCCCTGCTCTGTGTGTGACTGGATAGAGCCATAACCTCCCTATCGGCCCTGCCCTGAGTGTGATAGGGTGCAGCACCCCAACTCCTGATCTGCCCTGCTCTGTACGTGACAGTTTATAGAGCCCCAAACCCCTGATGGGCCCTGCTCTGTGAGTGACAGGGGGCAGCGCCCCAACCCCCTGATTGGCCCTGCTCTGTGCATGACAGGGGGTGGCGCCACAACCTCCCCATTGACCCTGCCTTGGGTGTGACAGAGGGCGGTGCCCCAAACCCCCAATTGGCCCTACCCTGAGCATGACTGAGTATGGAATCACAACCTCCCAATCAGCCCTGCTCTGTGCATGACAGGGGTGGTGCCCCAACTCCCCAATCATCCCTGCTCTGAGCCTGACCAGGGGCTGCACCTAGGGATTGGGCCTGCCCTCTGCCACCTGGGAGGAGGCCTACGCCAGCAGGTCGTTATCTCCCGAGGGGTCCCAGACTGCGAGAGGGCACAGGCCGGGCTGAGGGACCCTCCTCCCCCCTGAGTGCACAAATTTTTGTGCACCGGGCCTCTATTAGAATTATAAGAAATCACAGTACATTTTTGTATATATATATACACACACACACACACACACACACACACACGCACTGAGTGGCCAGATTATTATGACCACCTGAAATTTGTAAGCAAATTAGCCGCACACGACATTGTATGGGATATGGAAGCCGAAGGCCTGTTCAAACACCTTTGCTGTCTGCAGTTACCAAGATAAAACGTCTCCAATTCACACAGGAACACAGGGATTGGACAGTTGAGCATTGGAAAAAAGTCATGTGTTCCAATGAATCACATTTCCAGTTGCATCATGCAGATGGCAGAGTGAGAATTTGGCGGTAACAGCATGAAAGCATGCACCCCACATGCATGAGTGCAACCCTTCAAGCTGGTGGGGGCAGTGTTATGGTTTGGTGCATGTTTTTCTGGCATGATTTGGGCCCTTTAAGTCATGTGGAACAACGTCTAAATAGTAAAACATACCTAAGTATCATTGCTTTCCTTGGAAAGACTCTGATAGATTGCCTATATTTTACAAGTCAAAGAAAATACTGTTTTCTTTTATCTACTAAATGCATAGTTTCCATCTTTCAAAGTATTGTTCAAAATCCAACCTGTCTTCTAAGATTCTTGCATGAAAATGAATTTAATATATTTCCCCATAAAACAAAAACACTGGTATATTGATCTCTATACTTTATTACTATTTTTGGTAATAACTGTCATGTTAAGATCTTGAGTTAGAGAACTGGTTCAAATAATAGCTCCATTTATTTAGTGTATCTTTGATCAAATGACATAACTTCTAAACCTCCATTTCCTTTTCTGTAAAATGGAGCTCATAATAACACACTTGACTCATAAGGTTCTGAAGATTAAATAATATATATAATATAAAACAATTACTATAGTACCTGTCATAAATAAAAGTTCAATAAATATTAGTCAGATGGTATTAGTCATTATTATTGGTATGCGCTTTAAATTTAGACAGCAAAGTGCCAGCACAACTAGATGTTTCTATTTGTAGTTTTTAATCTCTATTTTTCCTTTCTTCTCATTTTTTTATATTCTATAATCCCATGCCATTTATCAACGATAATATCTTCTTTTTGCTATATGTAGATTTCTGTTAATAAATAAGTTTTCCATAGAAAAAAGGAAGCATTCTATATTCAATTTAGATTATTTGTAAAAAGATCTCATTAGCAAGTACCATTGTGCATTATACTTACATTAATATAGAGGTACCATGTCTGTTTATCCTTCCCAGTAATTCTGAGGCAAGTGGAAATGATTTTTAAGTCTTCTCATTTCTAATCGATGTCCTTATGTTCCTCTAATTTACATGGCCAGATCATGCTTCCTTATGTTCCTTTAATTTATAGTAACAAAAACATTTGGTGAATGGTTTAGAATTTTTAGTAAATGTTATGAAATTGTTTCCATGTAATTATGCAGCTATATTCCTATAATCATTGCATATGTTGATCTTTTATACCTCTTTTTCCCATAGTCCAATCATTGCTTCATTCCGTGACCTATTTTGCAACCACTTTCATGCACAGAAACTTTATTTGGTCAGCATACTAAAGCTTTCCTAAACTTCACCCCTGCCAGGCTCACAAAAACTGATCTATAAACCTGGAGTGAAATTTTACTAATTTCTAAGAAAAGTATAACTATCCCATGACCATTATGTTCTCTGATTGACACTGTATGTACAGAAGCGAAAATCAGGTGCATTGAAGAAATTTTCACAGGTAGTTGACAAAATTAAAGTTTTAAGAACAGAACATTATCTCCATTAGAAGACTGACATGGGCAGCAACACTGCAGTTAGAGGTGACTCAATAAACCAGGTATCACAGCAATGGAAATCAGATAAATCAAATGGTTAACAGGACCAGAGGAAATGCCTTCCAGATGGATCCTGAGTTTCTGAGTTGGCTGACTAAGGCTTCCTCTTGGATGAACAGAGCTTTAATAAACCCAGCTTAAAAAAATAATAAAAATAAAAAAATAGTCCTGCCTCTCCCTTCCTCCCCACCCCCAACTCAATACTCAATACTCAATATTGCTCTCTCTTAATTTCTCTCTCTCTCTCTCTCTCTCTCTCTCTCTCTCTCTCTCTCCTCTCCTCTCCTTCTTAGTGGATCCTCCTACTCATAGACATATTCTTTATTTAATTGTATTAAATTATTCAATTCAAATTATAATTGTCTCCTTATGGCAATGTTGTATTTGTCTACTTTGATCTGATAAATATTTATTTTATTATTTAGGTCCATAAATATAATCTTCCTTTTGTAAATTCATGGAAAAAATATCATTTGAATTTTGGTAAAGATTCCATATATGTATACTAGTATACAAATTTATGCTAAAAATATTAGTCATATCATAGAAATGCTTTTTTTCATGAGAAAAAAATTTACACACACACACACATACACACACACACAAATGTTTGGCATATAAACAATAATTCAAAAATGGAATTGTAAAATGAATCTATTTTGTTTTATGGACGTTTCTCTAAGCACATTTCTGATGTCTCTATGTCTTTGACATTCTATTCCTAGGGAAGTGACCTGTTTTGAGTGGTAATTTTTCAAAGAATAACTACTTAGGCAACTTAGTTCAGTGTTATCTTTCATCCTTTCAGGAGCAGCCTTGTCTAAGCCTTTGGTCCAGCTATCTAGGAGTGGGGAAGGGTATGCCTAATTCTGGGGCGTGATATTAGAAAGCCCACTTTCCTAATTGATTCAGAACCCTGTCCTCAAGCTTGGCAGCAGTGAATGTGTTGTTAATCCTTATTTACTTATCATTCTCAACTTGCTCATAAACTGGATGGGAGATGGATATACAATTTGCTAGCCCATTCCTTGGACATCTCCAATCCAATGTATGCTAAATGTTAGTAATCTTAATCCACAATCCTGGACTTCAGGTGAATTAGCTGCAACCTTTAGAACAACAATTTACTCTTTAGCCTAAAGAAGATGGTAAATTATTTATTTAAGAATTTTTTACAAGCCAGTGCACACACTTTTTCTAAAATGGAGCAGTACAAAGTTCTCCACATGCCATTTTAAACACTAATATGCTTCTGAGAACAAACTGGGACCATTTTTACTTACACCACCAGCCTTTGTTTGAAAGGTGAGATGTGTTTAATTTCAAGTCTCAATTACTCCTGCCTTTTCTCTAGTTGCCCACCTCAGGTCATACTGCTGGTAACAAAATCTTTTTAGGACCTTCATGCAACAATGAAGATAAAGTACAACTGAATTCTCTTCTTTTTAATGAAAAAGCTTTCCTAAACTTGACAAAACAGTTCTGTATGTCCACTTGATTGTACTCTTTATGAAGTAAATGTATTCCCAATCAATTCTCTCTGTTCACAGGTAGATTTAGCTTTTCATTAAGATTTGTTAGGATAGTGATATTTGGTGTTTGCTGAGTCTCTCAGTAAGACACTGAATTTATTGGCTACTTTTTTTATTTTCTTTCAAGGCTGTTCAGCTTCAGCAAACAAATTTTAAAAAGTTGTATTTTCACTGGGAGAATGATGTTGACTCCTTGTTAGAATTAAACGGTAAACCCTTTCAAGGCAAATTTCAGAAGTAGATACAGTTGCCAAAATCTCTTTTTGATTTAAATGATTAAAGTGTTCTTTTTTAAACAATACAAATGCCTCTTCCTCAGATCTTTTTGACATTCAGAGAACTAACATAGGACTTGTCAGGTGGTTTAGTTAATGTTTTGAGTGGCAACCTTATCAAAAGAACATAATCAGAAAATTAATCACTATCTCTTTAGAACAATTTGTTTTAAAGTGTGAAGGATGGAAATTGAGTTATATACCTAGACTTTTCTTTAGCCATGAGGACCCTTATTTATTATTGACCTCAATTAGGCATATAATAACCAATCTAACTTCTTAAAGTTAAATAAACTATCATTTATTCCCATTTACTCAAGCATCCTTTACAACCCATGTTTTCAAATTACAGAAGATGTAGTTAAAACAGTTTTTTTCCACATTGCTCCCCAGTGATGAATGCAGGTGCATGAGGGAAACAGTTTTAACATGCTCTGCATTCATCCAGCATCTCTCCTGTACCTAACTGTGGCATTCTTTGAGTCAAGTTCATTCAAGGGTCGGGCTATGTGGATAAAAACTGAAGCTCAGGAAGGTGCAGATCACTGGCATTCCACTTCAGTGTTGCAGACATCTTCTAATTGCCATCAGTTAAAAATCCCCCCATGTCCTCCATTAGAATAACCTGGGGAATAACCAGTCTCAGAAGCAGTAAGAAAGTAAGCTGTCATGCACAATATCAGTGCAACTCTAGATTGACCTGTACAATACACTAGTAGATCATGTGTGGTGGTAAGGTTTACGAGTAAAGAAGTAAAGAAAATCCGTGAGGAAGGAGAACAGCATAGATGTCAACTGAAGGTGAAGTCAGCAAAAAAGCTCTCAAAATGCTTTCCCAGGCAGAGCAGCACTACCTCTACTAGTATATCACCTAGGTTGACCCTAAAACAGCTGTTTTGTTTTGTTTTTAACTCAGGAGTTTACTTCTTTCAGGCTCTTTAAAATCTTTGAGATAGCACTGTCAGCAGCAGATGAGATGAAGATTTATCGCTGTTGTCAGTAGCATACTAATGCCTCTGCGGTCTGTCATGTCTTATGAGTTTCCACAGTAATGCCACATAAATTTTGACTTAAGACATAAAAGGATGAAGTAGTCTTTTGGGATACTGGAGATAAAGCCCTTAAGTTAGATGGAGAAAGGAAGTAAAGAAGCAAAGGATAGGGTCACATGGCAATCATTCTAGCCTCTTAGTAGTTAGAATCCCATAGCAGCTTAATCTGAAAGAGTGCATGTTACACAGTGTCATCTAAAGCAGGGTTTCTAAGCAGTGGCACGTTGACATTTTGGACTGGATAAATATTTGTTGTGTAGGGTTGGCCTGTGCACTGTAGGACTTTTAGCACATCCCTGATCTCTACCACTAAATGTCAGTAGAATCTGCCATTCCATTTATGGCTATCAAAAGTGTCTCCAGACAATACCAAAGGTTCCCTGGGAGGCAAAATCACCTCCAGTTGAGAACCGCCTAAACCAGCAAAGGACATGCCACTGAATTTCCTATCATTTTACTCAGATATATATATATATATATATATATATCTCCTATCTAATAATAGACAAACATGGTAATTAACTTTAGCTCCGACACGCTTCCCATTGGCTAATCAGGGCAATATGCAAATTCACTGACAACCAAGATGGTGACCGGCAGCCAGGCAGCTGAAGCGAACAGGAGGCTTGCTTGCTCCAGTGATGGAGGAAGCCAAGGTTCCCCGCCTGCCGCTGCCAGCCTCTGAGCTGCAACTCTAAGAAACAAGGTTGCAATTATAGAAGATAAATAAACCCCAGAAACCTGCTTTCAGACAGCTGGACTTCAGCCAGCAGGACCGTAACAGTGTTACAATTATAGAACCCAAACAAACCCAGATCCCTGCTTTCAGCAGCTGATGTCTCAGAGTTGCAGCCGGGCCTCAGAGCTAAAGCCGGCTCTCAGCTCAAGTGACAGACACAGAAGGTAAATAAATCCCAGAATAAAAAAGAAAAAAGAAAAAAAGAAGTTGGGAGCTTCAGTCGCCTGCCAGCATGAAAACAGCCCTCAGCCCCTCACCCAGACTGGCCAGGCACCCCAGTGGGGAGCCCCAGCCTAAAAGGGGTGTGACCAACTGCAAACAGCCATCATCCCCTCATCCAGGCTGGCCAAGTACCCCAGTGGGGACCCCCACCCTGAAGCAACAAGATGGCGGCTAATTTGCATACTGAAGGCGGACGGCAGTGGGCAAGGCTGTCCGTGGTCTGGGATATGGATCTGTGACCCTGCTGGGCAGGGGGCAGCACTTGAGGCTGTCCATGGTCTGGGACCTGGACCCATGACCTGGCAGGCGGGGGCAGTGCTTGAGGCTATCCATGGGACCAAGACACGGATCTGTGACCCTGCTGGTGGGGGGCAGTGCTTGAGGCTGTCCACGGTCCCGGGACCCGGATCTGTGACCCTTCCCAGCGAGGTGGCAGCTCACACAGGGGTGGATCGGCCAGGGTTGGGCAGGGCAGGATGCCTGGCTTCCACCCAGCCCCAGTCACTCTGGGCAGGTGAGCAGCACAGAGAGCCTCTGGACAGGGGAGGCAGGCCGGCGGAGGGTGGCCTGTACTCCCCACATAGCGTTGGTGACAGCTGTGAGCATACGAAGCGGAGCCTGCAGGCTGAGCTGAAGTAGTGCCTGCAAACCATCAGTGGCCAGGAGTGGCTGCGCAAGATCCGCCTCCTGGCCCAGAAGGTGCAGGATGGCAGGGACAGCCACCATGGTGGGCCAGACTGACATCCTCCTGGCCGCACCACGGGGGTTTGCGGATCTGCAAAGCCAAAGGCCTCTGGTGTGCACATCACCCCCTGGTGTGCAAACACCCCCCCAGCACACTGTCACCCTCCCATGCCTGCAACAGTTGCAAACCAAGGCATGCACAAGTTCCCCCCGCCTCTCCACCGCACTTCCATCAACCTGACATGCCTAACACCCCCACAGGATGTGCACACATCCCCTCTGATGCGCTCACGTCCTTTGGAGAGTGTCTGGGTGTTCTGGGTGCTGAGAGTGGACGCCTGTGAGATGACAGTGAGAGGGCGGAGTGGTGATGCCCTGTTCCCATGGAGGCCAGTGCAGCTACGAGATCACCTCTAGGGGGTTAATGCAGGTGCTGAGGCAGGAGCAGATGCAGACAGACACACCTGGTGGGTGCGGGCGGCCCTCGCTGAGGTGCCTTCGATCAGCATTCAAGATCAAGAACCCAGAGGCTGAGAGGAATTCCGTCCTCTCAGTGAAACAGTAGGATAGTCGGGGAGACTGTAGAGGAGGAATGTGCACTTTGGGTGCCAGCACCCATGAGCGAAGGCTGCCCTGACTGAGCCTGGCTTGCTTGGGGCCTAGCGCACTCCTACCAGGCAGAGGGTGACAGGATGTGCTTTTCCAAATTAATGAGAGAAAACGTTGATTCTCCTGCTGCCCAGGAAGGTGGAAAGTGAAGTGGGGAGACACGTGGGGAGTGAGCGAGGTTCCCTGTCTGGGGTTCCAAATCTGCTGTTGGTTTCTTTCACCCCTGACCAGAGATATACAGGGTGTCCCCCCAAAATGTATACACACTTTGAATACCTAGTAATTTCCATGGTTTTAAGCATAAGAAAGAAACAACAATGGAGCTGTTATCTGTTAAAAGTGTGGGCACAAACAGGTAGTTGGACATTCCTGAGGGGTCTCAGATTGGAGAGGGTGAAGGCCAGACTGAGGGGCCCTTTTCCCCTCCCCTACCCCAGTGCACGAATTTCGTGCACTGGGCTACTAATATATATCTGTGTGGATGCATAGCTCTTAAATATTTTTAATAATACATTTTTAAAAAATGTGTTCTACAGGGTTAAAAATTATCAAAGTGTAAAAAAACCAACCAACCAACAAAAAACTGTATTTTAATTTAATTCTTAATTTTCAGATTTAGATATTAGAGTCAGCCAAATCAGCAAAGCCCCTGCTTACATGTTCTGATTCCAAAAATTTTTGAAATTTTAGGCATTTTAGGGGATTATTAAGTGTTCTAACAAATCATTGGAAGAATTATTCATATATATATATATATATATGAATAATTCTTTGCATGGAGCAAAGAAAGGTCCCAGCTGGCAGCTGGCAGGCCCAGATTGTTCCTGATCGCCAGCCAGGCCTAGGGACCTACCCGTGCATGAATTTCATGCACCGGGCCTCTAGTTTATAATAGAGGACAATTTTTAAAGGACTCTGTCTTGCTCTATTTCACTGAATGACCATATACTCTAAACATTATTTCTATTTGGTAGAAGAGTCTAAGTAAACTTGTCTAAGAGCATTAAAATAATTCCGGATATGCCAGAAATTAAACTCATGTCTTATGACTTTAAAATCTAGCACTTTCCATCAGAATACTTGGTGCTCTGCTAATGAATCTTTAAGCACCAAAGAAATGCTCTCATCACTAGCATGAGAAAGTTCAGAGAAAGAGCAAGGTTGGCATACCTGAATTAATGTACCAAGTTGGATAGATTTGCTGGTTTCTTTTAAATTGTCTTTAAAAAAAAAAAAAGATAAAAACTTAGCATCTTTGTTGTTTTATTATACAGTAAAGTAGATTTAAGTATATGCACATTGTTGTGCAATAGATTTCTAGAACTTTCTTATCTTGCAAGTGAAACTCTATATTTGTGGAACAACAGTTCTCTCTATCTCCTCCCCTTGACAAAGAAAATTCTACTTTCAGTTTCTAAGAGTTTGACTACTTTAAATACCTCATGTAAGTTGAATCATAAAGCATTTGTCTACTTGTGATTGCTTGACTTGTTTCACTTAGCACGATGTTCTTAAGCTTTCTCCATGATGTAGCAGACAACAGGATTACACAAAGGCTACGATTAATTCACATCCGTTCTAGTACTTTATTTCCTGGGGATTTTATTTGTTTGTTTTTTTATTGTAGCTAACCAAACCATTTCCCTGATGGTTAGTGATATTGAACATCTTTTCATACGCTTGTTGGCCATTTCTATATCTTCTTTGGAGACATTTTTTTTTCAGGCATTGCTCACTTTAAATTAGAATATTTGGGGATATTGTTGTATTGTTGGAGTTTTTTTTATATTCTGGAATTTAATCCTTTATCAGATACATAGTTTACAAACATTTTGTTCCATTCTGTACATTGCCTTGTCACTCCATTGATTGTTTTGTATGTTGTGAAGAAATTTTTGAGTTAGATGTTATCTTTTGTTGTCATATCCAAAAAATTAATGCCAAATCCAATGTTATAAAATTTTTCCGTTATCTTTTCTTCTATAAGTTTTACATTTTCAGATCTCACATTTAGACCTATAATCTACTAGTTTCTTGAGTTAATTTTTATATGTGGTTTAAGGTAAAGATTCAACTTCATTCATTTGTATGTTGATATTCAGTTTTCTTATAATAAACACCATGTATTGAAGAGCAATCCTTCCCCATTGTGTAACCTTAGAACCTTTTAAAAAATCATTGGGCCACATATATGAGTTTATTTCTGGCCCATTATATTTAACTAGGGTCCGGGTGCACAAAATTTGTGCACTTGGCAGGAGGGACTCTCAGCCTGGCTTGCACCTTCTCACAGTCAGGGAGTCCTCGGGGGATGTCCGACTGATGGCTGCAGGCCTAAGCCGTTGGTCAGACATCTTTAGTGCTGCTGTGGAGGCGGGAGAGGCTCCCACCACTGCCACTGTGCTCACCAGCCATCAACCAGGTTTCTGGCTGAGCGGTGCTCCCCCTGTGAGAGCTCCCCCAGCTCCTGCATTGAGCATCTGCCCCCTGGTGGTCAGTGTGCATCACAGCGACTGGTCGTTCCACTGTTCAGTCAATTTGCATATTAGCCTTTTATTATATAGGACTAGAGGCCTTGTGCATGGGATTGGTACACTGGTGTGGGGCGTGGCCTGCAGGGATTGGCCTGCTGTGGGAGCGCCGCTCATCCCAGTCTGCTGAGCAGCTGTGCACCCACCCTCTGAGCGACTGTTCCCTGGTCCAGCATCTTTCGTGGAGCCAGAGCACTTAGCTCTCCAGGAGACCCAGTCAGGGCCGGGCCTATGGACAATAGCACTGAGAGGTGGTGGAGTAGGCCTCAGTCTCGCGGCAGCCACAAACCTGTCTTCCAGCTTCTGGAGTCAGCTCTGAGAGCCCAGCATCAGTGCTGCGTGGCCTGCGGGCATCCAGAGTAGGCAGCAGGGAGCAAGGAGGAGGAGCCTGGGGCGAGGAGGTGACGATTGCAATCCAGGTCCCTGCCTGTCAACCTGGGGTTCACAGCTGGAGCAGCCGCTTATCCCAGTCAGCCAAGTGGTGCTCCCACTGTGGTAGTGCACTGACCACCAGGAGACAGCTCCTATGTTGAGTGTCTGCCCCCTGGTGGTCAGTGCATGCCATAGCGACCGGTCATTCTGGTCATTCCATTGTTCGGTAGCTAGGCTTTTGTGATATAGGATTAGTATATGTGTCTGTCTTCACACCATACTGTTTTGATTACTGAAGCTTTGTAATATGTCTTGAAATCAGGACATGCAATACCTCCAGTTTTTATTTTCTTCTTCAAGTTGTTTTAGCTATTGAGGATTTTTTCTATTTAAAAGAAAATTGAGATTTTGATAAGGATTTCATTGACTCTGTAGATCACTTTGAGTAGTATGGACATTTTAACAATATTAGGTTTTCTAATCCATAAATATGAGGCATATTTCTATTATTTGTGTTTTTAACATATTGAAGAAATGTTATATAGTTTACATTACACAAGGCTTTTGCCTCATTAGTTAAGTTTATCCTTTAAGTATTTTTTTTCTTTCTGATGCTATTGCAAGTGGTATTGTTTCTTAATTTCATTTTAGATTTTCATTATTAGTGTATACAACATAACTGATATTGTGTGTTGATTTTTGCAAATGGAATTGTTTTCTTAAATTTGTTTAGATTGTTCATTGTTAGTGTATAAAACATAACTGATATTGTGTGTTGATTTTTATCCTGCAATTTTGTTGAATTTGTTTATTAGTTCTAGCAAGTTTTTATGTGGAATCTGCAGGGTTTCCTATATATAATATCATGTTGTCTTCTAACAGATAATTTTACTTCATTATTTCCAATTTGGATGTCTTTTATTTCTTTTCCATGCCTAATTGCTCTGGCTAACACTTCCAACACCATTTGAATAGAAGAAGCAAGAGTGCATCCTTGTCTTGTTTCTGATCTCAAAAGGAATGCTTTCAAGTTTTCACAATTCAGTACAATGTTAGTTGTGGGATTTTGATGTATGGGTTTTATTTTGCTCAGATAATTTTCTTTTACTCCTAGTTTCTTGAGTGTTTTTATTATGAAATCTTGTTGAATTGTGTCAAATGCTCTTTCTATGCCAGTTGAGATACATATCATTTGCTTTTTATTCTGCATTCTATTAACATAGTATATCACCTTGATTGAGTTTAGTATGTTGAATCATCCTTTCATTCCAGGTATAAGTCCCACTTTGTCAGGGTGTATGACTCTCTAAATGTGCTGCTTAGCTCAGTCCCTAATATTAGTTGAGGATTTTTCCACCAATATTCATCAGTGACATTATCTGTAGTTTTCTTGTGGTATTTTTGTCTCATTTTGGTATTGGGGTAATTCTGGTCTCATGGAATAGTCATGGAAGTATTCTCCCTCTTCAATATTTTTAAAGAGCTTGAGAAGGATCAATGTTAATTTGTCCTAAAACATTTAGTAGAATTTTCCTGTGAAGCCTTCTGGTCCTGGGTTTTCTTTTCTGGGAGATTTTTGTTTGTTTGTTTGTTTGTTTTTTTCTTCTTTTTTTTTTTCTGATTCAATACTCTTACTAGTTATACTTATTTTCAGGTTATTTATTTGTTTTTTGATTAACTCTTAGTGTATCGCATATTTCTAAAATTTATCCATTTTTCAAGTAATCTAATTTGTTGATGTGTAAATTATTCAGAGTAGTCTGTTATGATCCTTTTTACTTCTATGGCATCAATTGTAATGCATTGTATTATATTTCTGATTTACTTACTTAAATCTTTTCCTTTTTTCTATAGTCTAGCTAAGGGTTTGTCAATTCTATTGGCTTTAAAAAAATAGTTAGTTTCATTGATTTTTAAAAATTCTCTGTTCCATTTAATTCCGTTTTTAGTAGTTATTATTTCCTTTCTTTTTCTAAGTTTAGGTTTAGTTTTCCTTTTTCTGGATCCTTAATGTAAAAAGTTAGGTTTTTATGACTTTCAATTCCTTTTTAATGTGGATATTTACTGCTATAAACTTCTTTCTTAATACTGCTTTTGCTACAACATTATTTTGGTATGTGGTATTTTTGTTTTCAGTTTTTTCAAGAGTATTATTTCTCTTGTGATTTCTTCTTCAACCTATTCAAATGTGTTGTTTAATTTCCACATATTTGAGAATTTCTTCATTTTCCTTTGTTATTGATTTCTATTTCATTGCACTGTGTTCAGAAAAGATACTTAGTATTTCAATCTTCTTAAGTTTGTTAAGACTTGCTTTGTGGCCTAACATAATCTAACTGGGGATGTATGTGTGCACTTGAGAAGAATGTGTGTTTTACCTATGAGTGGAGTGTTTTATGTAAGTCGGTAAGGTTTAATTAGCTATAGTGTCCTTCTAGTTCTCTGTTACCTATTGACCTTCCATCTGGTGGATCTAGTATTGAAAGAAGGGTGTTAACATTTCTTACCATTATTGTGATACTGACTGTCCCTTCTATCTGTCAATATTTGCATGCTCTGTTATCACGTGTATATATAGTTGTTATATCTTACTGGAGAATTGACCCCTTTATCATTATTTCTTTGTCACTTGTGACAGTTTTTGACTTAAAATCTATTTTATCAGATATAAGTATGCCCACCCCTGCTCTCTTTTGATTATCGATTGCCTGAATATCTGTTATTATCCTTTACTTTCAGGCTATGTATGTGCCAATACCTAAAGTGAATTTAGTAGACAACACATAGCTATATTTTGTTTTTAAATTCCATTCATCTACTCTATCATTTGATTGAGGAGTTTAACTCATTTTATTTAAATAATCAATTTATATTTAAAGTAATTACTGATAAAGAATTACTATTGCTATCTGTTCACTGACTTATGTATGTGTTGTAGTTATTTTGTCCCTATCTTCTTCTCTTGTGGCCTTCCTTTGTGTTTTTGTTTTGTTTTGTTTTATTTTGTTGTTCTTTTTTTCATGGTGTTGTGCTTTAACTTACTCTAATTTTCTTTTGTGCATCTTCTATATGCATTTTTTATGATTATCATGTGGACTACATAAAACATCTTATAGTTATAAATATCTACTTTAAACTGATAAATAATTAAATTTAATTACATACAAACATACTATACCTGTACATCTTCACCTTTTTGTAATCAATGTAACAAATTAAATCTCTTACATTTCATATCTATCTTCATAATTTTATAGTTACTAATGTTTTATGCTTTTATCTTTTATATTCTATATCTGAATTAAAAGTGATTTACAGACAGCTATAACAGTATTACACAAATTTATATTTGACTATATATTTACTTTTACCAGAAAGCTTCATATTTTTGTATCCTTTCATGATGCTGTACTTTTGTTTCAACTTGAAGGAGTACCTTTATCAATTCTTTTAATGCAGGTATAGTGGTAACAAACTCTCTTCAGTTTTGTTGTTGTTGTTGTTTTTGCAATATTCTTTTATTATTATTACTAGTGACCCAGTGCATGGATTCGTGCACATTGAAAGGAAATTAATTAGAAGAAATATTTTAATATTGCTGCCTATATTTCAGATCTCTAATTATCTTTTATGTTATTTTTGTTTCTATTGTGTTAGGTATAATATCTTGCCTTCCATTTATGATTTTATTCATTTATGTCCTACCTCTTTTTATTTAGTCTAGCTAAAGATTTGTCAATTTTGTTTATCTTTTCAAAATACAACTCTTAGTTTCATTAGTCTTATTATATTTCTATTTAACTTAAATAAGAAAGGAAATAGTAAAGAAAGAACAAACTAAACCCAAAATTAGAAAAAGAAAGGAAATAATAAAGACCAGAAGAGAAATAAATGAAATAGAGGGCAGTTAATTTTAGATTTTTTTTCTTAATGTAGGTATTTATCACTATAAAGTTCCCTTTTAGAAGTGCTTTTGTTGCTCCATAAGTTTTATTTTTTTTAATTTAAATTCTTTATTATTTAATGTATTACAAAAATCTTTTTCCCCCCATTGACCTCTCCCTGGACACCACCAAACCCTAGCACATGCCCTCCCCCTCTCCCCACCTGTCTGTGTCCATTGGTTATGCTCATATGCATGCATACAAGTCCGTTGATTAATCTCTTACCCCTTCACCCTCCGCCTTCCCTCATAGGTTGGGGAGTCAGTTTGATGCTTCTATGACTCTGGCTCTATTTTTGTTCATCAGTTTATGTTGTTCATTACATCCCACAAATGAGTGAGATCATGTAATATTTATCTTTCTCCGACTGGCTTATTTCACTTAGCATAGTGCTCTCCAGTTCCATTCATGCTGTTGCAAATGGTAAGAATTCCTTCATTTATTTTACAGCAGCATAGTTTTCCATTGTGTAGATGTACCACAGTTTTCTAATCCACTCATCTGCTGATGGGCACTTAGGCTGTTTCCAAGTCTTAACTGTTGTAAATGTTGCTGCTATAAACATAGGGGTACATATATCCTTTTTGATTGGTGTTACTGTTTTCTTGGGATATATTCCTAGAAGTGGGATTACTGGTCAAATGGAAAGTTTTATATGTTGTTTTATCTATTTTAATTTGTCTCAAAATATTTTTTTTATTTCCTTGTGTTTTTTTTTTACCCATTGGTTGTTCAGAAATGTGTTATTTAATCTTCATATATCAATAAATTTTTCCGATATTTCTAATTTCATATCATTCAGATAAAAAAATCTCTATTCCCAATCTTCTTAAATTTGTTAAGATTTATTTTGTGGCCTAATATTTTTTTTTTACGGGTTCTCATGGTTGAACTTCTCATATTGCTTCTGTATTATTTTCCTGGTTTTGTTTAGTTGTCTGTGTTTTCTTGGATCTTATTTTCTTTTAGACAATTATTTTGAATTATTTGTCAGACAGTTCATAGATCTCCATTTCTTTAAGGATGGCTATTTGTGGTTCATTTTATTTCTTTGGTGATGTCATGTTTCTTGCTTATTTGTGATTGATGTAGCCTTCATTATATGCCTGCCTATTTGACGAAGTAGCATTCCTAACAGATTGGTTTTGGCAGAGAAAGTCCTTCACCAATCAGCCTATCCAGAGATTCCAGGTAGGCCTCCTGGTGGTGTCTATGGGTAGGTTACTCCTGGAGTCCTCTGGTGTTGCCTGGGTCAGCAGGTGGGCAGGCCTGGGGCATGGGTACACAGTAGCCAGCCTAGTGCCTGTGTTTACACTAGGTGAGCCCAGCACCTGGGCCATGTAGAAGGACCTGATCCACTACAGCAGGCCTGAACCCTGGTTCTGCTGAAGTATGGTGTTTCAGGGGCCCGTCTAGCACGAGGGTGAGCCTAGAGCCTGAGGTCTCAGGAGCCAGATTTGAGTTGGAATAGGCCTGGAGCTTAGGAATGAAATAGCAGATCTAGGGCCTGGAGTCTGGGCCACAGTGACCAGACTGGCACTGCAGAAGGCTGAGAGCCTTGGTCCAAAAATGTTGGCTTGGGATGATGTGGGCCACACTAGTGTTGGGGAAGACTGTCAACTTGGGTCCATAATGCTAGGAATTGGTCTGGGACATGAGTTAGGAGGGACATGACTGGATTGTGACAAGCCTGAAGCTTGGGGTCCCAGAGGGGTAGTCTCTTGCTGCGTTGGGCCTGTGTCCATGGATGCCCGGCCCTGGTGTTCAATGGAGCTAACCTAGTGCTGTAGTTAGTGGTGAAATAAATAGGGGACACACTTTACTCCTCTTCCCCCATAGTAGAATGTCTCTCCATATTAGGCTGCCTGGGCTTGTGGGAGGGGTGAAAGGGATAATGTGAAACTATCCTTCTTACTCTCTTAAATGCATCTTTTCTTATTTTTATACTGTAATCTCTTACCTGGAATCTTTGACTATTGTGAACATGTTGTCATATGTGGATAGATAGTTGTCCAAATTTATGCTTCTGTCAGGGGATACATGCTGAAAACTTCTACACTGCCATCTTATACATGTCACTCCTTCTTTGAACTGACAGGATGATGAGTCCCTTGGATTTTCTTCACTTTTCCTTATTCTTTTTTCTTCATTTTTCTCTGACTCAATCATTCAAGGTAACTTGTCTTTGAGTTCACTGATTCTATCTCTACTTGATCAATTCTAAGATTGAACCTTTCTGGTAAATTTTTTCAATTCAGTTCTTATACTCTTCAACTCCAGAAAACATTTGCTCTTTTTCATACTTTATATCTGTTTGTTGACATTCTCATTTTTAAATTGATATTCTTGAGTTCATTTAGTTATCTGTCTGTGTTATTTTGTAGTGCATTGAGATTTTTAAGGTGATTATTTTGAATTCTTTATCAGTTAATTTCTAGATCTTTATTTCTTCAGAATAATCTATTGGGCTTTATTTTATTCCTTCAATTGAGCCATGTTTCCTTGCATCTTTGATGTTGTGTTGTAATTTATGCATTTGAAAAATAAGCCACCTGTCTCATCTGTGCAGAATGGCATTGTACTTAATTCATCAGTTATGCTAGCAGGAGATTCCTGGAGCCTTTAATACCTTTTATGTGGATTTATCCTTCAGGGCTTGTGGGTGTAATATTCCTAATTTTCTTTTTCAGAACCTCATAATCTCTTTCTGTCTTTAGTGACTCTCTTTTGTTATGAATGTTCTCTGGGGCTACAAGGAACCACTGAGCTCTCTTGTTCTCGGTGACTCCCAGGCATCCAACGTTTGCTAGTTCTATCAACACTCTGAGGTGAGACAGAAATAAGTCCTTCAAAAAGGCCCGTAAAAATCTGGAATGTTAGACATACATTCGAATCCTCTCTTTCCCTCCCAAAGTAGAAACCACAAACTGGGTGCTTTCCCCTGATCACATCTAGCTGTGCTGGCTTCTGTATTAAAATAGTGTGAAGTACTCTGTTGCTGCAACAAGACACTGAGCTCTCTTCTTGCCGTCTGCCCACAGCCAGCCAAAGTAGATTGTCTCTCTGTCAGTGTTCTGAGTCAGGTGAGACAGAAACCATTCCATTGTGCAGATGCCTGAAAAGCTGAAACATTGGACAAACATTCCAATCTTCTCTTTCCTCTCTAGAGAGAAGCTGCAAGTTGGGCTTTCCCTCCTCATTTCACTGAGCTGTGCCAGGTTGAGGGAAGTGCTGATATGGTCGAAATGAAACATTTTTCTTACCAGTTTCAGTACAGCTGCTCTTTGCTTCGAGCTTGCTTGGGGTATTAGAACTTCCTAACCAATTCTTGGAACTCTAAAAAGGGCTTTTGGGACCACCTATTGTTGTGTAGCCAGTGTCTCTCTAGAGGAATGACCTCTGGGGCTTCCTACTCCTCCATCTTGCTGAAATTACTTGCTTTTTATTGTTTTGTTCTTTTTAGAAGTATACAATTTTATTTAAAAGAATGATTTAATTTTTAAAATTTTGTCTTAAATGATGGATGTAATTTTACATGGCATATACTCCCTGGCCTCAAAGAATATAATTCTCAGTTTCTTTTATCATCTATGTTAGATCAGCTCTATTTCAGATATAAAGATATGACTGATCAATAGAAATCTCATTTAATGGATTCATTTCACCTAGAAAATGAAATGTGGAAGTAAAAAAGGATTATAGACATGTCCTAAGTAATTACCAAAGATTCCAGCTATTATGAATTTGATCAATATGTATTTTAGCTTTGGTATATGTTAAGAGATCAGGAAAGAAAAGATTTAAGCACTTGCTCTGTGACTTGCTCTGTGACTTTGCACGAGTCATTTCACCTCTCCTAGTCCCCATTTCCTCATCTATAAAAGTAAGATAGTGATACAGCCGGTATCAAAGTTTATTTTAAAGATTAACTATGACAACAAGTAGGAAACAATAAATGTTCAAAAAATACCATCTATTATTATTAACTGTATTATGTAACTAATACCAATTTCATCACCAAATTCAATACTTATGCCACCATACTGGTAATAATTTTGAATAGTGCAATTCTCCTTTCTACAATTATATGTGTCCTATCTCGGGCTTAAGCTAACCAACACATAAATATGTGTACACACATGACTCCTGAAAACTACTCACTTAAAGTCTTTACCTTTAAAAACTCTTCTATTGTGTGTTTTAATATTCAAATGTTTTATACAAAAAAATGTTGATATTAAGATATCTTTAACACCCCTTTAAATAGTCTTTGCTGTTGTTGCTGATAAACTTTTTAAAAAAATAAATAAGTAAACTAAAGGGAAAAAATGTGTCCTAGATTATAAGCCTCTGTATATAAGACATACAAAAGTGAACCAGGGAATTTGGCTCTCATTAAATTAAGTTAATCAATGAAGACAGTGAAACTGAGTAATATTGAAAGAGCAACTGCTTCAAAGCTAAATAATCTACACTATTTAAATTGATAAAATTATCTGGATATCTGCCTTTTCTTTCTTCCTTTTGGAGCCAGGTATAAGAAAACATATGGAGTCTCTTAGAAAAATAACATATTTCTTGTATTATAAAACATGTATGACTTACTTTGCTGTTGACTAAAAATATTTCCCCCCCTTTAGCAGATAATAAATATTTATTCATTGCACAGTTGTCATTGGTTAAGAGTTTAGGCACAGCTTAGTTCATTAGCTCAGTCCTCGAACGAGGCTACAATCCAGATGTTGACTGAGCTGCAGTCATCTTAAGGCTAATGGGGAGTGGGATACATACTTGACCTCACTCATAAGGCTGTTAACAGGTCTTGAGTCTTTGCAGACTGTTGGCTAGAGATACCATTTCCTTACTACATCAGCCTCTCCATAAGACAGCACAGGATTCAGCAGCTGAATCACTTCAAAGTAATCCAGTAATAGGAGAGAAGGTGCTGAAGATGGAAACCACAGCACTTTGGTAACCTAATCTTAGGAAAGACATGACACATGTTTTTCACTGGAAAGTATTCACAAGATCAAATCTACACACAAAGGTAGGGAATACCCATCAATGTTTATACCAGGAGACAGGATATATGGGACCATCTAAGGGGCCTACCACATAGATTAATAGAAAATGAGTGGGGAAGTACAATTTAAATACTGGGTAAGTAAGGTAAATTAGGTTCTGTGCTTTTTGTGTCCTTTACTCTGAATGCCTGTCAGATAGTAAGAGAATGTAAATTGTTTTCAAGTGAAGTTTCCACTGTCTTTTATGATACCAAATTTAAAAGTGCAGAATTTTAAGAGGAATTCTTCAAGAGAAATAGCTCAGCACCAGCCAAGGCTAATGAGCGAACACCATGATACTATTTCTAGAAGTGTCACCTTTCTTGTGATCTTTTTCTTTAAAATTCCCCTGGAGGTCTGCATTTATGTCCCTTGACAAGGGACCGCTCACTAGCTCAATGCATAAAGATGGAGTTCCACAGGAGGAAGCTTCTGCCAGATATTATTTATTTTCTTCCTCCCTACTTATTCTAAAAGGAAGGGAAATTGAAAGAGAGGAAGTTTTTGAACACGGCATGAATACAGAGCTTGTAACTGTCGTGTTACTTTTAGTTTAAACTTAAGCCTCTCTTATTCTTCCAGTAGAACCTTTGAAAGTGCTGCTGCCAATGCAGAGGGGACCACGTTATTTCAGAGTTACTGCTTTTCAAGCAAACATGGCATTTAAGTTAATTAAAATGCCTACCTTGTTTTTTTTCTCGAGCCTTAACAGTTTTAAAGAAGAAAACGCAGACAATTCATTTGCCAGGGGGGAAAAGAAAAGTCAAACAAATTGATAAAAAATCATGGGCTGAATATAATCATCACCACATCCTACAAGTGTACATGTCTTTCATTGGACACTGTTTTCAACTTTTTTCTTTACTTACGGTATGCTGATGACCAACTATTTACCTCTAGGTTTTAATAACCATGTGATTGTCAGTTACAATGCTTTTGGCTCACTTTCCTTCCCTAGGCCACCGGACCCCTGCTATGAACTTTGCAGGGTCTAGAGGGGATATGAGTGTGCCCCACCAGTCTAGCCCCATGTATAGGCAGAGTAGATAGTCACATGCTATGATGTAAACAGAGAAACCTATTATTAAAGTGTTAAATTCATTCATGTTTTCAGAATTCCTCTTTGCTCTTAGATAGTCTCTCACTTTGCAAACATTCTTGAGTAGGGAGTAACCCATGCTGGCACAAGTAATTGCATGTGGATTTACTAATCAGGTTGCTTTTCTTTGTGATTGTAATGGAAAAAACAAACAAACAAACAAAACAAACAAAAAAACACACAAAACATCACAGTCCATTTGTAGGGATTGTACCTTCAATCCCAGTCCTCTTTCTTCTCCCTTCACCCTTCAGAACAACTAATAAGAATATATTAGAAATGATAACATAACTACAGGTGGCTCAAATCTGTGCTGAAAGCTGGTGAACTATTCTCACTTGTGATGATTAGTTTAAATGTCAACTTAGGTAGGCTATTGTACTCAGCTACTTAAACACTAATCTAGGTATTTCTATGAAGGTGTCGCTGATGTAATCCATATCTATATCTATATCTATATCTATATCTATCTATCTATCTATCTATCTATCTATCTATCTATCTATATAAAATCAGTTGACTTTCTGTAAAGGTGATTGTACTCCATAATGTAGGTGGGCAGCACCCAATCAGTTGTAAGGCCTTATGAGAAAAAAATTTACATTTCACAGAAAAGAAAATTCTGTCTCAAGATTGCAGTATCAATGTAAAATATATAATTTTGAAAATCTTTCTTCTAATCAGCTTTATTTCATGAATATTTCTGAAATGAGGGTAAGAGAAGAGTGGAAATTGGAAAGATATAAAAGAGGTTCAGTCCATAAGATTTGTTACCAATTAGATATGTTGAATGAGGAGCATAAGAGGACTCCCAGGATTTTGTATAACATAACTGAGTTTGCAAGAATGCTTCTGATTGAGACACAGAATACAAGGAGAATATGTTTTTCAGAGAAGATGAGTTTAATTTTGAAATTTTGACTCTCAGATATCTGTGAGACTGAAAAGAGAAAATTTAGAGTAGTAAGACAGGACTTAAACTTTTAGTACTTAAATCATTCTTAATTAGAAATAGAGATATATAAGTCATCAGCCAAATGAATTCAACCAGAAAATACTAAAGGCAAAAAATGATGATGAGACACCATGAAACATGGTGTCAAGATGGTCAGAAGACCTAAAGGAAATTAAGAAGGAGCAGTCCAAACAACCTAGAAAGTATTTTTTTTTTCTTCACACAGAAATGACCAATGCTGAAGAAAGAAAAAGAAACATAAAATGAAAGACAAAAACAAAAACCCATTAGGGACTTTTGGTGAAGATGGCATCATAGGTAAATGCAATACTTGAATTCTGCCACAACTTCATCAGAATTACAACTAAATTACAGAACAAAAAAACTATCATTCAGAACTGCCTGAAATCTAGCTGAATGGGAGTCCTACAACTAAGGATTTAAAGAAGCCACATTGATATTGGTAGGAGGGGTGGATATGTAGAACAGGCTGGTCCCACACCCATGTGTGGTGGATAATAATTGGGGGGAGGGACTGTTTCTTGGCTGCAGAGGTCCCCTCTGAAGAGCAAGGGCCCTCAGTTCAGGGTTCCAGGGCCAGGAAGAGAATTCCCCATAAGTTCTGGCTTTAAAAACCAGCATGAATTAGACTTAGTGTCACAGAGGGCTGCTGGAGTGCCAGGAAGTTCCTCTTAAGGGGCTTGTGAATGGACTTACTCAAACTTGTTCCCTCTGAGTTCTAATGCTAGGGCAGCAAGTTGAAAGGAACAAGGGATGTATGGGGAGGAACTGAATTGTCTGACATCAGGGCAATAGCTGGAGGGTCAGCTTTCTACCAGACAAAAGTGCTGACAGAGGCTACTGTTCCTTTCTGAGATCCAACCTCCCACCACACTGAGCTGGCAGACAGGTGGCCTATCTAAGTTTCCATTAACCTGGATCATACTTTTCACCCCACCCTGGTTATTCTGATTCCCTGAGACACTATGCCACCCAACTTTTGGACCAATCAAAGCTGTTTCCAATGTCTTTTCCATACAAATGGCCTGTCTTGGCTCAGGCTTCAGACTTTTCTAAAATTTCTCAAACAAGTAGCATCTGGAGATAGCTTGCCAAGTATCTCTCACTAATTGGCCCCAGACACAGCACTAGCAGTGGCTAGACTTGGTTTGCAGTTTGGCCTCGCCAGAGCACCTTTAAGTATAGAACAAGTAGCAGCCGTCTGCAGATACCTTTGTAGTTCAAACTGGGTGGTCCTAACAGAACACAGGGTACATTGACTTTGGCCTGCACCTTTGGGAGACACCAGAGCTAGTGCCCCTGGTGGACCGTTTCAGACTATGTCAAGGCATCACCCATCCACCTCCACAAGCAACACACTCAATGGGTAACTCAGCAGGCACCAGAGTCCCACTGATATAAGTCCTATTCTCTTGTGTGGGCCCCTGTACAGCTGATACTCCTCAGAGGTTGGTGGTTGCAGCCAGTCCTTATAGCAGATCAATCCCTCCCATTGGTGTGCCAACAGCAATAAAGGCATCAACTGCAACAGGAGGGTGTACACAGCCCACAAGGAGTTGGGGGTGCACCTGGAGTACCCAGGTTGGGTGAATGGGGAGGTTGTGCCACTAGACTCTACAGACCACCTACTATATAAGGCCACCCTATGAAACCTAAGAGACATAGTAGCTCTACCTAATACATAAAAAGAAACACAGGGAGGCAGCTAAAATAGGAGACAAAGAAATGTATCTCAAAGGAAAAAACAAAACAAAACTCCAGAAAAAGAACTAAACAAAATGGAAACACTTGTTATAAGGCTGTTCAGTAAATTTAGTGATAACTTCAAAAAAGAGATAGAAAACATAAAAATGGAGATAGAAAACATAAAAAAAGAGCCAGTTCGAAATTAAGAATCCACTAACTGAAATGAAGAATACATTCAGGGAATCAATAATGGAGTAGATAAAGCAGAGTATGAAATCAGAGATTTGGAATATAAGGAAGCAAAGAAAACACAACAAGATGAGCCCAAAGAGGCCCACACATAGACACATCATAATTAAAATGCCAATGTTAAAGACAAAAAGAGAATCTTAAAAGCAGCAAGAGAAAAGCATTTAGTTACCTCCTTTTGGGAGCACCCATAAGACGGTCAGCTGATTTACCAACAGAAACTTTGCAGGTCAGAAAGGATTGGTACAAAATATTCAAAGTGATGAAAAGCAAGTACTTACAACTGCATTACTCTATATAGCAAAGCTATTATTTAGAATTAAATGAGAGATAAAGAACTTTTCAGACAAGAAAAAAATCTAAAGGAGTTCATTGTCACCAAACCAGTAGTACAGGAATTGTAAAAGGGATAAGAAGAAGAGGAGGAAGAAGAAGAAATATGAATAATAAAATAGCAATAACTACATATCTATCAACAATTGATTCTAAAAAAAATAACCAAAATAAACAAACAAGAAGAATAGAAACAGGCTCATAGCTACTGAGACAACTATTAGAAGGTAGGGAGGTTGGGGGGCTGGGTGAAAAAGATGAAGGTATTAAGAAACAAAAGAAAAAGTGCATTTCAAAGTAGAAAAAAAAATCTTTTGGAGGGCTTGTTGAAACAGACTGCTGACTCAGAGGTCCTGACTCAGTAGGTGTGGAGAAAGGAGGCCTAAGAATGTGGACCTTGAACAAATTTCCGGGTAATACTAATGCTGCTGGCATGATGACCACACTTTCTGAGCTACTGGGCTAGAGTAAACCATAACATCCTTTTCAAAATTAAGTTCTGGTGGCTGTGGGTAAATAATTCACCATTGGAGCACAACAACAATTACTTCTACTTAATCAGTACTAACAAAGACATATTCTTGGACACACAGGTTGCATTCAACTTCAACATCTTTAAAGCAGTGAGTGGGTTCCTTTATTTACTTGATACCCACCTGGAAGAATGTTACAGAGTCAGATTTTTTGTCAGCAGTCAGGGAGTATGTAGCTAAACAGGAATAGAAATAGTTCTGTGTGGAACTGAACAATGGAGCAAGTGAGTAAGATTGCCTGGGAATAGAGTGTTTTCACATGAAAACAAAACAAACTAAAGCACAGGGTCAAGTTAAAAATGTTAAAAGAATTATTTCATTTTCCCCCCAAAATACTTATTAAAATACTAGGAGCCCAGTGCACGGATTTGTGCACCTTGAAGGGAACTGTGGGCTGCGAGGCTGAGGTGGGCACAGGGGCAGGTCTCGGCCCATCCTCTGTGTCCCCGCCCAGCCCTTCCCGCCACAGCCCCCAGTCCCCTTTCTGGCAGCAGCCCTGCTTCTGCCGCTGCTCCCACGTGCTAATGGCAGGCCCTGCTCACACCCACTGATGGTGCAGAGCGATTGAGGTCTGTGCCAGCAGCCGGTGCAAGTGCCAGGCAGGACCATGGTGTGCGGCTGCAAAGAATTTTCAGTAACCACTAGAGGCTCGCCCTGATGACAGCAGCCAGTGCCCCACCCTGGTCTGGCACTCCTGCTCACCTGCTCCACCATGTCACCGCAGCAGATGCCCACCATGTTCTGTGCTCTGTTGCATCCTGCAGATTCCGGCCATTTTCCACTTGCGCCTTCTGGTGGTCAGCACATGTCATAGCGACCAGCTGATCAGTTTTTCCACCATTCAGTCTATTTGCATATTAGCCTTTTATTATATAGGATGGACACAAACACATAAGAAGGCACCTAAGGATGTAGCAGCATAAGTTCTGGATGTCCTGCTTGCAGTGTTTTGGCAGTCTCATTCCTGCACACCAGTGGCTTCCTACTGTAATCATCTGAGTAAGAAATTTCTATGGCCATGAATGCAGGGGCATATTCAACACACTTCCAGGCCAGGTCAAAAGTGCCAAGGAGTCAATGCCCTTGGGAGTAGCCCACAGCCAATGATACATACACTGGAGTTGATGGGTTCATACCTTTTCATTCACCCTTCCAGCAGGACTTCTCTGGGGCACCCACCAAATTCCCTGTCTGCTCCCTTCCAGCCCACAAGTTCCTGGCAGCTACTCTGTCCCCTGTGACCCTGCAGTCCTGAGTACACAGGACTCTTCCTGCCACCCACAGTGATGCAGAGGCATGTTCTACACAGTCCCCCAGAAGGTCACAGTGGGATTGAGTCCCAGTTGTCCCAAGCAACAGTTTACTCAAAGAAGAAACATGCATTGAATTCCTTCCCTTTCATGTCTCATTTCACCACTCACTTACTGGTGCTTTCTGAGATCAATTCCTTCAAGTAAACTATTTACAATCCAGTTATTGTTTCAAGATCTGCATTTGGGGAAATTCAGCCATTCACTAAAGTGTTTATTAAAATAGTAAGAAAGAAAAATGAATTGTCCATTGGTATATCTATAAGATGATATCCAACATAATCACTGAGTTGGCAGAAATTTATAGAGGAAGAATAACATTATATCAATTATATAAAATACATATATACAAACAATAGAATATACCTTTATGAATGTACCTATCCTATCTAATAATAGACAAACATGGTAATTAACCATACCTCCGCTACACTTCCCATTGGCTAATCAGGGTGATATGCAAATTAACTGCCAACAAAGATGGCGGCCGGCAGCCAGGCAGCTGAAGCGAACAGGAGGCTTGGTTTCCCCGGCGATAGAGGAAGCCAAGGTTCCCCACCTGCCACAGCACAGCTCTGAGCTGCACTCTAAGCAACAATGTTGCAATTATAGAAGCTAAACAAACCTCAGATACCTGCTTTCAGCCAGCCGGCCTCAGAGCTGGAGCCACAACAAAGTTTCAATTACAGAAGGTAAATAAATCCCAGAATAAAGAGAAAAAAAAAGAAAAAAATGAGAGACTGGGAGCTTCAGTTGCAGGCTTAGCCTGCCTGAAAACAGCCCTCGGCCCCTCATCCAGACTGGCCAGGCACCCCAGTGGAGACCCCCAACATAAAGGGGGTTCAGGCAGCCTGAAAACATCCATCATCCCCTCATCCAGGCTGGCCAGGCACCCAGTGGGGACCCCCACCGTAAAGGGGGTGCAGGCAGCCTGAAAACAGCCATCAGCCCCTGATCAAGGCTGGCCAAGCACCCCAGTGGGGACCCTCAACATAAAGGGGGTTCAGGCATCCTGAAAACATCCATCTGCCCCTCATCCAGGTTGGTCAGGCACCCCAGTGGGGACTCCCACACTGAAGGGGGTGTGGGCAGCCTCAAAACAGCCATCAGCCCCTCATCCAGGCTGACCAGGCACCCTAGTGGGGACCCCACCCTAAAGAGGGTGCAGGCAGCCTGAAAACAACCATCAGCTCCTCATCCAGGCTGGCCAGGCACCCCAGGGAAGACCCCCACCCTGAAGGGGGTGTGACCAGCTGCAAACAGCCATCAGCCCCTCACCCAGGCTGGCCAGGCACCCAAGCAGGACCCCCACCCTGATCCGGGACACCATTCAGGGCAAACCAGCCAGCCCCCACCCATGCACCAGGCCTCTATCCTATAAAGTAAAAGGGTAATATGCAAACTTACCCTAACAGCAGAAAGACTGGGAATGACTGGTCACTATGACACACACTGACCACCAGGGAGCAGACGCTCAATGCAGGAGCTGCCCTCTGGTGGTCAGTGAGCTCCCACATGGAGGAGCTCTGCTCAGCCACAAGCCAGGCTGATGGCTGCCAGTACAGCGGTGGTGGTGGGAGCCTCTCCTGCCTCCTCAACAGCGCTAAGGATGTCCTACTGCAGCTTAGGTCTGCTCCCCGCTGGCAAGTGGACATCCCCCGAGGGCTGCCGGGCTTCCAGAGGGATGTCTGATTGCCATCTTAGGCCCAATCCTCTGGGGAGCAGGCCTCAGCCACCAGATGGTCATCTCCCGAGGGGTCCCAGACTGTGAGAGGGCACAGGCCAGGCTGAGGTACCTCCTGCCCCCGAGTGCCTCTAGTCCAGCCGTGGGTAAACTATGGCCCGCGGGCCGGATCCGGTCCGTTTGAAATGAATAAAACTAAAAAAAAAAAGACCGTACCCTTTTATGTAATAATGTTTACTTTGAATTTATATTAGTTCACACAAACACTCCATCCATGCTTTTGTTCCGGCCCTCCGGAACCCATTGTGGCCCTCGAGTCAAAAAGTTTTCCCACCCCTGCTCTAGTCCCAATATATAAAAGCCTAAGTGACTGGCCGACCAGCTGGTAGCTATGGCGTGCACTGACCACCAGGGGGAAGACACTCAACACAGGAGCTGCCAAGCGACAGCAACTTTGCAGGGTGCTCTCTTGCACTGTGGGACCCCTTGGGGGATGTCAGACTGCTGATTTTGGCCTGATCCCTGAAGACCAGTGCACGAATCTGTGACCAGGCCTCTAGTCTATACTAATAAAAGAGAAAAATGGTAATTGGCGTACGACGATACCCTTTTCATTGGCTAATCAGGGCTATATGCAAATTAACTGCCAACTATGATTGGCAGTTAACTGCCAACTAAGATTGGCAGTTAACTGCCAACTAAGATTGGCAGTTAACTGCCAACAAGATGGCGGTTAATTTGCATATGTAGGCACAATGCAGGGAGGTGAAAGGGAAAGCAGGAAGAAGCCCCCTGCCACTGACAGTGATCGGAAACCCAGGGGGGAGCCAAGATCGGAGAATCAGGTGCCTTTTTCGCCCTGGCCAGTGATAGCAGGAAGTAGGGGTGGAGCCAGCGATGAGAGCTGGACACGGTCGAAGCTGGCAGTCCCGGGAGCTAGGGGTCCCTTGCCTGGGCCTAAAGTGGAGCCCATGATGGCGGGGCCGCTGCCGCTGTGGGTCCCCACTGCCCGAGCCGGACGCCTCAGCCAGAGGCATTAGGCCTGGGCAGGGGTGGAGCCTGCAACCGCGGGGAGCTGGGGTCCCCTGCCCAGGCCTGACACCTCTGCCGGAAGCCTCAGGCCTGGTCAAGGGGCCGATCCGGTGATTGGTGATCGGAGGGTGATGAGGGTCAACTCCTCTGGCCGAGTCATCAGGCCTGGGCGGGGAGTGGAGCAAGCGATCAGAGGGAGATGGGGGTCCCCTGCCCAGGCATGATCCCTGGGCCAGAGGCCTCAGGCCTGGGCGGGGGCCAGAGCCAGTGATTGGGGGGAAATGGGGGTCTCCTATCCAAGCCTGACACCTCTGGCGGAGGCGTCAGGCCTGGGCAAGGGGCCGATCCTGCTATTGGAGGGTGATGGGGGTCAACGCCTGAGGGCTCCCAGTATGTAAGAGGGGGCAGGCTGGGCTGAGGGACACTCCCCCCCACATACACACCCAGTGCACGAATTTCGTGCACCGGGCCCCTAGTATTATATAAAAGCTGAGAAAATGATCTAGAAAAATCCAAATCAAAGTGATAACTATGGCTCTCCCTGCAAGATATGGTTGGGCCTTATATGTAATGTTTCCATTTTTTACATGGTGAATGTATGCATGCATTTCCTATAATTAATGACTACTTAAATAATTTAAAGTATGCATAAATCTTGATAGTGAGGTAAGTGAAATTACTCTTAGATGCTCCAGTGAAAAATATTTATTAAAAGTCTATGATTTTAACAAAACAAAACAAAAAAATCCATTAGTGTCAAAAACTAGGAAGTTCTTTGGTGACCTGACAAAGAGCAATTTCAATGGAACAGAAGGCAGTAGACTGAAGAATGGATGAGATGTGGGAAACTGGAGAAGTTTATGCTGTAGAACAAGCATTGAAAACTCAAAGGCTAACACAGGCCAAATAACAAGGTTTAAGTTTATGTGGGCTGCAAAAAACCAAAAACTTAAATTTTCATAGAAACGTAGGTTTATTTTGATAGAGACATGCTGCATACAAAGGGCTGAAATAAATGAGTAATCGTTAACATAAAATAATAGAACATTTTAATAAAAATTAATATTTTTTCTTGAACATTAACTTACCAGACACTGAATAACTGCACAAATTAATAAGTGTAACAAACTATTTTTTTGTTCTCCGAAAGTGAAATATTTCCTGTTGTGCACACCAAACAAGTCAGTCCAAGACAAATGACGTGGCAATCGGCTACTAAAATATTCACTGCTAGTATTAGCGGAGAGAAATGGCGCACCAGTGCATAAGGCATGTAAGGGAAATGAATGCAACACAATTATAGTAATCAGTCATTAGTGAACACTGAAGTTCGTTATTAATAATTATGTATAACAGGATATTGTAAAAATTAAGTTATGGAATTTTTATTAAAATATTTCTTACATACCATTATATTGGTTGGGCCGCAAAAATATTCATTGTGTTGCCCTAACCGGTTTGGCTCAATGGATAGAGCGTTGGCCTGTGGACTGAAGGGTCCCAGGTTTGATTCCAGTCAAGGACATGTACCTTGGTTGTGGGCACATCCCCAGTAGGGGGTTTGCAGGAGGCAGCTAATCGATGTCTCTCGCTCATCGATGTTTCTAACTCTCTATCCCTCTCCCTTTCTCTCTGTAAAAAATCAATAAAATACATATTTAAAAAATACATATATTCATTGTGGGCCGCATGCGGCCTGCAGACCACAAGTTTGACATGCTTGCTGTAGAAAGAAAAAAAACAAATAGAGTAGCTAGAAGATAATGAATATTCCAAGAGGAATGCATATTTTAACTATGGAAGAATCTAATATATTAAAGTTAAGATATATATTTGTGTTTGTTTATTTTAACTAGGAAAGAATCACTTTAGAAAATATTTACATGCTAAAGAGAATGAAGAAATAGAACAGGTTTTGTTAATTTGAAAAATGCCTATATAGTCTGAACATAAATCCCAGAAATTTTAGACAAAGATTGTGTATATGTACTATTGTGTGTAAGTTAGCTTTTATTGGGAGAAGAAACCCAGCTTTCTTTTTTCAAGGTCTCTGACATACACATTTAAAAAATTAGTTGAACAAATGGATTAATCAAATAATCATGAGGATCTGTGACCCACAGATGATTGATAGAATTTTTAAACATAAAATCGAGAGAGAAGCTAATGAATATTTTATACTGGATGACATAATGTTTATAATTACAATATGACATTAATTTTAAAAACTGAAGGTTTCAAAGACCCTGAAGACTGAACTTGAAATCTACTTTTCTGGTATATTTTACAGCACCTAAAATAGTAGACAAATTATATATGCCTGAAGGCAGGCCCTTATTTTTAACAAACTTTATTAATATTATTGAATTTTAACCCTTTCTTCCTTTTTCACACATGACTCTATATTCCAACCAAAAGTCTTGTTAAATACAAACATTAATAAATGTTCTTGATCCAGGAATGGTTTTAGAGAGAAAAGCTAGGCTTAGCTCAGTGGTAGGTATCAGTCTCTGAGAAGGTCACAAACAAACAAGATGAGCTACATTTACTTTTAAGGAAACACAAGCATTTCTTTTAATGAGAGTCTGGAGAAATAGCTAGGAAGAAACCTAAATGGGAGTGTTCCATCTTGAAAGGTTAACATGAAAGTAACATCTAGAAACGGTTACTAAACAAATCAGGCATATTTAAGTGATAACATGAAATAAAATATATATTCTAAATCTGTATTAAATGGAATACCATGTATCTGTCTGGAACTCTAGTGAGGGTTGTGGAATGATTCTTTAATGGTATTATTTATGGTGTTCCCAAAGCATTATGTTCACAATGAGAACTGCCTACAAATCTTGATATACCATTTTATTGCATCTCACAGAACAGAAATTGTAAATTAGAAATATTTTCTGTTTGGTTTGAACCCAACATATTTGGAAATTCATGAAGTTACATAAAAGCACACAAAAGCATATCTGAGACAGCTGTGGCTTTCTTCTGGTCTTGGGTTTCAGAGGGGTCGGGGGGTATTGAGGGGCTGACAGGGCTGCTGCCCCATCAGGACTCAGAATTCTCCCTGAGTGTGGCCTCTCATTGCTTGGTATCCAGCTAGTAATGATTCTCACATTTCCCTCCCCAACTCTAACAATCCTGAGAAATACTAACTTACACTGTGTAGTATGGATAGGTATGCCCCTGTCCCTCAGGTTATTTGGTTATGTTTTAGGTAAATAAGACCTTAATCCTATATAATAAAAGCCTAATATGCTAAGTGTCCAATCGTCTGCTCAGCCATTCAACCAATCAAAGCATAATATGCAAATGATATGCTGAGGCCGCTCAACTGCTCGCTATGATGTACACTGACCACCAGGGGGCACATAGTTGACAGGTGGACCAGTCGCTATGATGTGCACTGACCACCAGGGGGCAGACGCTCTGACCAGTGGTTTAGCTTGTAGCTGGGGTTCAGCTGATCAGGACTGACCTAGATGGGCCAGACGCACCCTGGAGCCTCCCACAGTCTCTCCCTCACTGGCCAACCTCCAGCATCCCTCCTTGGTCCCAATTGTGCACTGGTGAGGTCCCTCATTCTGGCCTGTGCCATCTCACAATTCAGGACCCCTTGGGGGATGTCAGAGAGCTGGTTTTGGCCCGGTCCCACAGGCCATGCAGAGGGACCCCAATGGTGCATGAATTTGTGCACGGGGCTTCTAGTATAGGTATAATGTCATGGCAAATTTAGACATTAGAAACTACTAAATTCAAGTTTTCATGACATTTTATTTGTATAAAAACCTACCATATTTTTGGTTTTTAAAAATTCTGTTTCATCAAAACATTAAAGATCTTGGGCTTTTTAAAAATTAGTTGAATAGGAGATTCCTCCTTCCCTAGCTTCATTTCTCTGGGACTAATGCTCTGCCTTAAATTAAATATTAATAAAAATCTTGAAGAATAACTTTCATTTCTTTGCATAGTTTTTGGGTTAATATTGTTTTATGTCAAAATCAATTAACCAATTTAGTAATCCAGTTTCCAGATGCATGGGGATCACATGAACCAAGTGTCCAAAGACAGAACACTAGGTAGACAGGAATGATAATTACAATTTGCTTTTACAAACTTAAATCCAAATTACACGTGAAATATATGTCTAGGTTTAAATAGACTCAACCCTTACATTCTTCTAATAAAAATATTTTCAAAGAAATAAGTAGAATATAGAATAAAACAAATTAGGAATAAATTAAATGCTGAATAATTTAAAAACAGAATTCAAAACATAGAGTCAACCCTAACCGATAATTATAGGGGTCTGAAGGAATTCATTTCTGCATATAGCTTCTACAAATTTGAGAACTACTAAGAAAATGATATAGAAAATATAAGCTGACTTATAGTTAGGAATATACTAATAGTTTCTTAGTCCATGTTTAAAAAAAAAAACCCACAAAAACAAACAAAAAACAAAAAACAGGTATTTATGCTAAATGAAAATAATATAACCAAAATATGCCTGGACATTAATGTGACCTTACTGAAACAAAGGATAATTATAAAATAACTAGAGGCCCAGTGCACAAAAATTTGTGCACTCGGGGGGGGAGAGGGGGGTCCCTCAGCCTGGCCTGTGCCCTCTAGCAATCTGGGACCCCTCAAGAGATAACGACATGCTGGATTAGGCCTGCTCCTGGGTGGCAGAGGGCAGACCCAATCCCTAGGTGCAGCCCCTGGTCGGGCTCAGAGCAGGGCCAATTGGGGAGTTGGTGTGCCACCCCCTGTCATGCACAGAGCAGGGCGGAATGGGAGGTTGTGATGCCACCCTCAGTCACACTCAGGGTAGGGCCGATTGGGGGGTTGGGGCACCACACCCTGTCACACTCAAGGCAGGGTCGATGGGGAGGTTGCGGCGCCACCCCCTGTCACACACAGAGCAGGGCCCTTGGGGTTAGGGGGTTGGGGTGTCGCACCCTGTCACACACAGAGCTGCAGGGCGATCAGGGGGTTGGGGAGCTCCCCCCGTATCAGGCACAGAGCAGGGCTGATCAGGAAATTGGGGAGCCTTCCCCTGTCACGAACAGAGCAGGGCCGATAGGGAGGTTGTGGCCCCACCCCTGTCACACACAGAGCCGCAGGGCGATCAGGGGGTTTGAGCGCTGCCCCCTGTCACGCTGATCCTGGTGCTGGGAGGCATATTACCCTTTTACTATATAGGATAGAGGCCTGGTGCACGTGTGGGGGCTGGCTGGTTTGCCCTGAATGGTGTCCTGGATCAGGGTGGGGGTCCCCAATGGGATTCCTGGACAGCATGGGTGAGGGGCTGAGGGCTGTTTGCAGCTGGTCACACAACCTTCAGGGTGGGGGTCCCCACTGGGGTGTCTGGCCAGCCTGGGTGAGGGGATGATGGTTGTTTGCAGCTGGTCACACACCCTTCAGGGTGGGGGTCCCCACTGGGGTGCCTGGCCAGTCTGGGTGAGGGGCTGAGGGCTGTTTTCAGGCTGGCGGGTGATGGAAGATCCCAACCGCTCCTTTTTTTCTTTTTTTTTTATTTTATTCTGAGCCAGCTTTAGCTCTGAGGCTCCAGCTCTTAGGCCTCTGTTCCTGAAAGCAGGTATCTGGTTTGTTTCGGTTCTATAATCGAAACTCTGTATCGACTCCAGCTCTGAGATCCCGGCTTGCTGAAAGCAGGTTTCTGGGGTTCTGTTTAGCTTCTATATTTGTTACAATGTTTAAACTGCAGGCTCAGAGGCCAGCAAGGCAGGCGGAACGTTGGAGTCCTCCGTCACTGAAGTAAGCAAGCCTCATGTTAGTTTCAAGCTTCCTGGCTTCCGGCCGCCATCTTGGCTGGCAGTTAATTTGCATATCTTGCTAATTAGCCAATGGGAAGGGTAGCGGTCATATGCCAATTACCATGTTTCTCTTTTTTTTTTTTAATATTTTATTGATTTTTTACAGAGAGAGGAAGGGAGAGGGATAGAGAGTTAGAAACATCGATCAGCTGCCTCCTGCACACCCCCTACTGGGGATGTGCCCGCAACCAAGGTACATGCCCTTGACCGGAATCGAACCTGGAACCTTTCAGTCATCAGGCTGATGCTCTATCCACTGAGCCAAACTGGTTAGGGCACCATGTTTCTCTTTTATTAGATAGGATTATAGCATACATCTCAAGGGGAAGTTACTTACACTTATCGAATGAAATATGTTTGAATATAATAAAGACAGCATATATAACATAAAAAAATCTTAAACACCGGAAGACTGCAGATTCCCACTACCAAAAGTCTAGGAAAGTTGTTTGAACAAAATTTTAGATACACTTTGGATGTCATACTAAATAATGACTGACAAAGTAGGCCTTGTTTGTAATGCAGTGTAAACACTCTTGTCCTATTGTATTATACTGATTGCTCTGTGGAAGAATAATCCATCTTCAAAATATAGGCTTTTGACTGTCAAACATTTATTCATCATTGTCTATTCTTTCAGAATGACTATAGTTAGTTAGTTTCTTATGTAGAAATACAAAGAATATTTTTCCTTGAGCAATTTTATTCTAAATTAAGGAATTATTTGAGAGTAGAAAATGCAGAAAATCTCTTTTCCAGGAACTTAATAAACAGGAAGGGAAAAGGAAAAACTGATTAAAAGAGGATATAAAATGAAATTACATATATAAAGTGACAAACAATTTCATATTTCTTTAGATAATATGTTTTAAAATATCAAAATCCTAAATGATTATTTATATTTTATTTTTAATAAAAATTTGAGAATTAATAAACTTGAATTTTTCTACTAGTAAAACCCTGTTTAACAGTTTTTAAGAAAAATTATGGAATTTTTTTCTCTTGATTGTACTTGACAAAAATGTCTTCTAAATATCCAAAATTCTTATATGCATGCATACAAGTCCTTCGGTTGATCTCTTACCTGTCCCCCACCCAACCCTCCCTGGCCTTCCTGCTGTTGTTTGACAGTCTGTTCTATGCTTCTCTGCCTCTGTATCTGATTTTGTTCATCAGTTTATAATGTTCTTTATTATCCATAAATGAGTGAGATCATGTGGTATTTTTTCATTCACTGACTGGCTTACTTCAGTTAGCATAATGCTCTCCAGTTCTATCCATGCTGTTACAAATGGTAAGAATTCCTTCTTTTTTATAGCAGCATAGTATTCCATTGTGTAGCTGTACCACAGTTTTCTAATCCACTCATCTGCTGATGGGCGTTTAGGCTGTTTCCAAATCTTAGCTATTGTAAATTGTGCTGCTATGAACATAGGGGTGCATAGATCCTTTCTGATTAGTGTTTCTGTTTTCTTGGGATATAGTCCTAAAAGTGGTATTACTGGGTCAAATGGCAGTTCCATTTTTAATTTTTTGAGGACGCAAGACACTGGGAGGGGGATGAGGGCATGTGATGGGGGTAGGGAAGGCTGGGAGAAGGTCAATTGGGGAAGAAAAGAGAGACATATGTACTACTATTTGTAATACTTTAAACAATAAAAATAAAGAGTAAAAAATAATAAATAAATAAATAAATAAATATCCAAAATTCATTCTTGACTTAGGTAATTTACTTCCCAAAGCCTTCAATTAGCTTTAACAAAATAATTAAAAAATCATTAATTTTTTTATAATGTTGGAAAATAATCTACTACAATAAAAGGCAAATACATTGATGTTTTAAAATGTATTATATGCCCTAACCAGTTTGCTCAGTGGATAGAGCGTCGGCCTGCGGACTTAACGGTCCGAGGTTCGATTCCGGTCAAGGGCACATCCTCAGTAGGAGGTGTGCAGGAGGCAACTGATTGATGTTTCAAACTCTCTATCTCTCTCCCTTCTTCTCTGCAAAAAAATCAATAATATATATATATATATATATATATATATATATATATATATATATATATATATATATATATATATATATTTTAAAAATGTATTACATACTAGAGGCCTGGTGCATGAATTTGTGCATGGGTGGGGCCCCTCAGGTGACCTGTAGGGATCGGGTTCCAGCTTGCGGTCCCAGCCTTGCAGCTCCAGCTCGCATCCCGCAGCCCGCAGCCACGTCTGGCACTCCACTTTGGCCTGGTGCTGCTCTCTCACCTGCTCCACCATCCTGCTTACAGGGTGATTGATTGGGGCTGGACCCTCTGCCAGCTCCCTCAGCACCTGGGAACCAGGCAGCAACCCTGCCCCCCACCACCGCTGCTGGTCACTGTCTGCAGGGTGACCAGCAGGGCAATTGGGCCCCTGCTTGCACCCGCCTTGGCCTGGTGCCACCTGTTCACCTGCTCCACCATCCCGCCAAGGTCCCACTCTCGTAGGGTCCTATCAGGGCTGGCAGCGCCTTCACTGCCTCCCGCTGCCAGTGCCGCATTGCCGACATCCGCCATGGTCCACCCTGACCCCTGGTGGTCAGATCATGTCATAGCGAGTGGTCAAACTTCCTGTGGAACAACCACCCAAGGGGACAATTTGCATATTAGGCTTTTATTATATAGGATTATCTGTGGTAGACAACTTCTAAGATGGCCCCCTCTGATTCTTTCATGTCCCATGTAATCCTTTTCCTTTGAGTGTGGACTGGACCTAGTAACTTTCATTTGATAGGAGACACTTCAGAGATTATATTTCAAAAAGTCCATGGCTTCTGTCTTTTTACCCTCCCTCACTGTCTTGCTGGCTTGTTCTGAGGGAATCCTGCTGTTATGTTGTCACTGCTTCATGAAGAGGTTCACATGGCAAAGAACTGGGCAACAGCCAATGGTGACTAAGGCCTCTCAACAGCCATGAAGTGAACCTGGAAGCAGATCTTTCCCCCCATTGGAGCCTTGAGATTACTGCAGCCCAGACACCACCTGTGAGGAACCCTGAACCATAAGCACCCAGAAAAGATGCACCTTGGCCTGACCCATAGGAACTGTGACATAATAAATGTCATTTTAAGGCACTACATTTTACGCAGCAATAGATAACTAATACGTCATCTAAAAATGTTTCCCGATTCTGGTTCATTCTTAGGAAGTTTTGGAGTCTGTCATAAAGTATATTTTATATCCTTAGTAGAAAAACACTAGACTACAATCATATTCAAGGATATTCTACAGAAATGGAGGAACAGTCAAAGGGGAACTTAAAATCTGAGTGAGAACAGAACAATGAGGAAGGGGGAATGTCCTTGGTCTTCGATTATGGGGTCCTAGTGGTGGAAGCCTGTGGGAGGCCCACATGCTGGGATTTTCCAGGGAACCCACACTGGCACTTACCACAATTACTTATGTGTCTCTAACTGTCTACTTTCTTTCTGAATCTGTAGAAATTTCCTCAAAGTATGAATATTTTATTCATGACCTTGGAAATTCACCATGTTATTGTCCTTTATGTGATTTTAAAAGCTGATGTTTCCAAACTACTTCTGTTCTCATGTATTTTTTTAAAATAAAACATTTTAATGATTGTTAATATACTTTGGCAATGGTTTTAACTTCATTTGTTTTAACCATCAGACCTTTCTTCTAATTAAATGATGTTTTAACAATGCATGGGAAGTTTTGGAGGAAAAATGATATCAATGATTTAAATCAATAAGTAAATCAAAATTTCTAGAATATCTACACTAATAAAAGAGAAACATGGTAATTGGCGTACGACCGCTACCCTTTTCATTGGCTAATCAGCGAGATATGCAAATTAACTGTCAGCCAAGATGGCGGCCGGCAGCCAGGCAGCTTGAAACTAACATGAGGCTTGGTTGCTCCAGTGATGGAGGAAACCAACGTTCCCCGCCTGCGGCTGCAGGCCTCTGAGCGGGCAGTTTAAGAAACTCTGTAACAAATACCGCCGGACTTTAGCCAGCAGATTCGCAACATTGTATGCAAAGGCCAGAAACCTACTTTCAGCACAGAGGCCTAAGAGCTGGAGCCAAGCCTCAAGCTAAAGCTGGCCCAGAATAAAATAAAAAATAAAAAAATAAAAAGGAAAAAAGGAGCGGTTGGGAGCTTCAGTCACCCCCAGCCTGTAAACAGCCCTCAGCCCCTCACCCAGACTGGCCAGGCACCCCAGTGGGGACCCCCACCCTGAAGGATGTGTGACCAGCTGCAAACAGCCATCATCCCCTCACCCAGGCTGGCCAGGAACCCCAGTGGGGACCCCCACCCTGATCCAGGACACCCTTCAGGGCAAACCAGCTGGCCCCCACCCGTGCACCAGGCCTCTACCCTATATAGTAAAAGGGTAATATGCCTCCCAGCACCGGGATCAGCGGAGCCGCGAGGCCTCCCGGCACTAGGATCAGCATGACAGGGAGCAGCGCCCAAACCCCCTGATCGCCCTGCGGCTCTGTGTGTGACAGGGTGCGGCACCCCAACCCCCCCCCCCCCTCCACGGGCCCTGCTCTGTGTGTAACGGGGTAGAGCCATAACCTCCCCATCGGCCCTGCCTTGAGTGTGACAGTGGCGGCACCCCAAACCCCTGATTGACCCTGCTCTGTGGGTGATAGAGGGCAGAGCCCCAACCCCCTGATTGGTCCGGCTCTTTGTGTGACAGGGGACGGTGCCCCAACTGCCCTATCGGCCCTGCTCTGTGCGTGACAGGGGGTGGCGCCACAACCCCCCAATCGGCCTTACCCTGAGCATGACTGAGGGTGGCATCGCAACCTCCCAGTCTGCCCTGCTCTGTGCATGACAGGGGGCGGCCCCCCAACTCCCCAATCAACTCTGTTTTGAGCCCGACCAGGGGCTGCACCTAGGGATTGGGCCTGCCCTCTGCCACCCAGGATCAGGCCTAAGCCAGCAGGTCGTTATCTCCCGAGGGGTCCCAGATTGCTAGAGGGCACAGGCCAGGCTGAGGGACCCCCCCTCCCCCCTGAGTGCACAAATTTTTGTGCACCAGGTCTCTAGTTTTTAATATATTTTATTAATTTTTTACAGAGAGGAAGGGAGAGGGATAGAGAGTTAGAAACATCGATGAGAGTGAAACATCGATCAGCTGCCTCCTGAACACCCCCACTGGGGATGTGTCCGTGCCCTTGACCAGAATGAACCTGGGACCCTTCAGTCCACAGGCCGATGCTCTATCCACTGAGCCAAACCAGTTAGGACAAATTTCTAGAATATTAAAGCAACCCATGTTCTCCAAATACCACTGGTGATCCTCAACTGGAATATCCTCCCTCAAAATGCCTTTCTAGATGACTCTAAATCAGATTTCCTTAGGAACCTTTTTTCTTCTCCAATAGAGATATGATAAGAAATGAAGAGGTAAAAGCAGTTAGATGAGAGGGATAACTGGATTGGCAGATCCAATAGTCAAAGGGCTCCACAGTCCTAGCACTGTGCACTCCCCCTGGGCTTGCTATGTCGCAGGTGCCAGCAACTAATGTTTCGGTATGTTCATAGCATTTTATCTTTCTTACACAAGTTTTAGACTATAGTCTTCCTACTGGAAATATGCAATGGCTGATGTGTTTTAAGTCACATTACAAGTCTCAGTTTATTGGGGGTGTCTGTGTTAGGGAATCTGAAGCTCTTCAGGAAAGAAAGTTGGATCTTATTAACAATGACTGCCATTTCCTTAGGAGAGAGTAGTGGGTTGAACACATTTTCATCTATTTGTCATCTCTAATGTGTACGATCCACCCTGAAACTCTATAGTGATTTAAGCGCAGTTAGTGCTCCATTTTTGTTTGATATGTTTGAGCACCAAGAACAAAGAATGATTCCAATAACATTTTAGTGACCGAAGTTATGCTTACCCTTTCTTGCCCAAGTGGATGCTTTTTTTTCTCGACCTTGGCAAAGAGTATCAAATCACCTAACCCAAACATAAAAAAGCACATTCACAATGAGTAAGAACTTCATTCATGAATCTCTAATGAGAGTTCTAAGTGGGAAGGGGGAAAATCTTGAAACTTATAATGTAGGTAATTCACAATGGCAGAATGAACAAAAATTTTGTTTGAAGATAATAACTTTCCATTTTCACTTTGCTATGCCCTTAATATAAGTTTAACATGAAAATCTCTAGACATAAAGTAAAAAAAAAAAAAAGAAAAAGTAAAAAGGACAGTGGACACTTCAAAATTTCCAATACCTAACTGAAAAATTCTTATCCTGATTAGCTATATGCTATTACACTGCAAAGATTCTTAGGATATAATAATGACTCTGCCATCTTTTCACTCCTTATGCCCTATTGTCTTATTGTCCCATTGTAGAGACAGAGGCTGTTTAAGGGCTCTTAACACCCAAATCTGCCAAATCTGGAAAAGCAGCTATTAATTCTAATGTCTTTTGTATTAATAAATCAAGTCAAAGGAATCTGATAGATTTGTACTAATGGATTCTGTACCTTCTGTTTCCTTAGACTGTGCTAATATTCATTTTCAAATGAATACTCAAACATTTTTAAAATTCACATTGAATATAAGAAGTTTACAAAATAAATTCTTGGTTAAAGTATATAATGCTCACAAAATTCACAGAATCCAAGTCATTTTAAGCTTCAAGCTAAATATCTGCTATTGCAGAACCTAATTTTACTTTCTTCCAATATTGCAAAACTTATTAAACTCCTTCTCACTATAATTTCCTGGATTACTCATTTATTTACTTATTTAGAAAGTTATTAACTGAAGACTTTCTGTAAATTTCTCCTGAGGGATTCAGAGTAACATGGGTATTTTGAAAGCATAACTTTAAGTTTCTTCCAAAATGTTGAGAGACAAAACTCCACAATCCACAGGACTGTTTCTTCAGCCTTGCCACCAGTCAAAAGGCTCAGAAACTTCAGATTCACTCATTAGCACCCATGTTGACCTTGACAAGCCACCCCACAGCCCTAATATCTTTCTCTCCCCTTCAAAGAGAGAGCTTTTTCATCCACTTCTGTGTCACAGTATGGATGTAGTAATTAAGGCCCAAATCTCAAAAGTGCAAAGGAAAAAGTATTCTAAAAAAAAAAAAAAAATCAAACAGAAGAAGTTGTAAGATTTTTATCTGCTGCATTTCTCTTGAGATTTATCTCTGGATGAGATAGACTTTTATGTGATTCAAAAGATCAATTTAAAGCTCTTGCAAACCCATAAATTAGAGGATAAGGGTTCAAAATAATTCTTTATTTCATAAAAAATTATAGTTCATTTTGTTTACAGATTATTAAAAACTGCATACAGTGAAAAACTCAATGCCAAAGTATTGCAAAATGCTCTTAAGTATCAGAAATTATGATGAGGAAAATTAAAAATCATAATATTAAAATGATATTTATATATCCATTTTTAGTTTTAGTTTTTAATTTATTAGACAATTAAAAACCTGCTTGTTCAAAATGCTGGATTTTTCCTTTTCCTTCCATGGCCTTGTCCTTCATCACTATGATAATTATTTGTTCTTTAAAAAAATGAATGGGTAGATGGATGGATAGATGAATGGATAAATAGATGATGATAGATAGATAGATAGATAGATAGATAGATAGATAGATAGATAGATATAGATGACAGATCCCCATATAACTTTCTTCATTTATATGCCTAGTTCAAGGTCCTTATTTCCCACTGATCTCCTTTTTTTTTTTTTTTTTTAAATATTTTTTTATTGATTTCAGAGAAGAAGGAGAGGGAGAGAAAGAAACATCAATGATGAGAGAGAATCATCGATCGGTTGCCTCCTGCATGCACCACACAGGGGATCAAGCCCTCAGCCCTGGCATGTGCCATGGCCTGGAATTGAACAGCAACCTCCACACAAACTGGGCCCACTGACCTTTTTTTGACATAGCTTCAGGGCAGATCCATCTCCAATCTGTTTTCCACAACACCCTTCCCAGCCTCATCTAATATTATGTCCATCAATTTTCTTGCTCTCCAGGTTTCACCCATACTCTCTTCCCCACATTTCCACCAACTGCCCATGGTTGCTTCCAATACTGAGCCTTCACAATTCTCTTCTAACTATCTCTCATCCTTTTTTCTAACTGCTTTTGTTATTTAGTACCAATTCTTTCTTTAGCTCTCTAATTCCCCCCAATTTTTATTTTACCCACATCAATAATATTTTGGCACTCATAGCCTAATGAAAATATGTGCACACACATGCATGACATATACATTAAATGCAGCTATAAATATGCTATGAATGTGATAAAATATACAGAAAATAGAACATTTAAAGAATATTCTAAGAGTAAAATATAAATATTATATTTTAGTTGTACTTATTAATGATTAAGAAGCCCCTTTTGTTGCTAAAATATTTTCAATAATATTTTTGTGAGAAATGCATCTAGATATGCAGTAATTTGAAAGTCTGATGCTTCTAAATTCTTTTCACTTTGGGTTAAAAACATGTTTTATTAGATTTATTGGGGTGACACATATATCCCACATATGAGTGAAATTATAAGGTTCTTCACTTATTCTGTCTGACTTATTTCACTTAGCATGATAGTCTCAAGATCTATCCATGTAGCTGCAAATGACAATATTCCATTGTATATTTGGGCCAGATTTTCTTTATGCAATCATGTATCAAAGGACACTTCAGTTATTTCTTTTTTTTTTTTTAATATATTTTATTGATTTTTTACAGAGAGGAAGGGAGAGAGATAGAGAGCTAGAAACATCGATGAGAGAGAAACATCGATCAGCTGCCTCCTGCACACCCCCTACTGGGGGATGTCCCCACAACCCAGGTACATGCCCTTGACCGGAATCGAACCTGGGACCTTTCAGTCCGCAGGCCGACGCTCTATCCACTGAGCCAAACCGGTTTCGGCAACTTCAGTTATTTCTATGTCATAGCCACCATGCTGTAAAAAAAAGGAAAACTCACAAAGGTACATAGTCATAAAGGCAGTGGAGTTCAGTAATTGGGTCTGGAGTCAGACTGAGCAAATATCTGGATTAACCATGTTCTAGTTGTGTCATCTCTGGGAGGTTTACTAACTTTTTCATAGCCTCAGTTTACTCACATGAAAAATGTCATGATAATTGTATCACCTCCACAGAGTTTTGATGACTAAATGAGTGAATATGTGTAAATCACTAAGAACAGAGACTGGCCTAGAGGAAGTGCTTTATTAATCCAGCTAATATTGTTATATTTATAAACGCAGAGATATACAATAGCATTTTTCATGTTTCAGACCTCAACTTATCTACTTTGCTGTGACTTATCATGACATGAAAATGTTTTAAGTATGATGCTAACTGTATCATTGCTTATAATTATTCCTATAAATTTCAGACAAGCTATCACAATATGTAGGTATAAACATAGTTTGTTTATAAAATGTTTTGATTAAAGTCAAAAGTCCAGTACTTCTTCCCTTTAGTCAAATATTTCAACTTTTACATTTCATTTTAAAACAGAATCATGCAAATGCCACAAGCTCAGGCATGTTAGAAACATCTGCTCCTTCATCAAACTGCATAGCCAACCTTCACATTGTGAATTTGTTTTAATACTTGTTTCTTCAAATAATAAACAGTATTTTCTGTGCCAGTATTTACTGCCAACGTTTGTGTTTTAACATTCTCTATGTCTGGTTTCAGCCGTTTTTATTATGTCATGCAAACCAGTGGCATTTTGAAGTCTGTTAATAAACAGGAATCTCAATAGAGGTTTTTACCAATAAACATATGTCCTTATGCTTATGAAGACATAGAGTACTGGATTGGGTATTACGAAATGCTAAACATAATCGAAAACATTATAAAACTTTGTCCTCCTATTCTGAGTTCTTACACTTCGTAATATCAGCTAATTTCCCAAAGTCATCTGTACACTCTACGAATGGATCATAATTGAAGCCATCTCTTCATTTTGTCCAATTTAGTTGACAATATCATACTACATGATATGACTTGGGCAAAAAAGAAAAATGGACCCACCATTGTCAGCCTCTCAGCAGAGAACATACATTTTCCTTCCCTCAGTCCCGAATGTGGCCTAAGTCCCACCCGGAGATCAATTTAGGCTGTCCATGTGTCCCCATATTAGCAAATAATGCTACAATGTAATTTCTTTCTAATTTGTACATAAACGTATGTAAATTATACTATTGTCTTGGTGCTCTACCTGTGGAAATCTTTGTACGTGTGACAGGGTCTATCATCTTCCCTTTAGAGGCTACATCATTAGCTCTTTTCTCAATCATCACTTCTTTAGGAGAGCAGGTCAGGGCCGTGAATGACTGAGATAACATCATCTATTGATTCTATGAAAATGTATCTTTAAAAAATTTTATTGACTCTACAGAGTGATCTTAGTTGAGACAATTATACAGGTTTCAGGTGTACAATTCTGTATACATTGTCTGTATATTGTATTGTGTGCTCACTACCAAAATCAAGGCATCTTCTGTTACCATTTATCCCCTCTTCTACCTCTTTCCACCCCCTTTCCCTCAGGTAATCGCCATACTGTTGACTGTCCTTGAGATGTTTTTTGGTATTTTATTTACTTAATCACTTTACCTTTTCCACACAGCCCCCAACATCCCTTCCCTCTAACAGCTGTCAGTTTGTTTTCTGTATCTACTAGGGGCCCAGTGCATGAATTCACGCACTTTGTAAGGAATTGTGGACTGTGAGGCTGCAGTGGGCATGGGGGAGGGGGGGTCTCGGCTCATCCTCCACACCCTGCCTGGCCCCTCCTGCCACAGCCCCCAGTCCACTGTCTGCTGGCAGCCCCACTCCCGCCACTGCCCCTCCCACATGCTGATGGCTCTGGCCCTGCTTGCATCCGCTGATGGCGCAGAGCGATTGGGGCTGGCATTGGCAGTGGGTGTGAGCAGAGCTGGCGCCAGCAGTGGGTATGAACAGCAACTGCTGCCCAGACCGCCCCTCAGGAGCAGGGGGAGGTGGAGAAGCCCTGAGGGACGATCAGGGCCAGCAGCCACCGCTCGCACCTGCTGACGGTGCCAAGTGATTGGGGCTGGTAGCAGGTGCAAGTGCTGGGCAGACTGTGGTATGCAGGAGCAAAGAATTTTCATTACCATCAGAGGCTTGCCCCTATGACAGTGACTGGCACCCCGCCTTGGTCTGGCGCCCCCGCTCACCTGCTCCACCATACCACCACGGCTGATGCCCATCATGTTCCACACTCTTGCTGCCTGCTGCCAATGCCCACCATGTTCTGCCCATGCCCCCTGTGGTCAGTACACGTCATAGCAACCGGTTGTTCGGTTGTTCCACCATTCAGTCTATTTGCATATTAGGTTTTTATATAGATAGATGAGTCTGTTTCTATTTTGTTTGCTTATTTTGTTCATTAGATTCCACACATAAATGAAATCACATGATATTTGTCTTTCTCTGACTGGCATACTTCACTTACTACAATAAAATATTCTCCAGGTTCATCCATGCTGTCCCAAAAGGTAAGATTCCCTTCTTTTTAATGGGTAATTATTTTATTGTATAAACGTAACACAGCTTTTTTATCCACTAATCTCTAATGAGTACTTGGGTTGCTTCCAAATATTGGCTATTGTAAATAACACTGCAACGAACATAGTGGTGCATATATTCTTTTGAATTAATGTTTTCAGTTTCTTCAGATATATTCCCAAAAGTAGAATTGCTGGGTCATAAGGTAGTCTCTCCTTTAATTTTTTCAGAAAACTCCATACAGTTTTTGAGAGTGACTTCACTAATCTGCATTCCCACCAACAATACAGGAGGATTCCCTTTTCTCTACATCATCGCCAACACTTGCTATTTGTTGATTTATTGATGATGGTCATTTTGATAGGCTGTGAAGTGATATCTCATTGTGGTTTTAATTTGCATTTCTTTGATGATTAAGCTTAATGACATTAAGCCTCTTTTCATGTATCTATTGTCCACCTGTATGTCCTCTTTGGAGAAAGGTCTATTCAGGTCCTTTGCCTATTTTTTAATTGGACTGTTTGTTTGCTTGGTGTTGAGTTGTGTAGGTTCTTTATAAGTTTTGTATATTAACCCCTTATCAGATGTACCATTGGTGAATATGTTCTTCTTTTCAGTGGGTGGACTTTTGATTTTGTTGATAGTTTTCTCTGCTCTGCAAAAACTTTTTAGTATGATATAGTCCCATTAGTTTATTTTTTATTTTGTTTCCCTTGCCAGAGGAGACATAGAAAAAATATTGCTTTGGGTAGTGTCTGAGATTTAACTGCCTATATTTTCTTCTAGGATTTTTATGGTTTCAAGTGTTTAAGTATTTAATCAATTTTTAGTTTATATTTGTGTATGGAGTAAGAAGGCAGTCTAATTTCATTTTTTAACATGGTGTCCAATTTTTCCAACACCACTTATTGAATAACTATCATTAGCTCATTTTATGTTCTTGCCTCCTTTGTAAAATATTAATTAAATATAGATGTACAGGTTTATTTCTGGTATCTCTATTCCATTGATCTGCATGTCCATTTTTATGCTAGTCTCATGCTCGCCAACCCTTTTATTACTAAGGTCTTGTAGTATAGTTTGATATCAGGTAGGACGGTGCCTCCAGCTTCATTCTTCTTTCTCAACTTTGCTGTGGCTATTCAGATTCCTTTGTACTTCCATATGAAATTTTGGAATATTTGTTCTAGTTCTATGAAATATGGCATTGGTATCTTGATAGGAATTACCTGGAATTTATAGCTTGATTTTGGTAACATGGGCATTTTTAATGATGCTAATTCTTCTTATTCATGAATATGTTAATAGGCTTCCACTTATTTGTATCTTCAATTACTTTATTCAGTGTCTTATAATTTTCTGAATATGAGTGTTTTACATCCTTGGTTAAATTTATTCCTAGGTATTTTATTTTATTTTTTGAAGCAACTGTGATTGTGATTGCTTCTTAGTTTCTCTTTCTGATAGTTCATAATTGGTGTATAAAAATGTAACTTATTTCTGGATATTTATTTTATATCCTGCTGCTTCATTGAATTTATTTGTTCTAGTCATTTTTGGTAGAATCTTTAGGATTCTCTTTATAGCCTAATGTCATCTGCAAATAATTACAGTGTTAGTTCTTTCTAATTTGGGTGACTTTTATTCATTTTTCTTGCCTGATGGCTGTGGCTGGGACTTCCAATACTATCTATAATAATAAAAGGGTAATATGCTAATTAAACCAAGGTCCTTTCAGACAACCTTCCAGACGAAGTGGGGGTTTAGAGGTCCTGGGTGCCTGCCAGTGGCCAGAGGGAAGCCCGGGTCCTGGGTGCCAGAGGGAAGCTGGTGCCAGCAGCCGGGGGAAGGAAGGCCTACTCTTGAATGAATTTCATGCATTGGGCCTCTAATATTAAATAAGAGTGGTGAAAGCAGAGATCACTGTCTTGTTCCTGATATTAAGGAAATGCTTTTAGATTTTGCCCATTGACTATGATATTGGCTGTGGGTTTGTCATATATAGCCTTTATTACTATGAGGTATGTTCTCTCCATTTCTACTTTGGTGAGAGTCTTTATCATAAACTAGAGGCCCAGTGCACGAAATTCATGCACTGGTAGGTCCCTAGCGGCTGCTGACTGCCTGCCAGGTACTCCCTCCCTTTCCCTGGCTGCCTGCCGCCGCTGACCAGGGCCTCCCTCCCTTCTCCTGGAAGAACTCCAGTCAAGGGGACAATCTGCATACTATGCTTTTATTATATAGGATTAGTGCTGGTTTTTATCAAATGCTTTTTGTGTATCTATTGATATGATCATGTGATATTTAGTCTTCATTTTGTTTATGTGGTATATTACATTCATTGATTTTCAGATACAGACAGTCTTTGGGTTATGTCGGACTCAATGTACCTTGTTTTGTGGTTATGTCTCCATCTCCCATTTATTTATAAAAAAAAACTTCTGTCATTTTGATGTATATGCTTTATGTTTTTTATTATTTATTTACCACAAGTAAAGTACAGGAATTGTTACCTTTCTTTTAATTTTTTTTTACTGTTTCACTTCATTACTGCTGTGTATGTGCTCCATGTGAGTGACGTAGGTACTTATGTAGGTGGGTTCTGACTTACGGTGAAAGTCGCGTTATGTTGAGCCATAGGAACAAATCTCCGATGTAACCTGAGGATCTACTGTATTGTACCAACCTTGCATCCTCAGAATAAATCCCAACCTTGATCATGTTGTATGATATTTTTAATGTATTGATATATCCAGTTTGCTAATATTTTGTTGAGGATTATAGCATCTATGTTCATCAGAGATATAATCTTCTTTCTTTGTAGTGTCTTTATCTGGTTTTGGAATTAGGATATTCTGGCCTCATAAAATGAGCTTGGGAGTTTTTCTTGCCTTGAATTTTTTGGGATAGTTTGAGAAGGATAGGTGTTAGTTTCTCTTTAATGTTTGGTAAAATTCAGCTTTGTAGCCATCCAGTCCACAATTTTTGTTTGTTGGGAGTTTTTAAAATTTTTTATTACTGCTTCAGTTTCACTAGTTGTAATCTGTCTATTCAGGTTTCTGGTTCTTCCTGATTCAGTTTTGGAAGACTGTTTCTAGAAATGTATCCATTTTTTTTCCAGATTGTCCAATTTATTCACGTATAGTTGTTCATAATATTTTCTTGTAATCCTTTGTGTTTCTGTGGAGTCCATTTTACTTCTCCTTTCTCATAACTGATTTTATTTATTTGGATCCACCTTTTTTTCTTGATGAGTCTGGTTAAAGGTTCATCAACCTTGTTTTATCTTTTCAAAGAACCAGCTAGTGGTTTTTTATTGGTTATTTTAGACTCTATTTCATTTATTTCTGTTCTAATCTTTATTGTTTCATTTATTCTACTCACTTTGGGCTTTATTATTCTTCTACTAGTTACTTTAAGTATAAAGTTAGATTATTTATTTGAGGTTTTTCTTGTTTCTTGAGGTAGGCCCGTAATACTATGAATCCCCCGTTAAGACTGCATTTTCTGTATCCCAGGGATTTTAGGTTGTTGTGTTGTCATTTTCATTTGTCTCAAGGTATCTTTTGATTTCTTCCTTGATCTCATTGTTAACACATTCATTGTTTATTGCCATGTAACTTAACCTTCATATCTTTGTGTGTTTTCAATTTTTTTCTTGTGATTGACTTCCAGTTTTATACCATTATGGTCAGAGAAGATGCTTGGCATGATTTCAATCTTCTTAAATTTATTACTTGTTTTGTGTCCTAACATGTAATCTATCCTAGAAAATGTTCCCTGTGCATTTGAAAAAAAAATGTATATTGTGCTGCTTTGGAGTTAGAAAATTGATCTTTTTAAAGGGTCATTATGATGCCTTTCTATTCTTGACAGAAACAAAGTCAACATGAGGATTGTGTACACTAACCGAGCAGTGCACTTTATTCCATGTGTAGAGGGGAAAAATGAACTGATTTCAATATGTCATTCTGACCACTCATGAGTCCAAATATTCTTTGATTTGAACTTTGGGTTAATAAACATTCTTTTTTTAATGTTTAAATTGGTTTTGATATTTTCTAAATTATTTTTATTGGCTCCATTCTAACTCTCTCTTATCCTAAAATTTACAAGCCTTCAATAAATTGAATTGTAAGATGCCCAGAAAACTGGATCTGAAAGAGATAGACAGTCAAAGAATATAAAACTTTGAAATGGAAGTTTAAAAAAATTCAATACAGAAAAAAAATCAAGCAAATAGTTTCATTCATGAATTCTTCTCAAAGTAGTTATATACAAACAAACACACATGCACAGACTTTGGCTAAGCAGTGATTAAGGTAGACAGGCAAGATACTATCTACAAATATTGTAAGGTGTGCACATTAAAGACTGAGAAAATGTTCAAGTAGAATTCAAAGCATGAAGTTAAATGCTAAAAATGCATGCTCTGTGTCTGGAAATACTTTTTAGAGTGGAAACTTTTAGAATAAGAAGAAGGATTCTTCAAGGGAAAGGTTAAAGAAATAATAATAATAATAATAATAATAATAATAATAACCTGTTGATCTTAATTACATAGGACAAAACATTCTTGAGTTTGTGTTGTACAGAATAGTCCTGAAACCCAAAACGACCTATTAGACTAGTTGACTTATAGATTTTTTCCACACCTGACTTTTCAAATTCAATCAATTTCCAGCCACCTTTTTATACTTTGCCATCTGTTTCTAAGGCAAAAATTAACACAAGTCTGTGGAGGATAAAGTTTGTTTTGTTTCTTTTCAATCTCAAGTTTTAGTGAATCATGTTTAGCGTAAATTCCAGGTGGAATGGATCATTGAAATCCAGCACCACACATACATGTTTTCTTAGCTTCTGATTAGAGCATGCTGTCTTTCCTATTACATTATATATGAACCATAGAAATAAATTTAATATGCTAAAAAGCATCCAAATAGCCTTTGCAGTAGTGCTTCATAAATAAAGAGGCAGTGAACTTTCATTTCAATACTTTGCACCTCTACTGAGTACCAAATTCTCCCCTGTGTTAACCCTAATGCATTTTGAAACAGTTTATTCTGAATCTGATAGTTCGCATGCAAATAAATTTTACATATTCTCTAAGGGATAATCTGACAAATGTTGACATGCAAGGGTAAACAGCCATCACACATTTAGTATTCTGATTATGTTAAAAAGTGATCATGAGTTCAATATACCCCACTGGAGTATAAGAATTCATTACTATATCATAATAAATTTATTTACAACAGTATTTTTTTCATTATTTCTATGAATAAAGAATGCACTTGCGCTTGAAATTTGGAAGAAAATGAATAGAAAACATTGTGCATAAATAAAGACAAAAAAATCTATACCAATATAACATTCCCTAACAACCAGGGCAAAAATAACATGAGGCCCAATTTAAAAATAATATATGAGAAATTGTTGGTATATTGAAAGTACTCAATAAATATTAGCTATTACTAGACTTGAAAAAACTCATAAAAGTTTGACTTTTAGACTTTAAAGGAACACATGAGGCAATGAAATGCTGGTGTTTGTGCACTAAAACCAGGACTCATTTAGAAAAAATATAATCCATTTCAAAGATGACAGAGACCATCATTCATCCTCTTAAATCCTATGTAATAAAAGGCTAATATGCAAATTGACCCATTTGCAGAATGGCTGGTCATTATGACACACACTGACCACCAGGGGGCAGATGCTCAATGAAGGAGCTGCCCTCTGGTGGTCAGTGCACTCCCACAAGGAGAGTGTCACTCAGCTAGAAGCCCTAAGCTGGGTTCAAGGCTGGCGAGTGCAGTGGTGGTGGCAGGAGCCTCTCTTGACTCTGTGGCAGTCGGACATCCCCTGAGGGCTCCTGGACTGTGAGAGGGCACAGGCCAGGCTGATGGACACCCCTCCCCGAGTGCACAAACCTCGTGCACTGGGCCTCTAGTCTAATATAAAGACTTATGCAGAAGTGTGCATGGGAAATAACCAGTATGAACTGAGGTGGGAAAAGGATACTTGGTGTTAATTCAAAGTGTTTACTGAATTCCAACTCACGCACCACAACAAGTTGCTTACTTGTGGGTTATACTTAGCTAAGACTTGAGAGTATGCAGGTAACGAAGTTTTGCTACATAGGAAAACATCACTTACTGTTAGACTCCACCTCAGAAAAACCTGAACTCAGCTGATTAGCACTAAACCTCATCCCTTCAGTTTCTGAATTTGTTTGACATTGAATTATTTATCTATGATTAAACAGTTAGTGATTTCTGAAAATTAACTCTAAAATTTAAAATGTAAATGGGTATTTTTTAATAGATTATAAATTTCTCAAGAAGAAGAGTAATTCCCTCTGCTTCCTATGTTTAATGCAAATAATATATTACCTTACAGATTTTACACTTCATAATTATAATAATAATGTTCAAAATAATACACATAGAGGAAAATAATGTGATTTGATATTATTTCAGTCCCTACATTTTTATTTTATTTTTAACAGCTTTATTGAGATATAATTAACATTGATATTGAAAGTGAAGAAATATTTAAGTTTTAAACTTCTATACACCCATGAACACAACATGGAAATCAAGATAGTTAACATATCCACCATATTCAAATATATTCTTACTAGAGGCCCGGTGCACAAAAATTTGTGCACTCGGAGAGGGGTCCCTCAGCCCGGCCTATGCCCTTTCGCAATCTGGGACCCCTCGGGAGATGACCACCTGCTGGCTTAGGCCTGTTCCTCGGGGGATTGGGCCTAAGCTGGCAGTCAGACATCCCTCTGGCAGCATGGGAGCTCTCGGGGGATGTCCACTTGCCAGCGGGGAGCAGACCTAAGCTGCAGTAGGACATCCTTAGCGCTATTGAGGAGGCAGGAGAGGCTCCCACCACCACCGCTATACTGGCAGCCATCAGCCTGGCTTGTGGCTGAGCAGAGCTCCTCCATGTGGGAGAGCACTGACCACCAGGGGGCAGCTCCTGCATTGAGCATCATTCCCAGTCTTTCTGCTGTAAGGGTCAGTTTGCATATTACCCTTTTACTATATAGGATAAAGGCCTGGTGCACAGGTAGGGGCCGGCTGGTTTGCCCTGAATGGTGTCCCGGATCAGGGTGGGAGTCCTGCTTGGGTGCCTGGCCAGCCTGGGTGAGGGGCTGATGGCTTTTTGCAGCTGGTCATACACCCTTCAGGTTGGGGGTCCCTACTGGGGTGCCTGGCCAGCCTCGATGAGGGGTTGATGGCTGTTTTCAGGCTGGCCACATCCCTTTAGAGTGGGGGTCCCCACTGGGGTGCCTGGCCAGTCTGGGTGAGGGGCTGAGGGCTGTTTTCAGGCTGGCAGGCTACTGAAGCTCCCAGCCTCTCCTTTTTTTTAATTCTGGAATTTATTTACCTCCTATAATTGAAACTTTGTTGTTGTCACTGGAGCTGAGAGCTGGCTCCTGCTCACTGCAGCTCTGAGGCCATGGCCTGCTGAAAGCAGGTATCTGGGGTTTGTTTAGCTTCTATAATTGAAACTTTGTTGCTTTCGGAGTTCAGAGCCAGGCCGCGGCAGGCGGAGAACCTTGGCTTCCTTCATCACTGGAGCAAACAAGCCTCCTGCTTGCTTCAGCTGTGTGACTGCTGGCCACAATCTTTGTTGGAGGTTAATTTGCATATCTCACTGATTAGCCAATGGGAAGTGTAGCGAAGGTATGGTCAATTACCCTTTTTGTCTTTTATTAGTTAGGACTAGAGGCCCGATGCATGAAATTCGTGCAAGGGACTTGGCCCTCGCAGCCCTGGCTGCCTTGTCCCTCGCAGTCCCAGCTTTGTCTGAAAGGTTGTCCAGATGGTAGTTCTTCTGTTCAGTCTAATTAGCATGTTAGCTATTTATTATATAGGAATAGAGGCCTGGTGCACGGATTCATGCACTGGTGGGGTCCCTTGACCTGGCCTGCACCCTCTCACAATCCAGGACCCCTCAGGGGATGCTGGAGGCCCAGTGCATGGATTTGGCCCAATCCTTGCAGGCCTGGCCAAGCGACCCCACTGGTGCACAAATCTGTGCACTGGGCCTCTAGTATGCATATAAGATATTTGGTTAATCTCTTCCCACCCTTCTCCTTCCCCACTTCCCTCTAAGATTCATCAGTCTGTTCTATGTTTCCATTCCTGTGTGTTGACCGTCTGCCCCCTGGTGGTCAGTGTGCATCATAGCTACTGGTCAAGTGGTTCAATGATCACTTAGGCTTTTATATATATACTAGAAGCCTGGTGCACAATAACTTGTGCACTGGCGGGGGGGTGTTCCTCAGCCCAACCTGTGCCCTCTCACAGTCTGGGACCCCTGGGGAGATAACCACCTGCTGGCTTAGGCCCACTCCCCTGGTGGCAGATGGCACGCCCAATCCCATGGTGTCTGGCCCGTCTCCCCTGATTGCAGATGGCAGGACAGAATCCTGCGCTGGGTCCGACGGCCACTCGGATCGTGTTGCCACCTGCCCTACCCACCCCGCCCCACACATGACAGACTCGGATCCCGCGCTGGGGCGGGCGGAGGCTCTGGATCTTGCTTGCTGCCCACCCCAACCGCCCAGCTGACCCCGCCCCACATGCCACAGGCCCGGATCCATGCTGGGGCGGACAGCGGCTGGGGATCTCACTGCTGCCCACCCCGCCCGCCCCACCTGCCCCGGCCCACACAGGACAGGCCTGGATCCTGCCCTGGGGCGGGAAGCAGCTCAGGATTGCGCTGCCGCCTGCTCCGCCTCACACACGGCAGGCCAGAATCTCCCCCTGGGGTGGCCAGTGGCTGGGGATCATGCTGCCTCCAGCCCCAGGTGGGGCGGTGCAGCGGGATCTGCCTGCAGTATGCAAATTAGCCATCTTTGTTGGCGGTTAATTTGCATATCACACTGATTAGCCAATGGGAGGCGTAGCGAAGGTGCTGTCCATTACCATGTTTGTCTATTATTAGATAGGATAGATGCCTCTTGTAATCTCTTCCTCTGGCCTCTCTTCACTGTCCCTTCTCTACTCCTGTCAATGGATCTTTGTTCGGTCAGTTTTCATTTACTAGAATTTTATATAAATGTATTCATTTTATATAAATGGATAACTTTTATAAATTATCTTCTTTCACATAGCATAATAATTGAGATACATTGAGTCTATAGGTCAATTTGGAGAGAACTGACGTTTTAACAGTATTGTGGATTCTGATCAATAAATTCAATATCTCTCTCAATATATTTCTTTAATTTTTTCAACAATGTTTTGTAGCTTTCAGAGTACAAGTCTTTCACATCTATAAGTTCATCTTTATTTCTTTTTCTCCTGCTTCATAGATGACATGTTTTTTTCCCTCCATTTCAGATTACCTGTTGCTTGTGCATAAAAATGCTATTGATTTGGTACATAAATCTTATGTTCTGAGAACTTGCTAAACTAAATTAGTTCTAATAGCATTTTTGTAAATTCCATTGGATTTTCAACATAGAGGATCATGTCAAATTGTAATAAAGATCATTTTACTTTCTATTTTCAGTGCCTTTTAATTATTTTTCTTACCTTATTACATGGCTAGAACTTATAGTACAATGATGAATAGAAGTGATTAAAGTAGACAACTTTGGTTTATTCCCTAGTTTTAGGGGGACTTTATTTAGTCTTTTAATAGCTGTATATTTGTGTAGATGTCCTTTATGAGATTTATCTATTTCTAATTTATAGAGAATAATATCACAAATGGGTTTTGAATTTTGATTAATTATATTTCTCCAACTATTAAAATGATGATATTTTCTTCTCATTTGCTGTTAACATGATAAATTGCTTTGATTACTTGTTTAAATGCTAATCCAAATAGAGTCCAGAAATAGATATACACATACAGACCCATTGATTGTGCCAAGATAATTCATTTAGTAAAGCATAATCTTTTAAATAAATGAGAATGGAGCAATTGGATATCCATATTCCACATGGGTAAAAAAAACAAAAAACATTGTCCCTTATTTACCTCATGCAATACATAAAATCAACCCGAAATAGTAATAGGCTTAAATGTAAAAGGCTAAGCCATTCACCATTTTAAAGAATACATAGAAAAATGTTTCATGAACTTGAAATTTCTTAGGTATAAAACAAAGAACATGAATCTTTAAAAAATACTTTGTACTAGAATATATTAGAAATATATATCTTTCAAAAGATATATTGTATCCAGAATAAATTAAAACTTTTATAGCACAATAATATATGAAAAATTTTAAATGAGAAAATGTTTAATAAACAACACAAAAGAGATATACAAATGGGCAAAAACTACATTATAAGATGTCCAACATCATTAGTCATCAAGGAAATGAAAATTAAAAACAGATCCAAACTGAGCTACAGTTTTAATACCATCATAATTTAAAAAGCAGGGATTTTTGTAGCAATTGACAAGCTAAAAAATTAATGTGTAAATACAAATGATCTAAATAATTTTTAAAAATAAAAAATTAGAACACTTACAATACCTAATTTTAAGACTCACTATAAAGTTTCAGCAACTGAATCCATATGATTGGAATAATAATAAATATAGATAGCAATGGAACAAAATTGAGTATGGAAATAAATTCACACATCTCAGATCAACTAATTTTCAACAAATATGCAAAGGAAATTTAATAGAGGATATTCTTTTTTAATAAATTGTTTAGAAAAATTGAATATCCATATTAAAAAAGTGAACCTTGATTTAAGGCATAGCTTTTACCTTTTCCAAAAATGTATTTAAACTAGATCATAAAACTTTATTTAAAAGTAAAAGCTAAAATTACAGCATATTTAGAGAAAAACAAAAGAGAAAATCTTTGTAAGTTTAGGGTAGGCAAAGATTATTTGGATAAGATACCAAAAGCACAAGTCATAAAAGAAAATAAGTAATAAGCTGAATTTGATCAAAATCAAAACAAAATTTACAGTCATTATTTAAAACAATATAAATAGACTGGGAGCACATATCTGCAAAAAGTCATATCTTATTAAGGTTGGTATTGAAAGGGGGAGAGATCAACCAAAGGACTTGTATGCATGCATATAAGCCTAACCAATGGACACAGACACCAAGGGTGTGAGGGTATGAGTGGGGAGGGGGGCAATGGGGGATAAGGACACATATGTAATACCTTAATAAATAAAGAAAAAAAAAGTTTAAAACTAAGTACAAAAAAAGGAAAAAAAAACATATGTATTTGATAAGACATGATACACATTATAGAAATATATATTTAAAAGACTTAAAATATAAGTCTTTACTTTTATTAAAGTATAATAAAATGCCAGGGTAACAACTGTCTAACTTTGCTTGTTTTTAGCCAATGCCTAATACCCATTTAATCAAAGGTACTCCTTGAACCAACACCATTGACATCACTTAGGAGCTTATCATAAATACAGCATCTTGGGTGGCATCTTAGAGCAACTGAATCAGAATCTGCATTTTAAAAATTCTTAGACAACTGAAATTCACATTAACCTTTGAGAAACCTAGAATCTTGTTCCAAATTGGAATTTTCCTAAGCTGCTCAGAGCTTGCCTTCAGATCTCTAGTCTATTTTACATGGTGGTAAGATCCCTGACATCTTTACCCTCTAATGAGAATGTCTTAGCCATGAATATTTTTAATTTTAAGAAGAGTTCAATGGCCTTCCTTGAATATTTGCCTCGTTGTGGGTATTTTCAAGAATTGGTATATTTCCCTTATTTTTGAACCATGGCAACAGAACAAACATCAAAATCCTACTTGCCCTTTAGATGCCATTATAACCCCTATGGCTGTCACTCTTGTACCTGCGGGCTTGCCTTTGTCCTTTGAAACTATAGTTTTCATATGTATAATTTGCAATGAAAAATTATTGTTTAAAACTTAAATATTTCCCTTAGTTGCCTAGCAAGGTCTACACACTTATTTTCAAAACTGCTTTCAGTTTTAGAACAATTCCCTGAAAACACAATTTGAAAATCATTCAGATGCACCATATACAAGCTTCTGTATAAAATTGCAAAGTGGTTTATTCAATGTGTAGTATTTTGCTTTTCATTTAACAGCACTTTAAAAAAAGAGAAAACATACATCCTAAATTAAAGAATATAAAAGTGTTTTTAATTGTCAGTATGGTATCTGCATGCCGTATAACTGGAAGATAAGAAAGTAAAAAATAAAGAAGTTATCATTCTTTTATTTCTTGCTTTAAAGTCAAGTGAGTTTAAAAGTGGAAGGCGTTGAAGAAACAACAAAATTAGAAATAATATACATTAAAGTGCAGTTAACATTCCACTTATGAGTAGATGAGACTGTCAGTGGCTGTTCTCTGTATATGTGAAAACATAATGCTTATCTACATAAAAGAAAGCTGTAGTGTAAAATCTCAGTTGGGACTGATAAATTGTTTAGAAAACAAAGATTATTTATGCATTCCTAGGTATAAAATTACTTGGGACTTAAATTGGAATTGCCCATGAATTACAGTTCGTGTTTTCATTTCAGAGCATCTTATAAGGTCCTCACTAACTATATTTTCTCTACTTCATATTTTGTAAAAAGGAAAATATCAGTTTGTGTATATTTTTCAAAATTACCCCCAATATATTGACATTACAACTATGTCTTTAGATACATTTCAAATTAGATGCTAAAGGTTTCTAGATATATAGGATGCTAGGCAATTTTGTAGGGATTATCAAATCCCAGAGGAAAATTGGTTACTTAAATTGAACTGCTCATCCCAACACTATATTTTTTTTCTATATTTCAACTCAATATTTGACATGGCTCAAATATAATGAGCTCTTGTGCCAAAGCCTGCATTTAAGATGAATATATTTCACATTTGAAACAGCAGTATGATGTAAAGTTTGCTGGAATAATAAAACCAAATTTCTAAGTGAGAAAAAAATAATAAAAAAGTAGTGAGAAATGCTTCACAAACAGGAATGTAATAAGGACGCATCATATCCTGACCTTTCCTCTACTTGATTCTCTGAAGTTCTTTCTACATACATTTTGCATTGGCACAACTCAGCTCTCTTTTAACCCATTGGTGTCTTTCCAGCATTTGCTCCTATTCTTGGTCTCACTTGTCTTTCTTCGATTGATTTCTGTAACAGCTGTGAAAAAGCAGGGCTTGGATAATAAGAAAAAGATCAAATTGGTTTGACAACAAGCTTTTGCTTTCGCTTTCCGTTGCTTATAGAAGATTTAGTTTGTTTTGTAATCTTCCCCTGTACTATAGACCATGAAAACAAAACCTTTAAAGTTCAAATACATAAACTTGGCCAGAGAAACAACACATTGACTAGTCTCAGCAGTGCAATGCTAATTGGCATCTCAGAGGTTCAGTTTTTATCAGAAGGGCTGTTGGCACTGATTCTTCCAGAAAAGGTTTTTATTGGGATATTTGCTAAAAGACAGAGAAGATGCTAGCCCATGATTGGATAGGAAAAAGTTCAAATCTTCCTTTCAGTGTTAGTTCACAGCCAGATGACTCCTTGGCCTTTCATATGTTGGAGAAAAGTCTTCAAGAGTCCCTCATATTTCTGTACATCTTGCAAATAAATGCATTGGCAGGTTCCGTGTTAGAATGTCTTTTCAAGGTAATTTTATGGAGAACAGCCATGGGTAATTGAGGACTGTCTTCTTCCAGAGCAGAGGGTGGGTTGTTTCCCATCCAATATAATAAATATGCCTCCTTTGGGGACACAGGATAACTGGTTTGCTTCTGGCTCATTATAAAAGACTAGAGGCCCGGTGCACAGAAATCGTTCATGGGTAGGGTCCCTAGGCCTGGCTGGTGATCAGGGCCGATCTGTGGGGCGACAGGTGGGGTGATAGGGCAGCCTCCACTGGTACCTGTCTTGGCTGGCCTGTGGCCTGCAGGCTGGAGGCATCTCCTGTGTTGAGTGTCTGCCTCCAACCCCCGCCCCCTCCTGCACATCATAGTGACCAGTAGTCATTCCGCTGTTAGGTCAATTTGCATATTAGTCTTTTATTATATAGGATTAGCATTTCCTAAGTTTGGGGTTTCTCAGTAAGACATAAACATATTGCCCACATAGCATTCATCTATATCTACCTGTGTTGCCCTGTGGAAACTGGGGAGCATGAGGAATCAATGGGGACAGGAAGCTTCTGTGGTCTGTTGCATCATGAGTAATAAACAAAGTCCTCTGTCTCTAACCTAGGCGTCACGTGTTTTCTGCTAGTATCTATGAAGCTGAAGCTGGGACAGGCTAACTTGCTAGCTTGCAAGTAGAATCTCAGACCCTTCGCACTTGTCAAGGCCACACTCCTATCATTTATGAACATCCCATGCACCATACTACCTCAAGACTCATTGGTATTTAAAATTTGTCCATAAGGAGGTGTTGACTCAAATGTTAGATTCAAAATGTCAATTTATTTAATCCACGTAGAACACACCAGTAAACAATTTTAAACCAAAATTAAAATTAAATTTTAATAAAACAGTGGCAGTATTTTCATGGTGAATGTATTTTACTTACATGGTGGTCTCTTTTGGCTTCTGTTGGAATACAGGTTCCTAGCAGAAGAGACTTAAACTGCTTTATACAAGTAATCAGCAAGTCCCACTAGGAAAAGTACCTGAGTAGGGTTTGCCACAGTTGTTAATGAATTTATAAATAGGCCAGAGGGGAGGCAAAGAGGTGACTCTCCACCAGGCTGACCCTCAGCAGGCACAGATATATGAAGCTACCAATTATGTCAGACTGCATTAGGTACATTACAGGTACCGGTTGTTTATGACTGGCATCGCCTCTAACTGGGCATGCATCCATACTGTCTTTTGTCTCTGCCACCACAGGACAGTTTTTTCATTCTGAGTAGGATAGTCAAGGATAGCTATACATAATGTTTGGACCACTTGCAACAATATTTTATCCAAAGTCTCTCACACTGTGTTGAGAAACAAGGAGTTATCAAAAAACTGAATTCCGGGTAGAATGGGCAGTAGAGAATAATCAGAAGAGTTTCTGTTAAGTGGAAATTATTACTTATTATGAAATTGAGGTTTTATACAGTAGACTCAAAATAATTAAATACTTCTAAATTACACTAACATTTGAAGGAATGGTTGGGGGTATAGAAAAACATAAGAACAAGAGGCTAGTTGACTAAAATAAAATATTTCCTTTCCTTCTCTGTTCCAAACGAATTATTTCTAGACTTCATTGACTGAAGGAATAAAATGGACTTAAGCATGGAAATAACAACTAAAGAGTGCAAGCTGCATGTGAAGCAAAGGTTGTTATTCTCATCATTCTTTGAGAAACTTTTTATTAACCATATTTGCAAGTAAAAATTGGTGCCTCACATAGATTGACTAAGCTCAGAGAGCTAACAAGGGGAAAAACACAAGTTTTGAACTCAGATTTCTCTAATTCCAAAGTCTCTTAGTTTGATCATTTCTAGTCCAAACATCCATAGAGTTATGAAACGTAAAGAGGTGATAGGCTAAGTACTCAGCACAGTGTCAGACACATAGTAAATAACTGAATGCTATTTATATTATTAATAAGCTATAAAAATGTTAGCAGGATTTAAGAATCAGATTTCGTTTTAACACAAGAAGTCTGGTTCATGATTTCAACATGTTTTTCAAATATTGTTCAAAAGCTTACTCCCAGTAAGCTTTTGACACAGACTGCTGTGTCCGGGGTGAACAAAACTGAGTCCTTTCCCTCAGAAGCTGACAGTGTAGGTGGAGAGAAGCAAGTGCACAGGCACCCTCAATGCCGCATTTTAAAGGAAGTTTAGGTGAAGTTAGTCCAAGTGTTGTAGAAGGAAACACACCTTCCTAGTGTAGGGGATTTTAGGATCAAGACATTTTCCTCCGTGGTTTCATTCGAGAAAATAATAAGTGTGTCTAACTAATTACTGGCTGATTCCACCATATGACAGCTTGTTCCACAGAAATCTCTGCTTGCTAGGGCATACAACTGTCTGTAGTATTTTTGCAGACTTAGCCAGTCACAGCAATATGAAGAAAAACCAGTAATGTTAGAGCATGTTTGGAGTCTTGTTATCTGGTCTAGCTGCCTCTTTACACTAGTTTCCAACAATGAACCAAATGTGATATTATTCTCATTAAATTTGTCAAAGCACAAGAATGAAAGGACAAGTTATACTATTATCCCTAAATTATTATCTGTACATCCAAAATGAACTAAAAAAGGAATAACTTCAAGTACTGAACTCCCTGTGCAATCAAATTTGAAATAAAGCAACTTTTGACTTCAAAAACTTCCTGAATCCTTTAGGACTAAGTAAACATGTTGTAAATAAGATGGTTTAAGCTACTTACTATGCTCTGAAGGCACATCCCAAACTCCCTGGAGCTCCTCTGCCTGCATGTAGTTTAGAGCCAACTCAAACATAAAACAAGTCCCCCAGAGACCAATGAATTTGAAGAGAATGCTAATTACCATGGCGGAGGAAAGGTTCCAAAGCCTTATTTCATCCTTTCTGATTCCCTACAGTCTCTCCTAGAGGAGAGATTTGCAAATTAGCACTTCCTTGTCCTTTGTCCACTTTTTGAACTGGAACAACTGCCAGAGTTAGCTAAGGATTGAAACAGCAAGAGACAGAAAAGGGATGTTAAGTCTTTTACTGCCAAAAAGACACTCTGGGAAACCCCATCCTTCATCCCTGCAAGGTACAACTGCAAGCTCAGAGAATAAATACACACAAGTAGACTAAAGCGGACACAGTGTGGGTACACAGCACCTGGCCCGTCCCTCCACAGACAAATAAGTACCCAGTTCTGTAAACACGTCTTAGTCCCGACGCTGGGCCCAACATTTACTTTGCTTTTGAGGATACCTTAAACTTCTACCAAGGAAGGGAGGTTCACAAATGTTGCAGCTGCTAGCCGGAATTACTTTATAACCTCAGAAGTAACTTTCTTTCTGTTTTTAATATATTTTATTGATTTTTTACAGAGAGGGAGAGGGATAGAGAGTTAGAAACATCGATGAGAAAGAAACATCGATCAGCTGCCTCCTGAACACCCCCTACTGGGGATGTGCCCACAACCCAACCAAGATACATGCCCTTGACTGGAATCAAACCTGGGGCCCTTCAGTCCACAGGCTCTATCCACTGAACCAAACTGGTCAGGGCAGAAGTAACTTTCTTATACTTCTAGAATATCAATGGATGAAGGTTTGTAGTGTCAACCAAAAGAAAGTTGTAGACACCAATTCAACACCAACAGGAATCCCCAATTTGAGGTGCGGTGAAGAAGGAAACTTTATTCATTTCAAATAGCTCAATTGAGCCCTAACCGGTTTGGCTCAGTGGATAGAGCATCGGCCTGTGGAATCAAGGGTCCCAGGTTCGATTCCGGTCAAGGGAATGTACCTTGGTTTCTGGCACATCCCCAGTAGGGAGTGTGCAGGAGGCGGCTGATTGATGTTTCTCCCACATCAATGTTTCTAACTCTATCCCTCTCCCTTCTTCTCTGTAAAAAAATCAATAAAATATATTTAAACACACACACACACACACACACACACACACACACACACACAAATTAAAAAAAAACAAAAAACCACAAATAGCTCTATTGTGGCACAGCAGGGCTGTGAAAACAGCACAGCTCTGAGTTTGGCCCTAGGCCAGGCTCCTCTTCAGCGGGGCAGCTCAGTTTGGGTTAGCTCTGCTATGGTCAGTTCTGGTCTGTTCATCTCTGCTTTGTCTTTGGTACTTCAGCTCTTGCTAGGGGAAACACAGTACTCAGTGGAAAAGAAACGTATAGCTCTCAAAGCCAATAGGAAGCTGGCTTCTATGAACAAAAGTGCCTGCCCTTTGTCCCTGATTGGTCTGTTCTCATGCATATGAGGACTCCAAATCCTTGAAGTTTGATTAGTCCAAAAGGCACTGACTGCCCTGATTGGTCAGAATAGAGCTGCTCTGGTTGGGTGGAGCTGCACAGCTCCAAGTGGATGGGGTAAGCCTTAGTCCTTTTGGTAGAAATAGGATTCTAGGAACTAAGAGCTGGCTCAGCTGGCAGAAACACAATGCAGGCCGGCAGTTCAGTGCAGGCTTCTCCCTGAAGTGCAGTTTGTGTGAGAGACCCTTGTGTAGAAATGGATGCTAGACTTTATGTTTAGTTGTTTTTAAATTTGAGACCAGTTATCCCTTCTTAGTAGGTATCTTTTTTTCTCAGGGCTGACAGCAGAAGTAGCAAAACTGGATACCCAGATAATGCTACATGCTCTTTCACGCATTTGATTTTTTTTTAAGTTTCTTTAAAAACTAAACAAAATCAAGGTTTTTTTTTCCTATCTGCTTACAGGCAGCAAAAATTATAAATGTCCACTCATTTGTACTGAATGCATTTGCTTCGTGAGCATGAGACACTGAAGGGAACTCTGTCCATTTAGACAGAGAAGATGAATTGTACCCAAATCAGTGCATACCCGTCTCCGCCAATGATTTATGTCCCTGAACATTTGGCTCTTCAAAACAGGTGAGTCGATGAATATTTGTTATTTACCTTTGAGGTTTATATCACAGGACTCCTGAAGGGAAATGGAAGAGTGGAAATGAAACCTGATTAATTCTGATGTGAGAGGCATTCTACACAATGAAAATTAAATCTTAGAGCCTTGGGGATTGCTAGTTTCCTTAGCTCTTAAATATAATGGGAGGTTGCAGAAGTCTTTAACTTTTCAGAAAAAAAGCTTAAACCCTTTGTTTCTTTTTTCTACAACAGTTATTCTTTTAATAATCTTAGACTTTTCACAGGGAATTTCTTGATAGGTATGGGAGTGAATTCCTTTTGTTGTTGTTGATATTTTACATGTATAATCTCACTTATTTCTCAAACCTGATGTTTCTCCATTTAGTAGATAGACAAATTAAGGCAAGAAAGATTACCTAATTTGCCCCAAACCATACATTTTGTTTTGGTGCCAAACATAAGGGCAGACTGAGAATTTGAATTTAAATAGTCTGGCTTCATTGATCATGATCTTAACCATTGGGCTCCTGCTTCTCAGGCCATAAGGAATGAATGGAAGATTTCAAACATTCATGAACATCAGCCATTTATGGCGGGAATGGTGCTCAGGAAGCAAGCCATAAGACATATTTAAAAAAATATATATTTAATAGGCCTGGCCAATGTGGCTCAGTGCTTGAACATCAACCCATAAACCCATAATCAAACCAGGTTTGATTACCGGCAGCCAATCAATGATTCTCTCTCATCATTGATGTTTCTCTCTCTCCTTCTCCCTTCCTCTCTCTGAAGTCAATGAAAATATTTTTTTAAATAAATAAACTAGTTAATAGTAGTGAGTTATTTTTTTTTTAAATGAGTTTTCTGTTTTGGTTATTCTAAAAGTTATACTTATTGAAGAAAACTTAGAAAATAAAGTATACATTTTTTAATATAATAATCCTAAACCCAGGGATAACCAACGTTGACAACTTTGTATATTTTTACGTAATTTTTTCCTGTTTATTTTTCTTTTTACAAACTTGCATCATAATGTATCTTTGTGTGCTTATATACACACATGTATAGTTATATATAGAATTGCATATATAACTATATATATAAAAATGTAGTTTATGCATTAAAGTATATATAGTTTGTGGGATTTTCATTTTAAACTTTATCAAGAGTTTTATTTCGTGTAATCAAAAAACCACAAATATCACCATTTATATTTGTTTTGTAGGTCATTTTTGTATTTTATTTTTATAAAAATATGCTAAGTGTCCATCTTTCTTTGTCTACAGTTATTATTATTACCTTAGGCTAGTGTATTAGTCAGGACTCCTTGGTTTGTAAGTGATAGGAACCCAATTTGAGCTAACGGGAGAAAATGGAATTTTTTGCCTTAGGTGACAGTGCACTGGGCCTCAAGGGACACTGGAGCCAGGGACATCTCAGATACCTCAAAACTCTCTCCACCTCTTGTTTTGGTTCTTTCTGCAGTGTTTGTTTCCTGAAACAGTTTTTATCCACACCCTGGGAAACACGAGCAGAAACAGGTCCTGAGCTGAAGCTCACAGCATTGCCAGCAGAGTGGGGCTTCACCTTGCTTTCCTCCCCAAAATTTTATATTAGAAAATTATCTAAAAAATTATCTAAACAAAAATCTCTACTATACGCAGATGTTACCATATCTACTTTATCAACTATTATCTATCTATCTATCTATCTATCTATCTATCTATCTATCATCTATCAAACCTGCTATTTACCAGTGCATCTTTATTTTTATTTTTTGGTTAGAAGAATTACTTTATTTTATTTTTTATAAGAGGCCTGGTGCATGAAAATTCATGCACTGGGGGGGGGGGGGTCCCTCTGCCTGGCCTGCCCCCTCTCACAGTCCTGGAGCCCTCGGGGGCGGGAGGCAACCCGGCCTTCAGAGGAAGGTGATGCTCCATCACACCTCTGCTGCTGCCACTGCCAGCAGTGCAAGCGTTGGCCGGCCCTGGTTACCTGAGTGTCAGTTGAGGGGAATGGGGGACTCCAGAAGCAGGCACGCAGAGGGACTGGGGTACTCCAGAGGCAGGCAGGTGGAGCGGCCAGGCCCATCTGGAGGCAGGCCTGGCCTTGCTGCATGCCTGACACCACAGTGGGGCTGAAGGGACTGGGCACTGCCATCTTGTGGCTGTGGGTGCTGCCATCTTTGAGGGCAGAGCAGTCAATTAGCATATTCCCTCCTTAATCGCTGTGGGCGCCACCATCTTTGCAATGGTGTAAGGGTCAATTAGCATATTCCCTCTTTATTAGATAGGATTTTTCCCCCATCAACATTTATCTCCCCTATATGCTCCTCCACTTTCCCCATACCACTCCCCCCATTCACCACACTGTTATCCCTGTCAAAGAGTTCTTTATTTTTCTCTTTTTTGCTCAATCCCTCAACCTCCCCACACAACCCTCCACACCTGACAACTGTCATCCTACTCTCTACCTATGATTTTGTCTCTATGTTGCTTGGTAGTTCATTTTGTTCATTAGATTTTACATGTGAGTGAAATCCTATGGTACTTGTCTTTCTCTGACTGGTTTATTTCACTTAGCATAATGCTTTCCAGGTCCATTCATGCTGTCAAAAAGCTTAAGATTTTCTTCTTTTTCTATGGCTCAGTAGTATTCCATGTGTAATTATGCCACAGCTGTTTTATCTACTCTTCTATAGGTGGGACTCTTAGGCTGCTTCCAAGTCTTGGCTGTTGTAAATAATGTTGCGATAAAAATAAGGGTGTGTATATACTTTCAAATTAGTGTTTCAAGTTTCTTCAGATAAATTCCCAGAAGTGGAATTGCTGAGTCATAAAGCAGTTCCATTTTTAATTTTTTGAAGTAACTCTATGCTGCTTTCCACAGTGGCTACAGCAACCTGCATTCCCATTAACAGTGCCTGAAGGTTCCCTTTTCTCCACATCCTTGCCAACACATGTTGTTCATGGATTTATTGACGATAGCTATTCTGACAGGTATGAGGTGATATCTCATTGCGGTTTTAATTTGTATTTTTCTGATGGTTAGTCAAGTTGAGCATCCTTTTATATGTCTATTGGCCATCTGTATGTTCTCTTTGGAGAAGGGTCTATTCAGGTCCTTTTCCCATTTTTTAATTGGATTGTTAGTTTACTAGGTGTTGAGTTGTCTAAGTTTTTATAAAATTTGCATATTAACCACCTATCAGATGTACCATTGGTGTGCTGGGGTCCCACCCCAGCAGGCCCAGGGGTTCCCCATAGGTGAGGACGGAGTCGGCGAAGAAGGAATAACACGGAGACAGCGTTCAGTTGATCAGCAGCCTATCCAGGATCTCTAGCCAGGATCTCCAGCCAAGTTCTGGTCTGGATCTCCAGAAAGGTTCTGCTTCGGGTCTCCAGCCAGGTTCTGTGTCTCTGTTCTCTTGCTAGGTTCTCCAGGTTCTCCAGCCAGGTTCTGTAGCCATGTTCCCTCGCTAGGTTCTCCAGCCAGGTTCTGTCCAGGTTCTCCAGCCAGGTTCAGTCACCAGGTTCTAGTCAGGTTCTCTTGCCAATTTCTGTAGTCAGGTTCAGTCCAGGATCTTTTGCCATGTTCTCTCCAGCGAAGTTCTTCTGTCTCTAGAGAACGTTCTGTGTAGGTTCTGTGCCAAGGTTCTGTCTCTCTTGGTTCTCTTCTAAGTTCTGTCTCCTAAGTTCTGTCTCTTTCTGTCTTGTTACATCTGTATTTATACCAGTTGATTCAATCCTATCAATCTCTATTACAAAGGTTAGGGCGTTTCTTATCTCCATTCCAGGGAGTAAATATTATGTAGCTTAAGCATGATTGTTCGTAGTTAAAGTGATTAATTACCCGCCTGGCACTTAGTTGAGAGGTTTTATTCCCTCCCTAACTTCAGGGAAAAATCCCTACCTGGGGAAACAACCTTTCTCGGAGAGGTGACCTTGGTTAAAACACACAGCGCTAAGGGGAGCAAGCATATTAAGAACAGTATGCTATATATGCCAGGTCCCTTGAAACAGCAAGGATGGACCGGCTCCCGGCATTGGTGAGTATGTTCTCCCATTTGGTGGGCTATCTTTTCATTTTGTTAATGGTTTTCTTTGCTGTACAAAAACTTTCTAGTTTCAGGCAGTCCCATTTGTTTATTTTTTCTTTTGTTTCCCTTGCCTAAGGAGACATATCAGAAAAAATATTGCTACAAGAAATGTTCAAGATTTTACTACCTATGTATTCTTCTAGGATTTTTTTGATTTTAACTCTAAGCTTTAAGTTTTTAATCCATATTTAATTTATTTTTGTGTATGGTGTAAGTTGGTGGTCTAGTTTCATTTTTTTTGCATGTATCTATCCAATTTTCCCAACACCATTTATTGAATAGATCTCATTAGCTCATTTTATTTGTTTGCCTCTTTTGTCAAATATTAATTGGCTATAAAGGCATGAGTTTATTTCTGGGTTCTCTATTCTGTTCCATTGATCTATATGTCAGTTATGCCAGTACCATGATGTTTTGATTACTATGGCCTTGTAGTATAGTTTGATATCAGCTAATGTGATTCCTCCAACTTTGTACTTCTTTCTTAAGATTGTTGTTGCTGTGGCTCCATATACATTTTGGGAATACTTTTTCTAGTTCAGCGATATATGCCATTGATATCTTGACAGGAATTGCATTGAATCTATAGATCGCTTTGGGTAGTGTGGACATTTTAATGATGCTAATTCTTCCCATCCATGAACATGGTATATGCTTTCATTTATTTGTATCTCCTCCAATTTCTTTTTTCAGTGTCTTATAATGTTTCAAATACAGGTCATTTACAAAGTTGGTTAAATTTATTCCTAAGTGTTTTCTATTTAAGACAATTGTGTATGGGATTGTTTTCTTAGTTTCCCTTTTCGATAGTTCATTATCCTATCTAATAAAAGACAAAAAGGGTAATTAACTGTACCTCCGCTACACTTCCCATTGGCTAATCAGGGCAATATGCAAATTAGTTAACATAATCTTTGCCAACAAAGATGGTGGCCAGCAGCCATGCAGCTGAAGCGAGCAGGAGGTTTGCTTGCTCCAGTGATGGAGGAAGCCAAGGTTCCCTGCCTGCTGCGGCCAGGCTCTGAGCCCAAAAGCAGCAATTTTTCAATTATAGAAGCTAAACAAACCCCAGATACCTGCTTTCAGCTTGCCACGGCCTCAGAGGTGGAAGAGACAGTGACAGCAACAATGTTTCAATTATAGAAAGTAAATAAATCTCAGAATAAAAAAAAAAGGAGAGGCTGGGAGCTTCAGTCACTGGCCATCCTGAAAACAGCCCTCAGCCCCTCACCCAAACTGGCCAGGCACCCCAGTGGGGACCCCCACCCTGAAAGGGCTGTGACCAGCTGCAAACAGCCATCAGCCCCTCACCCAGGCTGGGCAGACACCCCAGTGGGACCCCCACCCTGATCCAGGATGCCCTTCAGGGCAAAGCAGCCTGCCCCCTCCTGTGCACCAGGCCTCTATCCTATATAGTAAAAAGGTAATATGCAAACTGACCCTAACAGCAGAAAGACTGGGAATGACTGGTCACTATGACACATACTGACCACCAGGGGGCAGATGCTCAATGCAGGAGCTGCCCTCTGGTGGTCAGTGCACTCCCACATGGGGGAGTTCTGTACAGCTACAAGCCAGGCTGATGGCTGCCAGTACAGCAGTGGTGGTGGGAGCCTCTCCTGCCTCCTCAGCAGCACTAAGGATGTCTGACTGAAGCTTAGGCCTGCTCCCCGCTGGCAAGTGGACATCCCCCGAGGGCTGCCAGGCTGCCAGAGGGATGTCTGATTGCCATCTTAGGCCTGCTCCCTGCTGGCAAGTGGACATCCCCCGAGGGCTGCCGGGCTGCCAGAGGGATGTCTGATTGCCATCTTAGGCCTAAGCCAGCAGGTGGTCATCCCCCGAGGGGTCCCAGACTGCGAGAGGGCACAGGCCGGGCTGAGGTACCCTCCACCCCGACATGCACAAATTTTTGTGCACCAGGCCTCTAGTTGGTGTATAAATATGCAACTGACTTCTGAATATTTAGTTTGTATCTTGATACTTTACTGAATTCACTTATATTCTAGTCAATTTTTGTTGGAATCTTTGGGGTTGTTTATATATAGTATCATGTCATTTACAAATAATGATAATGTTACTTCTTCCTTTCCAATGTGGATGCCTTTCTTTTTTTTTTCTTTCCTGACAGCTGTGAGTAGGACTCCCAGTACTGTGTTGAATAAGATCCCTATCTTGTTCCTGATCTTAAAGGAAATGTTTTTAATTTTTGCCCAGTGCATAGGATGTTGGCTGTGAGTTTGTCATATAAAGCCTTAATTACTTTGTTCTTTTCCTGCTATTCCCACTTTGCTGAGAGTATTTTTCATCATAAATTCATTTGATAAAATTCAGCATCCATTTTATCAAATACTTTTTCTGCATCTATTTATATAATCATGTGCTTTTTATAATTCATTTTTTTATGTGGTGCACCAAATTTTTTGATTTGCAAATATACCAATCTTGCCTCCTCAGAATAAATCCTACTTGAACATCATGTTAAATAATCTTTTTAATATATTTCAGGATCTGGTTTGCTAATATTTTTTTTATGATTTATCATCTATGTTCATCAGAGATATTGCCCTATGATTTTCTTTCTTTGTAGTTTCTTTATCTGGCTTTGGAATTGGAACAATGCTAGCCTAGTAAAATTAACTTGGGAATCTTCCCTCCTATTGAATTTTTTGGAATATTTTGAGAAAGATAGGTGTTAGGTTGTCTTTGAATGTTTGGTAAAATTCACCTGTGAAGCCGCCTGATCCAGGATTTTTGTTTGTCTATTCAGATTCTCTGATTCTTCCTAATTCAGTTTTGGAAGATTTTATTTTTCTAGGATTTTCTCCTTTTTTTCTATATTGTCTAATTTTTTGGCATCTAGTTGTTCGTTAATATTTTCTTACAATTCTTTGAACTTGGTATCAGTTGTTACTTCTCTTTCATACCCGATTTTATTTATTTGGATTTTCTCTTTTTTTTTTTTTTCTTGATGGGTCCTATTAAGGGTTCATCAGTCATGTTTATCTTTTCAAAAAACCAACTCTTAGTTTAATTTTTTTTTTGTATTTTTATACTATTTCATTTGTTTCTGCTCTGATCCTTATTGTTTCATTTCTTCTACTCACTTTGGGCTTCCTTTGTTATTCTTGTTTTTAGTTTCTTTAAGTATAAACTTAGATTGTTTATTTGATATTTTTCCTCTTTCCTTTTGTAGGTCTGTAATGCTATGAATTTCCCTCTTAGGACTGCTTTCAATGTGCCCCATAGATTTTTAGATTGTTGTGTTCCCATTTTAATTTGTTTCAAGGTATATTTTTATCTGTTCCTTAATCTCATGGTTAACATATTCATTGTTTAGAAATATATTATTTAGCCTCTATATTTTTGTATGTTTTTCAGTTTTTCTCTTTTGATTTATTTCTAGTTTCATACCATTCTGGTCAGAAAAGATACTTAATATGATCTCAATCTTCTTAAATGTATTGAGACTTGTATTTTGTCCTAACATGTGGTCTACCCTAGAAATTGTCCCATGTGCACTTGGAAAGCATGTATATTCTACTCCTTTGGGGTGAAATGCTCTAAATATATCAGTTAAATCCACTTGACCTAGTGTATCATGTAGGGCCTCCATTTCCTTGTTAATTTTCTATCTGTAAGATCTATCCATTGATGTCAATGGAGTGTTAAAATTTTTCCTACTATAACTGAATTACTGTCCATCTCTTCTTTTATGTCCAGCAAGATTTGCTTTACATATTTAGGCACTCCTATGTTGGGTTCATAAATATTTACAAGTGTCATATACTTTTGTTGCATTTTTTCTTTTGTCATCATGTAGTGTCCTTCTTTGTCTCTTACTATTTTAAAGCCTTTATTTTAAAGTTTATTTTGTGAGATAAAAGTATTGCCACCCCAGCCTTTCTTTCCTTTCCATTTGCATGCAATATTTATTTCCATCCCTTTATTTTAAGTCTGTGTATATCTTTTGTTCTGAGGTGAGTCTTTTGTAGACAGCATATGTATGGGTCTTGTTTTCTTATCTGTTCAGCTACACTGTGTCTTTGATTGAAGTATTTAAGCCATTGAGAAAACTTTAATAAACTAACCTGAGCAGCCATTTTTTGCAGGCTCTTTGAGACATGTTCACAATGCTCTTGGATAAACATGAATCATTCTTTCTTTTGCTCTTCTCATGATGAGGAGTTGTGGAGATGCCTGCCTCCACAACTTCCCCACAGATCATGTCTACTAAGTTCTAAAGTGGAAAGGCTCCACTAGGCTCTAAAGTTCTCTGGACATCATAGTTGAGAAGAAACAGTATAATAAGGGTGTGCCATTGGTCTGTCCTCACCCTCTGTGAACAGGAGCAAGATACCACCTGATGATAGAAAGAGTCCTCTTCTCCTATATATCCCAACCAAAAAAAAAAAAAAAAAAATGTCTGCTTTGACTAGAGCTGGTATAGAAGGTATAGAATTGAATGAGGTTAAAGTGCAGGCATAAAGCCTCATGCTGAATTGTTCTATAAAATTGAGAAAGGGCATAAAATGTCTTAGGGACTAACAGGCCTTGTGGAATACTCTAACAAGTGCCAGCTTTGAGAGATCAGAGTTAAGACAAAATTCTTCATCCAATACCTTCTAGCTGGTCTGCCTATTAAAAGTTTTTTAATACCTTGGTAATTCAGTGTCCTCATTTACAAAGGGGCATTATAAAAACTTCAGTACAAGATTTTGGTGAAGATTCAAATTGTCTAACCTAAAGTTGCTATAATATTTTCATATTCCAGGCACTATTTTCAGGACTTAATGAATAATAACTCACTTAATCTTCACTGCAACCACATGAATAGATGGTATTATTATCCCTACTATTCAGTAACCAGAGTACAGAGATATTAGGAATTTGTCTAAGGTCACATGACTATTAAGTGGTGAGCTGAAATTTTTCCCTCAGAGAGTGTTATACTACAGTCTGTGTTTCTAGCTACTTCACACTGTATTGGCTTTTCAGAAGACTAGAAATGAGGTGCAATACAACTGATTGTCCATGTCAGGATCCTTTGGGGTAAAAGTGGCATTAAAATAAAGATACTGGGTCAAGATGTGTAAACAAAAATGCTCCTAGGGAAATGAGGACAAAATAGCACCTTAATAATAATGTTATCTCAATAGTTCATAGGGCCTTGATCTCCAAAACATAAATAATTAATCTAACATTACCTAGAACATAAGTTACACTTACATTTGTTCTGTTGAAGCCTAAACAAGGCGAAGTTTTCACCAAGAAAGTAGTAGAAAATAATAATAAAAACAAAATGAGACTATTACCTTTGTGTGAACTATAACTAACATATTAAATTTTTCTCCCATTACCAACCTGCAATCCTATCCCACAAATCTACCTATAGAGAAGACAATCCAAGAACTCACTTGAAATTCAGAGTAATTGGTCAGGCTCCACTACCAAAGTTCTTCCTATTGAAGACCTCCTTTTATTTCTCCTGTGAAACATTACTCATATTATAACCAGGAATATTCTCCCTCTCAGTGACCAAAGGTCTTTAACAGGTGGAACCAGCAAAGCTGCCCAGTGAGAGGCTGAATGGTTCTTTTTGGTCCTCACTGCTGAATTGCTATTTCTCCAGGCACAACTCACATTCATTTAAACTATGTTACAACAGTAATGACTCACAGTCTGGCATTCAAAATAAATCAACCAACATCAATCAATGCATATGTATTGAACACCTATTTTAAGAGCATAGGGAGCTTGACCTTCATTTATATACAGCCAATTATCCCCAATTGTGCTGATGAAGGTTTTACTTGTTTTTCCAAAGCCCACTACACTGCCCTTGCCCTCACTGGCCGGCTTTTGGGCTGTCTTAACTTCCTTCCTAGATCAACAAGGCACTTCAAATTTTGATTCAGGTTTATAGGATGTTGGCCACTCTCCCGTATTTGTGCAAATAGAAAGTGGAATAAAAATCTTCCTTACTGACTCTATGTCTCTTCCAGTAACCATTCACATTCCTGAGTCCAGGACAGGGGTGGGCAAACTTTTTGACTCGAGGGCCACAATGGGTTCTTAAACTGGACCGGAGGGCTGGAACAAAAGCATGGATGGAGTGTTTGTGTGAACTAATAAAAATTCAAAGTAAACATCATTACATAAAAGGGTACGGTCTTTTTTTTTTTTTTTAGTTTTATTCATTTCAAACGGGCTGGATCCGGCCCGCGGGCAGTAGTTTGCCCATGGCTGGTCCAGGAACAGAGGGTCCAAGGCAATGCACATTCAGTGCTCGTGTATTAATTACCCATTTATGCAAAAACAAAGTGCCCTAAAACATAGTGGCTTAAAAATAAGCATTTTTCCCCCTCATGTAGTTTCTATGGGTCAGAGATCTGGGTGAAGTTTAGTTGCATGCTTCTAGTTCAGGATCTTCCATGAAGTTGCAGTGAGGATGTCAACTATGGCTTCGGTTTTTTGAAGGCTTGATAAGATCTAGAGAGTCTGCTTCCAAGATGGCCCACGAGTCTGTTAACTGGAGGTCTAGTTCCTCATGTGAAATTCTTTATAGGGTTGCTTGAATGTGCTCAAGACATGGCCTCCCCAGAGTGATCTAACAGAGAAAATAGGAAGCTATGTTTCCTCTTATCACCCACTTATCCACTGTCATGTCCACTGTATTTCATTAATTAGAAGCAAGTCATTAAGTCCAAACCACATTCTAAGGAGAGAGGAACTAGGCTTCACATTTTGGAGGAAAGAGTGCCAAAGAATTGTTTATATATTTCAAAGTCACCTCAGTAGGTGTATTAGTCAGGGTTCTCAAGAGAAACAGAATCAATAGGACATCTATCTATCTGCCTACCTACCTATCTATGTAATTATCTATCTACCATAAGAAATTGGTTCACACAGTTATGGAGGCTGGCAAGTTCAAAATCAGAAGAGCCAATGTACCAGTTCTAGTCCAAAGGCCAAAAGCTGCTATAGAACTGGAAGAGCTTGATGTCCCAGTTCATAGATCATTGGGCAGGGGAATTCTTATTTACTGGGGAGGGTCAGATTTTTGTTTTATTCAGGCCTTCAGTTGATTGGACGAGGCCCACCCACATTATGGAACACAATCTGTTTTACTCAGGTCCACTCATTTAAATGTTAATGTCATACAAAAGATCCTCGTGGAAACAATAGCATAATGTTTGACCAACTATCTAGGTGCCCTTTGGCCCAGTCTTATTGACATATAAAGTAGGCATTAAAAAAGTTTATCAAGAATGACATATTTATATTGATTCCCCCAGAATTTCATTCGTTTACTGATGTATTCTCCTGAAAAATTTTAACTTTTGTTTGAGTAGAAATTATAATTTGAAAACTACTTTCAAATCTTTAATAATTTTACATTTCAGAACATACATGATGAGAAAACTAAGGTATAGAGAGGTTAAGTAACTTGTTCAAGGCCTCAGAGCTAATTTAAAGAACAAAATCAAAACTCAAAGAAATTCTCTAAGTCTATAACTCTGGAATTTTCCTCACACAGCCTTCAAGCAATTGTATATTCTTCTAATACAGGATGTTCCAAAAATGTATACATACACTTTGAATAATTATAAAGGTAGTGTTTATTAAAATACATTTTCTTTTCAAAATTTTGCTATCAGCTGTTAAAGTGATTATACATTTTGGGAATTATATTTTATTTGTGGAGACTAGATCAGTGTGTTTTTTTTAAATAGTGTATAGAAGTCAAATTTCTCTTGTGGATATTGTTTTATAGAGAATGAAATATATTGAAAGAATGAGAGTGAATCTACTGAGGGTGAAGATGGTCCTCCCCCGTGGTGGACCTGAGGCATCATCAAGAATCTAGGGAACATGGTTTGAAATCCACTAGCATAGATCACATTGGGCTCTGTCTTGAGGATGAGGCTTATGGGAGAAACAGAAAAATAATTTCCAAAGTCATGAAGGACTACTGGGTTATCACTGTTATTTAACTTTTATCCAGACAGGCATATAGTTTTATTGTTCTCGAAAGTTTTTCCAGGAGGAAAAACTTGAGTTTAGATTGGGAGGCAGAGTAGTAGATTGTGATTTATTTTGAACCACTTATACTCACACCTTGAAATCTCCTCTATATTATATTGTTTCTGAAGTTAGACTCTCCAGGTTTGTGTCATAAAGAGAATTACAACAACAACAACAACAGAATGCCTGAGCAAAAAGCTTTAGAAAAGGTACTTGGCAAAGTGAATGGGAACACAATTTAGAATGTCTGACTATATTACTTTTAATACTTAGAACATTTCATGATTATAAGTGGTTGATTAAAAGACCTCAGCCAACTTGTCAGCAAGACATCTTCAGGAGATCTATAAAGAAGATGTTTTGATCTTGAAGAAAAGCCCACCTCCACACACAATAAAAGAGATAAAAATAACATTCCTATGTCCCAAATGAGAGAGGAACAGTAGTTGCTGAAGAGTCAGGCTAAAGCTATATGCTTAGCTCCTACTGAACACTTCAGATATGGAGCTGCCCTCCATGCTCTGCTCTCTAACTTCTTCCAGCTCAGACTAACGAAATTACATCATGCCTCTGAAAGCCTTCCAAAGCACCAGTAACTCCCCACTACCTGCAGGATGACATTTCAACTCCCGATCGAGCATATTAGACCCATCAGATTATACCCAGTTCTGTGCATTTACACATTTCAATTCAATTAAAATAAATGTGACAAATAATACTTGAGAATTAATAGGATCTGTGCTAGTTGATAATATAAACAACAACAAAAAAGTCAACCTTGAGAAGCTCTAAACTTAAGGTAGACCAGTAAGTACACAGGTAACAGGTACACTATGAGACATGCAATAATAGATATAATGCAAAGGATAGAGAAAGGGAATGATAAAGTTGGAGACTTCCCAGTATCACCATCTTGTGCTAGAGGTTCTCAACCTGTGGGTCGCGACCCCTTTGGCGGTCGAAGGACCCTTTCACAGGGATCGCCTAAGACCATCCTGCATATCAGATATTTACATTATGATTCATAACAGTAGCAACATTACAGTTATGAAGTAGCAACGAAAATAATTTTATGGTTGGGTCACAACATGAGGAACTGTATTTAAAGGGCCAGAAGGTTGAGAACCACTGTCATTTAAAAACAAGCTGACTTTTTAGGAATAGAATAGCTAGCCAAGGGGGGTAGGAGGAAAAATGGTGATGTCCAAGCCCAGGGAATGGCATTCCTAAAGCTTTCTGGAGAGATTGCCAAGGCTTTCCATCCCCAGCAGCCTCTGGGGCATTTTCAGCAGCATTGGCGGGAGAGGAGGCTCCCAGCTTCCTGCTCAGGGGCAGCAGAGCAATGAAAGCACAGCAGAGCCATTGCCTGCTGCCCTGCATGGGGACTGCTGAGCTCCTGGCCTCCAGTCCCAGGGGCAGCAGCTCCCAGTTCTCAATCACTACCTGCTTCTCTCTTTTGCTGTTTTGATCCTTCCAATCATGTTTCTTTTCTTTCCCCTGTTTAATTAAGACATAATTGACATTAACATGTAATTAGCCCAAAGTATACATGACTTGATATACATATATATTGCAAAATTATTACCACAATAAATAAAGCAATCACCTCACATAGTTATAATTTTTTCTTGTGATGAGAATAGAACTTTTACTATCTACTCACAGCAATTTTCAAACAAACAATACAGTATTGTTGACTAATCACCATGCTGTACATTATACCCTTAGGACTTATTTTTTTTTATAACGGGAGGTTTGTGCCCTTTGATTATCATCACCCATTTGGCTCACTTACCTCCACGCACCTCTGGCAACCAGCAATCTGTTCTCTGGATCTAGGATTTCAGTTTGTTCAGATTCCACATAAGAGTGAGATCACAAGGTATTTGTCTTTTTTTATTTGACATTTCATTCAGTATAATGCCCTCAATCAAATTCCATCCAGGTTGTTGCAAATGGTAGACTTTCCTTCTTTTTTATGGCTGAGTAATATTCCATTGTGTGTATATATGTACTACATGTACTACATTTTCTTTATCCATTCATCCATAGACACTTTTATCCACAGATAGCCTGTTTTGATGTCCTGCTTATTGTAAATAATGCTGCAATGCACATAAAATATGTTTTTAACTTATTTCCTGTGTTGAATTCCCTCTGTTGAAATGCGTAAAATAATGCATGCTATTCTGATTGGATATTGATTAATACAAGCTTTTAGCAGAGTGTTATTACTGAATAATGAAAGAAATTATAGATGTAATAATGAATAAATGGACAGTTAACTGATGAACTAATGACTATGTACTAATTTTAAAATTAAGGCCTAGTTTTGGCAAAGAAGTCATGCATTTACAATGACATCCTGGGGTTGAAAAACAGTCATCAAGGAATAGAGAATTTCTTGCAGTTCCTAAAGAGAAAAGGGAATGGCCATAGCTTCATTATCAGCATCTTAAACTACATTGGAGATTTTATAATCCTCCATCATCATTCTCTGACAAATTAGAGAGGAGAAAATTAGTTATCAGTTTGTATTTGATATTATGAATTACAAAGTACACCCTGTCTATTTTCTGTTGAAAAATGGAAGTACGAATAGAAAGGCTTTATACTTTACTGTAAAGCTTCCTTAATCCTTAGGTTTATTTTACTTGTGTTTTCATATAGACTTGGAAGTCAAAACGGAGTTATCTGCAAACTGTTTTCATTTTCAACAGGGCCATAAAGTTTAAAATGTACAGAAAATGATGTATTGACTATACAACATTAGGCCTAAAGCGAATAGACTATACTTTTTCTTTGCAAGGGGACAATTTTTGTCAGTAAGCTCCGGCACACAAAGATCAGACAGGAGAATTAGAAGGACAGTTTGATTTCTTAGGGAGATCAATGAATATGACAGGTTAATAGATGGCACACAGCTGATGTCAGGTTCAGACAAAGTGATGACAAGGGACAAGAAGAGGACGAGATGAGCATTTATAGAACTAGAGTCCAATTCTGTGTGGAAAATTAGAATGCCCCAGAGAGAACAGGAGTTAGTGGCTATCTCTCTTGGGTTAAGCGGAACAATCAAAACATCTTAGGCATTTGGAGCATCTCCTAGGAACCCGCCATATCCTCCTCAGGCCACAGGGACTTCTTCAAACATCAGTCTGTGCAGGGAAAACCTCAGCCACGGTTTCTAGATTAGTCTTTCCCTTTTGAATGCTCCCCTAGGGAAACAGGAAGGTGTTCCCACCTGGTGAAGGTCAGAATTGGAAACATTTTTTCTTGTAACCATTCCCACCTATGGGACATAGTGTAGCTGAGCAGGAAGGAAATGACCTTATAAATTAAATATACCTGCCTTGAAATTAAGGCTCTACCATTTACTTAACAGGCAAGTATTCAGCCGTAATTAATGTTAATTTCCTTATCCATAAAATGAGAATAATACCTATATGCAATATACATTGAAGGCTTTAAATGAGATGATGATGATAACAATGATAAAAACATCGTTTGTGTAAAATTTACCAGCAAACACTGTCTCAAGTGCTTTACACATCCAGTCAAATATATACTGAGTGGCCAGATTATTATGACCACCTGACATTTATAGGCAAATTAGCTTTAATTTCACGCTGAAGTTGCTAGAGGGCCAGACCATTATATATAGGGAAACAGGTTGTTTACCATGACAGTAGAAGTGATTTTTTTCTGGAGATATGCATAAACAATGTGATTTAACAGCCTTTGAACATGGGATATATATATGTATGTATGTATATATATGATACATAAGGTTATAAAGGACCTGTCTAATACCTTGCGCATTGAGAGTGCCTATAAATGGCAGCTGTCTTGCTGATGCAGTTGGTGATGGTAATGGTGGTGCTATTATCATTCCTTCTTGAAACCCAATTAAGGTCACTAAAGTATTAAACAGAATATGCCTTCTCAGGTTCATGCTTACATGACTTGTATCAATAGGAATTCTTATTTGAAGACAGTTTGATCTGAGAAAAATTTAGACCACTTGTAAGAAAGAAAAGCAACTTTATATTATTCTCAATACAATTATTCTCAGGTGTGTAAAGAAAATGAGAGTACCATTAGGAGGGAGGGTAAGTTGGGGCATAGTGAATATTGAAAGATGGGGTAAAAATGCTTAGGAACCATTAGTCGGAGCTTTTCTTGGATGCTTGTTAAGAAAGTGCACATTAGAAATAAAAGTGCATAAAGAGATGCTAACTGAAGGAGGAAAAGTATAAATAATAGGATGCGTTTAAAGGAGATAGTTGAAATAACAATTTAATAGTAATTGTGGGTGTTTAATATAATCAGGAAGAGTCGGAGGTTCATACTACACATCAAAATGTTACAAATTCATAGTACATAAAGACAAAATCAGAAAAAGTTACTGCATCTAGAGAATATGTGCTATGATCACTTTTAAAATTATTTTTGTCCCATATACAAATATTTTCAGAAATAGTGAAAGGATAATAGTAGATGCACTTGCATTAGATTTGGGCTCTTAACCTGGCAAGTGGCCTAACATGTCTCAATTCTCTTGGCCTCATCTACTAAGTGGGAATATTCTACTTCAAGGAACTAGATTGTTTAGCAAAGTAATGCATGTGAAGCAAGTAGTGTGCTGGTCTATATGCAAATTAACTGCCAAGATTGGCAGTTAACTGCCAACAAGATGGCGGTTAATTTGCATATGTAGGCACAATGCAGAGAGGTGAAAGGGAAAGCAGGAAGAAGCCCCCTGCCACTGACAATGATCGGAAACCCAGGGGGGAGCTAAGAGCTGGGGGGCAGGGCAAAGGCGGCCCTGGGGCAGCCTTTTCCCTGCCCCCCAGCCATGATCGGAGAATCAGGTGCCTTTTCCGCCCTGGCCAGTGATAGCAGGAAGTAGGGGTGGAGCCAGCGATGGGAGCTGGGCACGGTCGAAGCTGGAAGTCCCAGGAGCTAGGGGTCCCTTGCCTGGGCCTAAAGCGAAGCCCATGATCGCGGGGCCGCTGCAGCTGTGGGTCCCCGCTGCCCGGGCCGGACGCCTCAGCCAGAGGCGTCAGGCCTGGGCAAGGGGCCAATCCTGCGATTGGCGGGTGATGGGGGTCAACACCTGAGGGCTCCCAGTATGTGAGAGGGGGCAGGCTGGGCTGAAGGACACTCCCCCCCCCCCCCACACACACCCAGTGCACGAATTTCGTGCACCGGACCCCTAGTCTATAATAATAAAAGCATATATGCCTATTAGACCAGACATCCTTCCGGACGATCCGGGGTTGCAAGGGAAGCCCGGGTCCCAGGTGCCAGAGGGAAGCCGGTGGTGGCAGCTGGAGGAAGAAAGGACTACTCTTGCATGAATTTCATGTATAAGGCCTCTAGTGATTATTATTATTATTATTATTATTATAATTGGACAACTCATAAGAACAGTGAGGATCTACGATCAGCTTTCTTCATCAGTTCTATATAGAATTCAAAATATTTTTTAATGATCATCACCTTTAATAGGCTTAAAAGAAAGATGGGAATAAGAATTATAGAACCATACGACAATATTTTGAGAATAACCCTCAGCAAGTAATTAACTGCCTTAGAAATACCAAGGGGAAATAATTTAGAAAAGGACATTGTATATAGGTAATAAATATGTCACTTTTTCACATCCAAAATAAAAACTTTGTAAGAGGCACAAAGTTTTAGAGACATGTGGAAAATAAATGTCTCTGAAAATAAAATTACAAATGAGAATAAAACTATATGGATGTATTGTATCAATGTTTTGCTTAGATAAGGAGTTGTGCACTATCCAAAGAGAATTTTAAATAACTGCTGAAATTCAGTAGGTGATGGTGCACACTGTCCAAGAAACACAGTATAAAATGGTGTACTGGGAGTAATCAGTTCAGTCTCCAGCCATCACTCAGTTTCATCTGGGACCATTCACTTGCACCTGCACTAGACATTTCCAATAGAGTGCTAGGGTGAAAGCAGAAATGCTGGCAGTGGGATGTCAGCTATGGAAAGGCTTTTCTAAGACTTCTCTCCAATTGTTAAGAACACCTTTGCTGTACAACAAGAAAACCTGTGGTTTGCTTCTCTCTCATCTTAGCACTCTTGATTAGTAGTGCTGCAAGTCTATAGGAAAATGTCTCAGGTGAAATATATATGTTCCAAGCCCAAATATTCTCAACTTGTGGTGATTTGAAATTGCTCAGAGTATACAGACATCTACAGACACCCACTGACTTTGTAAGGACAGAGTTTCATTCCACTGAAGGTTTTGCTTCGTGTGTGTGTGTGTGTGTGTGTGTGTTGTAACAAAAAAAATGTGGTTCTGATTTTTCTATTCTATTTGCAATGAATAATTTTAAACAGCATATACTTTCTCTAGCGCCCTTCAGTGCAGCAATAAATATGTTAACTATGATTTTATGTTTTTTCCATTCGGATTAAAGAGAAAAGAGAAGAATTGAACCCACCTTTAGCAATTTATACCTCTTCTGTCTAGCTATAGAGTTGAAATTCCCCTATAATTCCCTTCACTTCTTTCAATATGAGATATTTATTGAGCAGTTACTTTGTGCTCAGATTGTCAAGCATTAAATGATTGAAACAATTAAAATAGACTCCATTTCCAAATCTCAATAAATAGCAAATAAAAATATGTAGGTGCTGTAAAACTGATTGATAAATACGATTTTTCTATAATAAATCAAACAACCAGCACATTTATTGTTCGCATATTATATAAAAAAATGGTATATTTATTAGAAGTCAACTTAAAGCGATTATCTCTATCACAACCCTATTGACACACATACACACACATGCACACACATGTACACAAGAAATTCAAGGTCAAAGTGACAGAGATTTAAGAGTACTTTCAGGCTTTGCTGATGTACTAGCTACAAACTTGAATGATTTATTTAATTTCTCTCAGCTTTAATATCCTTATTTATAAAATGAGAATGATATGAAATACATAAAAACATATATAAGAGCCCTGTCTGGTTTGGCTCAGTAGATAGAGCGTCGGCCTGCGGACTGAAAGGTCCCAGGTTCGATTCGGTCAAGGGCATGTACCTTGGTTGCGGGCACATCCCCAGTGGGAGGTGTGCAGGAGGCAGCTGATCAATGTTTCTCTCCCATCAATGTGTCTAACTCTCTATCCCTCTCCCTTCCTCTCTGTAAAAATTCAATAACATATATTTTAAAAAAATAAGATAATATAGTATATGCAAGATATGTAATATGTGATTATATAACAAAATAATAAAAGATATATATTATCTTATATAATACTAGTGGCCTGGTGCACAAAAATTTGTGCACTTGGGGAGGTCCCTCTGCCAGGCCTGTGCCCTCTCGCAGTCTGGGAGCCCTCAGGGGATGTCCACCTGCTGGCCAGCACAAACAAGGATATAGCATCAAGTCCCCCTGTGCCGGAAGACCCAGAGTCAAGTCCCACCCACTTGTGTGTGCCTCCTGGATGCAGCATTCAGCCTCATGGAGGGGCTGACAGGTCTGGACACTGCAGTGGTGGTGGCGGCTGTAGAGGCAGAGCAGTGAGCTGCATTGGCCTGCTGAAGTGGGCAGGCTGTGCCTCGCTGCTCGCCCCCGCAGCTCCCGGCCGGGTCCATAGGCCCGGACACTGCAGCGGCGGGGCTGAGGGGACTGGGCGCTGCCATCTTTGTGACAGAGTGATGGAGTGACAGTTAATTTACTTATTACTCTTTTATTAGATAGGATCTTATACATAAGATCCTATCTAATAAAAGCCTAACATGTTAACTGTCCAGTCGTCTGGTTGGCTGTTTAACCAATCAAAACAAAATATGCTAATGGTATGCTAAGGCCACTCAACCACTCTCTATGACATGCACTGACCACCAGGGGGCAGACAGTCGACCAGTCGTCCAGTCGCTATGATGTGTACTGACCACCAGGAGGTAGACACTCCGACCAGTAGGTTAGCTTGCTGCTGGGGTCTGGCTGATCGGGACTGAGCGAGACAGTCTAGACACACCCTGGAGCCCTCCCGTGGTTCTGCCTTGGCTGGCCAATCTCCCACATCCCTCCCTGGCCTTGATTGTTCACCGATGAAGTCCCTTGGCCTGGCCTGTGCCCTCTCGTAATCCCGGACCCCTCGGGGGATGTCGGAGACCCAGTTTTGGTCCGATCCCACAGGCCAGGCTGAGGGACCCCTGGTGAATTCATGCACCAGGCCTCTAGTTATATATATATGAGATAATCTATCAGTCCATAACAATTTCTCAGGAAATACTTAATTCTTTCCCTATGTGCAGAGTCTGTCTTACAGCAAGGTTAGTATGTTATAACTGAAGTTAATTGCAAGGTGTAATATGTTATATTTTTACTCTCAAGGACCTACAGTTTCAATGAAGCATAAAATATATTCATTCATAAAAAGTTAATTTATAATATTACTACAGGCCCAGTACATGAAATTCATTCACTCGGGGAGGGCAGGTGTCCCTCAGCCCGACCTGCACCCTCTGGCAGCCCAGGAGCCCTTGGGGGATGTCCGACTTTTGGACATCCTTAGCGCTGCCACAAAGGCCAGAAAGGCTCCCACCACTGCCGCTGCACTTGCCAGCCGTGAGTCTGGCTTCTGGCTGAGCGGTGCTCCCCCTTTGGGGTTGCACTGAGCACCAGGGGGCAACTCCTGCATTGAGCGTCTGCCCCCCGGTGGTCAGTGTGTGTCATAGCGACCAGTCATTCCACCATTTTGTTGATTGGCATATTAGCTTTTTATTATATAGGACTAGGGGCCCGGTACACGAAATTTGTGCACTGGGTGGGTGGGGGGGAGTGTCCCTCAGCCCAGCCTGCCCCCTCTCACATACTGGGAGCCCTCAGGCGTTGACCCCCATCACCCTCCAATCGCAGGATTGGCCCCTTGCCCAGGCCTGACGCCTCTGACAGAGGTGTCAGGCCTGGGCAGGGGACCCTCATTTCCCCCCATCACTGGTTCTGCCCCCAGCCCAGGCCTGATGCCTCTGGCCCAGGCATCAGGCCTGGGCAGGGGACCCCCAGACCCCTCATATTGCTGGCTCTGCCCCTTGCCCAGGCCTGATGCCTCAGCCAGAGGCGTAGACCCCCATCACCCTATGATCACCTGATCGGCCCCTTGCCCAGGCCTGACGCCTCCGCCAGAGGTGTCAGGCTTGGACAGGGGACCCCCATTGCCCCCCGATCACTAGCTCTGGCCCCCGCCCAGGCCTGAGGCCTCTGGCCCAGGAATCATGCCTGGGCAGGGGACCCCCATCTCCCTCTGATCGCTTGCTCCACCCCCCTCCCAAGCCTGATGCCTCTGACCCAGGCTTCAGGCCTGGGCAAGGGGACCATCATATCCCTCCAACCCCCGGCTCCGCCCCCCGCCCAGGCCTGATGCCTCGGCCAGAGGAGTTGACCCTCATCACCCTCCGATCACCAATCACCGGATCGGCCCCTTGACCAGGCCTGAGGCCTCCGGCAGAGGTGTCAGGCCTGGGCAGGGGACCCCCAGCTCCCCACGGTTGCAGGCTCCACCTCTGCCCAGGCCTAACGCCTCTGGCTGAGGCGTCCAGCCCGGGCAGCGGGGACCCGCAGCTGCAGTGGCCCCACGATTGTGGGCTCCGCTTTAGGCCCAGGCAAGGGACCCCTAGCTCCCAGGACTGCCAGCTTTGACCGTGCCCAGCTCCCATCGCTGGCTCCACCCCTACTTTCTGCTATCACTGGCCAGGGCGGCAAAGGCGCCTGATTCTCCGATCATGGCTGGGGGGCAGGGAAAAGGCGGCCCCAGGGCCGCCTTTTCCCTGCCCCCCAGCTCTTAGCTCCCCCCTGGGTTTCCGATCACTGTCAGTGGCAGGGGGCTTCTTCCTGCTTTCCCTTTTGCCTCCCTGCATTGTGCCTACATATGCAAATTAACCGCCATCTTGTTGGCAGTTAATTTGCATATAGCCCTGATTAGCCAATGAAAAGGGTATCGTCGTGCGCCAATTACCATTTTTCTCTTTTATTAGTGTAGATAGCATACAGAAGTTTACAGTGAGATGCCCACAGAATTTAAAGGCAGATTTCAATCTGAATTAAACTAGGAAAACTGTACCCTAATGAATAAGCTAAGCCATCTGGTGAGGGGTTGCAACACTAATAAGAACCAGCACATGCCTATGGAAGCTTGGGAAAAACCCAAATCCAGTCCAACACATAGGCAGGGTTTGTTTGTTGTTGTCATGAGATAGACATCCAGGGAACCCGGAGTAGTAGACAGTCATTTTTTGGTGAGTCAACTCAACAGGTATGGCAATTGACTTAACTTTCTTTATTCTGATACCAGGCTCACAAAACAGTCTCTCATCATAACTTGTCTTCTGATGTAGGTTTCATCCTGGGGAAAGGATTTACCAACTCACAGACACACACATTCCCTTCTGTTTGAAATTTCTGTTTTCATTTTAAAAATTTTGCTGTAAACCAATAAGCACACCAATTTTCCATGAGTTTAGTTAACCAGAATCACTTCCCTTGAACCTCGTCATCTCTGGACACAAAGACAACAACCAAATAAGGCTCTGGACTACCAACCTGTGGCAGATCCTGCCTCATGCACCTGGCATGCTTTTTCCAGTCTCAACAAGTACTAAGCAGCACAGTTCATGTTCCAGATTCCTGATTCATATTTAAAATCCAGAAGAGACAGAACTAGAAATAACTTAGACACTTGAAAATGTAAAACAGCAGATAAAACCTCAAATACTACGATGATTCTCTTCTGTAGTTACAGAAAACAGCTGGTTTTTGGATTTGATAATATAGGTACAAATGACCACACCATGCTGAACCCATAAATTCTAACCTACATGAAATCCAGGGTTAGGGAAGTGTGGGTTGCCATACATTTTAAAACTCCAGGTAACTCTAATGTATGGCCAAGGGTTGTGTATCTATGGCCTGTAGGCAATTAATAGAAATGAGTAAAAGCAGACCAGGTGGGAATTAGAGATAAGTGGAGACTACAAACAGATCCTAAAAGGGTAGCCTTAGTCTTCCATAACAACTATTTTCTTATGGAATTATAGGCTCATTATCAAGGGTCTTTGACATATTTGAGAAAATTCAGAAATCTGGATTTTTTTTAACATATTTCCAAATTTTTAACTGTTGACAAACAACTTTCTGTAACTCCCACAAGGCATAAATCCAGGCTATGTGCTTATGTCCTCTGATTATAAACAAAGAAACACTATATGACATGCAAACCTAACACAGAGGTTTTAATAAACTAAATCCTTAAAACAAAAAGGGGAAAAAAATACTAACACACTGATTTTGCTGTTTGACATCCTATAACTAAAATAATTCATGTTATGTTTTGTGTTTCTTGTTGATCTTTATCTTGACTTCAGTTTAGAGCAGTGATGGCAAACCTATGACACATGTCAGAGGTGACATGTGAACTCATTTTTTTGGTTGCTTTTTCTTTGTTAAATGGCATTTAAATATATAAAATAAATATAAAATATATAAGTCTTTGTCTTACTATGGTTGCAAATATCAAAAAATTTCTATATGTGACACGGCACCAAAGTTAGGGTTTTTCAAAATGCTGACACGCTGAGCTCAAAAAGGTTCACCATCACTGGTCTAGAGCATAAATGTCTGAAGGCAAGAATGAAATTTTGCTTCTTTATGTTAGTTTCACTTCCCTAGCCTTGAGCACATCCCTGAGCATTTATAAATCCTTGAACATGTATAAATGTGATGTATAAAATGATAGCAATATATACTAAACCAGTCTTCTTTTTCATGATTACTCAGAAGAAACAGGCAGTGAATCCAGGAAGTATCCGGGGCTGTAATTAGTGGTCAAAATATATCTGTTCATTGCAATATCAAAAAATATCACCCTGGCAAGTTTTCTCAGTGCTTAGAGCATCAGCCTATGGGCCAAATAGCATTGGGTTCAATTCCCTGTAAAGGTCACGTACCTCAGTTGCAGGTTCAAATCCTGCCGCTGGAGCATGAATGGGAGGCAAGCAATGGATGTGTCTCTCTGGAGTCAATGTTTCTCTCTCCCCCACTTCCCTCTCCCACTCTCTCTAAAAATCAATGGAAAAAACATTCCCATTCCTCTAGTGAATATTAAACAAACAAACAAACAAAAAACAATATCTATCTCTCTCTCCCTTTCTCTTTCTCTTTCTCTCTCTCTCTCCTTCCCTGCTTGTCTGCCTCCCTCACTCTTATGCTCCATCTTTTTCTCTCTCAAAAACTAGAATCCATTCTGTCTTGAAAATGACATGTTTCATGTAAAAGCAACCTGGAAAGAAATTGAAGAAAATAACTTTTCTTAAGAATAACAGTGAGCAACCATGGAAAGACTGGAATATTGACCATGAGAGATTTTAATAACACTGATATTGATTAGGATGATGTCAATTTAATCATAGAAAAAAGTAAAAAAAATTGTCCTCAAATCACATTGTGCTTTGTTTCTAAGAGTTTCCTTGGTTCATATTTATGGAGAAAAGTTTTCTTGTTTTAGTTTTTCTCTTTATTTATTTTTATTTTTTTTCTGGAACTTTTCCTAAAAATTCAGCCAAGTATGATAATTCAAATTGAAGCTGGGGAGCATCTCAAATCCAGTTATCAACTTATTATTTGATTTGAAATGCTCAAGAGAGTATGCTGCTTATGAAGAGAGACAGTACAAGCATTTCTGACTTTGGGAAAGAAGACTTTGAAAGAATTCAGAGTGCCCTGAGGAATGCTGATTGGAATTCTGTAAGGTTTGAGAAATCTGCTGCACATGAGTAAGGAATTGAGCATTTAGGAAACAATTGGAAAGGCTAGCATTAAAATTCACCTGAGACAACTAGTAATCACAGCACTGAATTTAGAATGAAAGACTTGAATAGGAAATAAAATACAAGAATGCTCACTAAAAGACCATTAAAGGCAGTGCTTGTAGTTCGGGAGTCTTAAAAAATTCTATTGCCCATTACACAGTTTACCTTAAAATACCTAAAACATCACATACTTCAAATTAGCAATAGGATAATAAGTACTTTATTAAATTGTATTCTTAGAGAATGTAAATGCATAAACTCTGATTAAACACTACTTTCTATGAAATTTATTTATTCAGGAGAAATAGATGTAGAACACTTGGATCTTTAAAAAGATTGGACTATAATACAAGTTGATTAACTGGCAACCATTGAGTGGGAGTGAAATATCATTGCTATTACAAGATTTGTTTTAATGGCATTTGTTAAAATAGACCAGACCCCATGTGAGACTCACTCTTTCTTTCATATATATATATATAACATATTGTGTTTATATATTACTAGAGGCCCCATGCACAAAAATTGTGCACAGGAGAGGGGCAGAGTCCTGCAGCCTGGCCTGCACCCTCTCACAGTTTAGGACCCCTTGGGGGATGTCTGCCTGTCGTTTTAGGTCCAGTCCCCCTGGGAATCGGGCCTAAGCCAGCAGTCAGACATCCCTCTCACAGTCTGGGGCTCTTGACATCTGGGACCCCTCTCTCCTTACAGCTCACCTGCAGCTGAGGCAGGAGAGGCTCCTGCCACCGCTGCTGCACTCGCTGTACTTGCCAGCCATGAGCCTGGCTTCTGGCTAAGCAGTGCTCCCCCTGTGGGAGTGCACTGACGACCAGGGATTAGCTCCTGCGTGGGCCCGGGGTTGGCAGTCGGGAAGGGACTGCAGGAGGGCTCCAGGGTGTGTCAGGCCCATCTTGCTCAGTCCTGATCGGCCAGACCCCAGGAGCAAGCTAACCTACAAGTTGGAGCGTCTGCCCCCTGGTGGTCAGTGCATTTCATAGCAACTGGTTGACCAGTTGACTGTCTGCTCCCTGGTGGTGAGTGCACATCATAGTGAGCAGTTGAGTGGCCTTAGCATATCATTAGCATATTATGCTTTGATTGGTTGAACAGCCAACCAGATGACCGGACACTTAGCATATTAGATTTTATTATATGGGATAATTTATACAATTATTATAGTATGTATTATAGTCAAATATATTAAATCATAACTATATATCATTATAATACAAACATAAATACATAGTAGTCATGACAAAATATGAGGAAGAGCATGAAATATCTATATATATAAAAAGCCAGCGGCCATAATGCCTTAATGACCAGAATGACCAGTTGCTATGACGCCCACTGCGGCCAGCGAACCAGCCCGATCAGGAGGTAGGGCTGGCCGGCCAACCTCCTGTGGCCCTTCCCCCCGGCCAACACCACCCCAGATCGGCCCCCTCACCCCAATCAGGGGCAGGGCCAGCTGGCCAACCACTCATGGCCCCTCTCCCAGGTCACTGGACCCTGATCAGCCCCCACACCCCTAGCCAACCCACTGCCCACAGCCCCTCTCCACAGCCAGCTCCACCCCAATTGGCTCACCCACTCAAGTTGGGGGTAGGGATCACCAGGAAATCACCCGCGGCCCCTCCCCCCAGCTGGCCTGGCCCTGATGGGGCCCCAATAGGGGCAGGTCAGCTGGCCTAACTCCCACCATCTTCTCCTCCCAAGAGGCCCAGCCCCAATCTGCCCCGATTGGGGCCGGGCTGGCTGGACCCCACCCATGCACGAATTCATGCACTGGGCAGATTTTTAGCCTAAGTTCTTTTTTTATTATTATTGTGTTTTAGAGAGAGAGAAAAGGAAAGGGAGAGAGAAAAAACATAGATGTGAGAGCAAGACATTGATCTGCTGCCTCCTGCGGGTCCCCTACCAGGGATCAAGCCCACAACCTGGGTATGTGCCCTGACTGGAATGAAACTGGAGATCTTTCAGTGCATGGATGACACCCAACCAACTGAGCCATGCCACTAGGGCAGTGATGGCGAACCTATGACATGCATGTCAGAGGTGACACACCAACTCATTTTTTTGGTTGATTTTTCTTTGTTAAATGGCATTTAAATATATAAAATAAATATCAAAAATATAAGTCTTTGTTTTACTATGGTTGCAAATATCAAAAAATTTCTATATGTGACATGGCATGAGAGTTAATTTAGGGTTTTTCAAAATGCTGACACACCGAGCTCAAAAGGTTAGCCATCACTGCAATAGGTAACCCAAGTTCTTAATAGGTAACTTCTGGCTCTCCATAGTGGATTTCAATTTTTGTCATATTCAATTTTGTTAATATGCATTTAGACTTTTATTTATACTAGAAGGAGGCCAGTGTTAAGTTGGTCTTCCAAGTTGTTAAAACCAGAAATCTTCTCCCCTATTTTTGATGGTGAAGAGGACAGATTGTTATGAAAAGTTGTCAGGATGGAAAGAGAAACTCCCCAAGATTTTGTTCAAAGTTGTCACGGCATAAGTATTTAAACCCCTTTAAAGTTATTAGAAGATGTGAGTATTAAAAATATTTCTCAGAAAAAGCTTATTTAGACATAGCACCAGTTGTATATTCTACATGTTTCCTTTTGCCAAGATAATGGGGACATTGGTGCTACAGGAAGTTAATAGATATGAATTGTTGGTGTAAAGTCCAATCCAAGACTGTGACTAGAACAAGAACATTTCATCATTCTTACCAAGTGCCTATCATAAATCCCTTAACCCAACAGAGACCAGAATGCCAACATGAAATGAGATGGGGTGCTGGCAGCAAAGGATTTGTATGGTGGCAGCGAAGAATTATGGGACACTGGATGAGAATCTGGCCTTTTCTTTTACAGAAACCTTTAGGGAGTAGACACCTGCTGCCAAATACCACCAACTATGTCAAGAAAATGCCCATCCATGCCAGAGCCACAAAAAGAGCCAGCCGGTGAACGGAGGTCAAAGTCTGATGTCAGGCATGACTGACAAAGCAGGGAGCAGCAAGGCATCGAGAGTGCGCTGAGGACGCAGCTTTGTTCTGACAGCATGTGTGAGATGGTGAACAATTCTGAAGCTCTAATCCAGTCTCTGGCTTCATCCTAGTGTTTCAGGTGGGAAGAGCCTGTTCCTTGGGCATTGCCCTAATTTACCTCAACAACAGGGTTCTATTACTTCCACAAGATCACCACCAAAGCACAGGTTCCCAACATGTACATCAGCAAAATCCCTGCAGTATACAGGGCAGGAAAGTTCTTTTCCTAATACTGAGAGAGAAATGGTTTCCATCCCACAAATTTTAATTAAAATTAAGTATATCTCTTATTTAATCCTACATTATGGGTATTACCCTTGCTATCATATGTAGGGTATCCTAAAAAATGTATACATACTTTGAATACTTATAAAGGCAGTGTTTGTAATTCAACTGTATTATCAAACTTCTAGTAGCATTTTAGGATGAATTTCCTTTGCTCAAAGCTTAGTCTGGCTGAAAAGAGAGAAACATCAATTGAGCTATCAGCTGTTACAGTGTGTATACATGTTTTTGGGACACTCTGTATAAATAAATGAATATATTTATATAAAAACTTAAAGCTAGAAGAAATCTTGTGAAGCACATTGTCATACACCTACATTTACAGAGAGGATATTCAGGTGTAAACCTTGATGTGGCTTGGTCAAGTTGGTACTGCTAGCCAGTAACATAGCAAATAGCAAATAGCACAGCGTGTACTAGAATCAAATTTGCTGACTCTCAGTTCATTAGTCTTCCCAAAAGGGCAACATTGTGCATTTAATTATAGTATACTGGTGAAGAGAGTTGAGTTCACCATAATCCTCATAAACCTCAGCTATTGGCACACTGTCATCCTTGGTCAATATAAAACCACTATTACTAATAATTATTATTATTTTAGTTTTTCTCCTTTATTCTTGACCCTCATTCCATTTCTCCCCCTCCACATTGGAACTCATTCAGATGTGACCAATATATGATCTTGATATGTAAATTTCCTTTGCACATTGTAAGTGTATTTAAATGTATATAAATGTGTTTTTATTTTCCCTAATGATATGGATATTGTTCTAATTCTTACTCTTCTCAAACTTTACATTTTAAAAACTGAGCATGGTGTTGAATTTATTTCTAATCCATTGCTTCTAACCATTGAATAATATATATATATAAAAGGCTAAGTGACCATCCGACTGTCCCTCCAGCTGGCACCTATGATGCGCACTGACCACCAGGAGGCAGACGCTCAACTCAGGAGCTGCCAAGCTGTGGTGACTTGGCAGCAGCGGTTCTCGGGTGACACACCCAGGAACCAGAGAGGAAGGAGCCCAATTCCTCACGGGCCTGAGCGATTCCACCTTCAGCCATAGGTTATGTTGTTCCTGGGGCACTGTCAACCCCAAATCTGGCTTACAGCACACTAGTGTTTGTGATCCACACCCTGTATGACAGCAACTTTGCAGAGTGCCCTCTTGCACTCCGGAACCCCTCAGGGGATGTCAGAGAGCTGGTTTTGGCCAGATCCCCACAGGCCAGGCTGAGGAACCCCACCTGCTGGAGGGACCCTGTTCACTCCGCAGATGCCCTTTGAGCCATGGCACCACCCCAGGAATTCTAATTAATTTCCTTTCAATGTGCATGAATCCGTGCACTGGGCCACTAGTGTTATATAATAAATATCTATATCATTTTGGTTTTCCAATATCCTTGATTATAAAATTTAAGATTTTACAGCTGTTGATTAATTTTCTAATATCTTTTGCTTTCTCTGAAATTCAATCACTACAAACTACTATCAGATTCTATGGTCTAATAGGGTATGGTTCTGTTATGATAATAAGGTAGATAGATACCTTATGGGATTCCTGTTGACAACTTATAGAATATTTGCTCAATATTTTTTAAATTACAACAAATAGCTAAGAACATGGGGAAATGTTAGTGATTACAAGAGTTTTGGTTATGTACTAGTATACATCATATCCAAGGGCTGTGGAGTATTGATTTTCTGTAAGATTACAAATGTGCTTTGGAGTAAATTCATTTGTGACAATTAGCACTAAATTTATTGGTTCATAATAGAAAATAGCTTCATAATGTGTGAGAATATCATTTGCCAATTAAAATTCTAAAAATATAAGTCAATTGTTTCCTTGATGACGTTAGTCACAATTAAATGAGAAAATATTCACAGTTTAATGTGTGGGAGTGATCATTCAAAGCAAACAACAAACCAGTGATCCAATATTCAAAAGATTAAATGTTGCTACCATAGACCCCCAACATGAAAAGAAAATATTTGATTCTGTTGGAATACTATTCAAATCTAGTCATAATTGTGTACTGGAACTTAGAGAAGGAGTGATAGAACAACAGGCATGCAAGAGCTTGAGATGAAAAGAGACTCTGGACAAGCAAAACAGCATGGAAAGGTAAGGGTTATGTCATACATATTTAAGAGCTACATTAAAATGCAGCATGAGCCCCAAGCAGCGACTCTCAGGAAAGCGGAGTTCTAAATGGAACACCTTGTTTAATTGATGTACGACTTTAGATTAGTCATCCAACCTCTAAAGAATATCCTGTTCCTCTATGAAAGAGAGAAGAAACATGTCTCATTTCACATAACATGCTGTGATCATAAAACCCAGTGACACTATAGCACTTAGAATAAAAACGAACTTCAGTGCTTTAATATTCATATACAATGATTCATTACTGAAGTTAAAGTTCTGACCACCAAGAAGGAAACATGAATTATATGGAAACTGGGGCTATAGACTTTGGATAATTTTTTCTCTTACAACTAAATTTCCTTTGGCCAAAGTGCCTGTGTTGTGGACTGAGAATAATTTAGGATAGAAGCCTATTTAAAAGACCAAAGAAAATTATTTAACAAGATTATTAGGCTAATATAAATCGTGTCTTCAAACAAGAAGCATTATTGGATGTGCTGGAATGTAGGGTGCTGTGTACACAGTCACAGCAGCAGGAGATACTGTACTGTAGCTTTAACAAGAGGCAAAGTAAACTGAGGCTGTCTATACACAAAAACAGTATCTCCATGCCACCCACCCTTCAAAGAATATATATATATATATATATATATATATATATATACACACACACACACACACTAGTAGCCTGGTGCATGAAATTTGTGCACTGGGGTAGCGGGGGGGGGGGGAAATGGGCCCCTCAGTCTGACCTTCATCCTCTCCAATCTGAGACCCCTCAGGAAATGTCCAATTACCGGTTTGTGCCCACACTTTTAACAGATAACAGCTCCATTGTTGTTTCTTTCTTATGCTTAAAACCATTGGAATTGGTAGGTATTCAAAGTGTGTATACATTTTGGGGGGACACCCTGTATATCTCTAGTCAGCGGTGAAAGAAACCAACAGCAGATTTGGAACCCCCAGACAGGGAACATCGCTCACTCCCCACATGTCTCCCCACTTCACTTTCCACCTTCATGGGCAGCAGGAGAATCAACGTTTTCTCTCATTAATTTGGAAAAACACGTCCTGTCACCCGCTGTCCGGCAGGAGTGCACTAGGCCCCGAGCAAGCCAGGCTCAGTCAGGGCAGCCTTTGCTCATGGGTGCTGGCACCCAAAGTGCACATTCCTCCTCTACAGTCGCCCCGACTATCCTACTGTTTCACTGAGAGGACGGAATTCCTCTCCGCCTCTGGGTTCTTGATCTTGAACGCTGACTGAAGGCACCTCAGTGAGGGCCGCCCGCGCCCACCAGGTGTGTCTGTCTGCACCTGCTCCTGCTTCAGCACCTGCATTAACCCCCCAGAGGTGATCTCATAGCTGCACTGGCCACTGTGGGAACAGGGCATCACCACTCCGCCCTCTCACTGTCATCTCACAGGAGCTCACCCTCAGCACCCAGAACACCCAGACACTATCCAAAGGACAGGAGTGCATCAGAGGGGATGTGTGCACATCCTGCGGGGGTGTTAGGCATGTCAGGTTGATGGAAGTGCAGTGGAGAGGCGGGGGGAACTTGTGAACGCCTTGGTTTGCAACTGTTGCAGGCGCGGGAGGGTGACAGTGTGCTGGGGGGTGTTTGCATACCCGGAGGGGATGTGCACACCGGAGGCCGCTGGCTTTGCAGATCCGAAAACCCCCGTGGTGCGGCCAGGAGGACGTCAGTCTGGCCCGCCATGGTGGCTGTCCCTGCCATCCTGCACCTTCTGGGCCAGGAGGCGGATCTTGCGTAGCCACTCCTGGGCGCTGATGGCCTGCAGGCACTACTTCACCTCAGCCTGCAGGCTCTGCTTGGTGCACTCACAGCTGTCACCACCGCCATGTGGGGAGTACAGGCCACCCTCCGCCGGCCTGCCTCCCCTTTCCAGAGGCTCTCTGTGCTGCTCACCTGCCCAGAGTGACTGGGGCTGGGCGGAAGCCAGGCATCCTGTCCTGCTCAACCCCAGCTGATCCGCCCCTGTGCGAGCTGCCGCCCCCCCGGGAAGGGTCACAGATCTGGGTCCCGGGACCGCGGACAGCCTCAAGCGCTACCCCCTGCCCCGCAAGGTCACAGATCCATGTCTTGGTCTCATGGACAGCCTCAAGCACTGCTTCCTGCCCAGCAGGGTCACAGATCCGGTCCTGTACCACAGACAGCCTTGCCTGCTGCCGCCTGCCTTCAGTATGCAAATTAGCTGCCATCTTGTTGCTTTAGGGTGGGGGTCCCCACTGGGGTTCCTGGCCAGTCTGGGTGAGGGGATGATGGCTGTTTTCAGGCTGGCGGGCAACTGAAGCTCCCAACCTCTCCTTTTTTTCTTTATTCTGGGATTTATTTACCATCTATGGCTATCACTGGAGCTGAGAGCCAGCTTTAGCTCTGAGGCTCGACTCCAGCCCTGAGACCTCGGCTGCTGAAAGCAGGGATCTGGGTTTGTTCTATAATTGTAACACTGTTGCAATCCTGCTGGCTGAAGCCCGGCTGGCTGAAAGCAGGCTTCTGGAGTTTGTTTAACTTCTATAATTGCAACATAGTTGCTTAGAGTTGCAGCTCAGAGCCCAGCAGCGGCAGGCGGAGAACCTTGGCCTCCTCCATCACTGGAGCAAGCAAGCCTCCTGTTTGCTTCAGCTGCTTGCTGTCGGTGGCCATCTTGGTTGGCAGTTAATTTGCATATCGCCCTGATTAGCCAATGGGAAGTGTGTCAGAGGTACTGTTAATTACCATGTTTGTCTATTATTAGATAGGATATATATATATATATATATATATATATATATATATATATATATTCACAAGCATGCAGATACAGACACACACAAAAACACACACTGAAGAACAGCTATGCCAAAGATAAAATACCCATTTATAGACCTATCCTGGCATTTTATTTATTTATTTATTTATTTATTTATTTATTTTATTTTATTTATATATATATTTTATTGATTTTTTACAGAGAGAAAGGGAGAGAGATAGAGAGTTAGAAACATCGATGAGAGAGAAACATCGATCAGACGCCTCCTGCACATCTCCTACTGGGGATGTGCATGCAACCCAGGTACATACCCTTGACCGGAATCGAACCTGGGACCTTTCAGTCAGCAGGCCGACGCTCTATCCACTAAGCCAAACTGGTTTCGGCGGCATTTTATTTATTTATAGGGATTTAAAAAAAAAATAAGATTCCAGTAACCATATAAACAGGAAAAAACTAAACCAATTTACCTATAAGTATTAAGTGGCAATCCATAAAAAATAAGGGAGAAGTGTAAGAATTTCTCATCTTACTCTGAGTATATAAAATAGCAGTTTTACCATTTATAATTAGAGAAAGATAAATTCAGAAAAATTTTCACTTAAAGTTAATAATAGAATAAGAGAGTGAATGCCTTCTAAATCACTAGAGACAAAAAGAGGAAACAAATGTGATTAGAAAATAAATGATAGTATAAAAGTAAAAAAAAAATGGGGTGATAGAAAAATCTCGGCTAGCCGCCCCCCCCCCCCATATTGAAACCTAAAAAAGGTGAAATAACAGATACAAATTAAGAAAGAAAAATAAAAAAATTCCTGAAACTCAAGTTTCCTCTATTATGCTTAGGAATAATTCACCTGGTAGAATGAAAGAATGATTTTAAACAATAGATAGATTAGAGGATAGATTGAAAAAGAGAAAGAGGCAGGGAGGGAGAGAGGAAGGGAGGGAGAGGCAGAGAGAGAGAGAGAGAGAGAGAGAGAGAGAGAGAGAGAGAGAGAGAAATGGCTGCTAAGTTGTTAGTTTGTTAATACAGGGGTATATTCATGTAGGGATGATGCTATAGAAATATGGAAAAAGGAAAGAAAAAAATAGCTTTTTAAAATGATTAAATATTATTACACTTATTTATTAATGAAAAGTTTATTTTGTGTGCACATGTATAAATTAACATATAGAATATCCAATCAAAGGATATTTTTTTCTGAAAAACAATTTCTAAAATTGTTTCAAGAAACAGGAAATATGAATAAATCACTAACCAAGAAGTAAGCTGAAAAATATTTTAGAAGAATTACCTAAAAAGATGGCCATGAAACATAAAAAAACTAAAATTACAAAGATTCCAGAAAACATACAGCATCCTTATAATAGACAAATACAAAAAATACTAACAAAAATGTTTGTGTGTATATATATATATGTGTGTGTGTGTGTATGTGTGTGTGTGTATATATACACACACACACATACACACACATACATACATACACACACAAAATTGCTCAGTTTCACTACCTATTAGGGAAATTAAAATCAAAACCATGATGAGATTCCACCTCATACCTGTTAGAATGGCTATTATCAACAAGAGAAGTAATAACAAGTATTGGAGAAATTGTGGAGAAAAACGAACCCTCATTCACTGCTGGTGGGAATGTAAACTGGTACAGCCACTATGGAAAGCAGTATGGAGGGTACTCCAAAAAATTAAGAGTGCATATATTCTTTCTGATTGGTGTTTCTGGTTTTTTAGGATATATTCCTAGAAGTGGGATCACTGGGTCAAATGGGAGCTCCATTTTTAATTTTTTGAGGAAACTCCTTACTGTTTTCCACAGAGGCTATTCCAGCAGTGTACTAAGGTTCGCTTTTCTTCACATCCTGGCTGACACTTGTCATTTGTTGATTTGTTGATAATCACCATTCTGATAAGTGTGAGGTGATAACTCATTATTGTTTTAATTTGCATTTCTAAGATGATTAATGACCCCTATGTTTATAGCAGCACAATTTATAATAGCTAAGATTTGGAAACAGCTCATGTGCCCATCAGCAAATGACTGGATAAAAAAAAACAAAAACAAAAAAAAAAAACAACTGTGGTATATTTACACAGTGGAATACTATAGGGCTATAAAAAAGAAAGAATTCTTACCATTTGTGACATTATGTATGGACCTGGAGGGTATTATACTAAGTGAAATAAGCCAGTCAGAGAAAGATAAGTATCACATAATCTCATTTATATGTGGAATCTAGTGAACAAAATAAAATGATGAAAAAAATAGATCCAGAGACATAGAAACATGGAAAAGACTGATGAATTTCAGAGGAAAGATGGGGCTGGCGGACTGGGTGGGGAGTGATTAACCAGGAGATTTATATGCATACTAGGGGCCCGGTGCACGAAATTCGTGCACTGGGTGTGGGGCGGGGGGGAGTGTCCCTCAGCCCAGCCTGCCCCCTCTCACATACTGGGAACCCTCAGGCGTTGACCCCCATCACCCTCCAATCGCAGGATCGGCCCCTTGCCCAGGCCTGACGCCTCTGACAGAGGACCCTCATTTCCCCCCATCACTGGTTCTGCCCCCAGCCCAGTCCTGATGCCTCTGGCCTAGGCATCTGGCCCGGGCAGCGGGGACCTGCAGTGGCAGCGGGGGGTGCCGCGATCACGCGGGCTCCGCCCCTGCCCCTGCAGGATGCCTCTGGCTGAGGCGTTCGGCCCGGGCAGCGGGGACCCACAGCTGCAGCGGCCCCGCGATCGTGGGCTCCGCTTTAGGCCCAGGCAAGGGGCCCCTAGCTCCTGGGACTGCCAGCTTCGACCGTGCCCAGCTCCCATCACTGGCTCCACCCCTACTTCCTGCTATCACTGGCCAGGGTGGAAAAGGTGCCTGATCCTCCGATCATGGCGGCCCTGGGGCCGCCTTTGCCCTGCCCCCCAGCTCTTAGCTCCCCCCTGGGTTTCCGATCACTGTCAGTGGCAGGGGGCTCCTTCCTGCTTTCCCTTTCGCCTCTCTGCATTGTGCCTACATATGCAAATTAACCGCCATCTTGTTGGCAGTTAACTGCCAATCTTAGTTGGCAGTTAATTTGCATATAGCCCTGATTAGCCAATGAAAAGGGTATCGTCGTACGCCAATTACCATTTTTCTCTTTTATTAGTGTAGATATGCATAGCCCATGGACACAGACAATAGAGTGATAATTTGAGTGCTGTCCCATGGCTTTCCAACATGATCCCTTTTAATCCTCTTAATGACAATAACACTGTTTGTACTGTGCCCCATTCTTTCCTACCAGAATTTGGATCTTGTACAAGTCCCCAGCCCTTTCCCACAGAGCTATGTGCTTCAGGGGATCCTGATCACACCTCCACCTCCACTGGTGGCCCAAGGTCTATCTGATTTTCCTTGACAATGATTGGCTTTGGAATGTGCAAGGGATTAATTCTGACCAATGAGAGATAAATAAAAATATGGTGAGATGCTTCTGGGAAAGTGTCTTCACTGGCAAGCAGCCACATGAAATGGTCATCTCTCTTCTTCCTTAGGACAGGCCATGCCTGGATGCAATGCCTACAATTGCTGTAGCCATCATGTCAACTTGAAGCCACTGTGTAGTTATTTGCACCTAAAAACAGCCTAAGTGTAAGTGTGATTAGTATTCCCCTTCAGAAAGGAAAAAAATGACACTCAAGAGGTTTGATAACTGTACAAGGTGACACAGGAAATGAGTGGTAAAATCAGGGTATGTCTTCGAATCTACCTCATTCTGAAATTAATGTTCTTTAACATTCTGTATTGCCTCTAGTCCATTGTTTATTTTACTATATCATTGTGTAAAATACGCTTATTATTGCATTTAGTTAAGGGTAGGGTTGCTGGTTTTCTTGTCTTTTCCATATGGCCCATCTCTTAATGTTTTCTCTGTTTGATTGGCAAGCCTCAGGTTAAATGCTTCCTCTGGTAAGTCTTTATTGACCGCTGCAGACTGTACTAAGCTTTTTCTCTTTTGACCTCATTACCTCAAATACATGTCTGCCCTTAGGAACTGTTTTTCTAGTCCTCTTTTCTTCCAGTACATAGTATGATGCCCGGTGCATCATAGATCATCAATGATAATGGAGAAATCCTGGAGTGAATTGTGGAAGAAGAGAGAGCGATACAAAGGGATAAGCAGGGAGGGAGGGAGGGAGGGAGGGAGGGAGGGAGGGAGGGAGGGAGGCAGGAAGGGAGGGAGGAAAATCATCCTATAGTCTAACCCTCATGAAATTCAAAAAGGACAAATTGAGCTTGTTATGCCCTCATCCTCTGAACCCGAAAGACATTTTGTTCCTCTCCTGTTGCACTCACATCTGCCTTTCTTTAATTGTGTAACTTACTTTCTTCCTAATCTATAAACTCCTCCAGTTTGGGGTCCGTCATCTCCACTGATGATGACCCACAGCACCTAGCATAGTGTCTTTCATTTAATAAAAGCATATCAAATGTATGAATCAATTTAGAAGGGTCTTGTCAGCAGTGGGAGAGATGTGGAATAGTCTGCATGTTACAGATGGCATATTTGAAACCTAGTGGGATTTTCTGAGCTCTACTCAGGGTACAGCAGAGCCCCTGCACTTGTCAATTTAGTAACTCCATAACCTTTCTGGAATTGCTATAGAAACTGCACTTCAATTTTCTTTTATTATATTCACCAAGGTGCTTGGCACAGTAAATATTTGTCAATTTGAAAATTTGAAAAAGGACATAATGTTCATGTTGTTACATCTCGACATTTTTAATGCTTCAGAAAAGTCATTCTGCAGTGATGGAAATTGTGAAGGGAAAATGAGGGCGACAGTTTGTCCATTTTGGTTCATTGTGTCCATGTGAAACAGAGATAAAGGGACATACAGGCGTTCCAAAAATGTACACACACTTTGAATAATTATTAAGGCAGTGTTTATTAAAATATATTTCATTTTTTAAGTATATATAACCAATTGTTAAAGTATGTATACATTTTGGGGGATACCCTGTAAAATATTAAGATACAAATGTATGCCTAATCTTCCAGAGCCACTCATAAAATAGCAGTATTTAAAGTGTTAAAAAGTTTTAAAAACATTATTGTAAGAATGAATTTGACTAAAGAACATAGATAATTATCACATGAAAGAAATAACATTTTTTTGGCAGACCCCCAAGCTACAGAAAATGGTAAGTGGTGGGGATCAAAATACTATACCTCACAGGTCAGCTACTTATTTTTGTAAATAAAGATTTATTGACACAAACATGCCCAGTTGGTTACATATTATCTATGGCTGCTTTTGAGCCACAATGGTAGAGATGCATAGTTGCTGCAGTGACCATATGGTCCACAAACCTAAATATTTACTACCTGACCCTGTAAGTACTGGTAAAGGTTGTAGATTCCTGGTCTAACCTACTTATTATGGGGGTGTTTCATCACAGTTAAGATACATTCTGGAAGATGTTCAAAAGTTAAGCTTGACATGATTAGGATTAACAGAAAAATTTTCACTAGCCTTGAGTGACAGTTCTAAGGGTGAGGAGAGAATAGGCAAAGCATAAGCATTTATTGAATTACCCCAAATGGAAATTTGTCTTTAAAATGCCAAGCAGCCTGTTTTTCTTCATTAGAAAACAGTCGCTGAAACATGTAGAGTCTGGATTCATCACAGCAGCAACATTCTAATTGCAGGCTGTGACGAGTTCTAATTGAAATAAGATTAATGAAGAGCCATGCCAGCCTCCCACAATATCACAATCTGCATGAACACTTAGCTTCTGTGAGTCATTTTCCTCCCCAAAATAACTGAGATTAAATAGCAACTTCCAAGCTAATGGCGGCATTTCCGTCCAAATTTCTTTTTATGCCTTGCATCCTGTTCCAGGATACAGCACACGGAGCAGGACTCATCTTCTGCCATCAGCTAATATTGTTAAATGTCAGGCATTTAATAAAGTTAAAGGGCAAAAAAGTTTTAAAAAATTTATTCTGCCTAGCAATCAGCGGTAAGAAGCCTCGGGAAAACTCATTGCTTTATTGACTGGATCAGAATGAGAAATTTTCTTATCAGGTTCTGAAAACATAACCCAATGCCCTTAGAAATTCTAAATCTGTATGTAGGATGTTCATATATGTAATGTATTTGTGTTTAATCATACATATATATGTATTTAGGAATGCTTGAAATATAATAGTAAGTGTACTCATATATACCAAGTAGACTATGCATGGTAACAAGTTGGTTGAAATCAGGTGTTTGGGAGCCAAGGCACAACCTCTAAAAAGAGCAGGTGATATGTTACCGTTGCTTAAACAAGAAGTGCTTTCTGTATGGGCCCAAGCGGGTGGGAGACACCAGAGCCCTGCAAGCTCTGCAAACTGGGACAAAGGGTCTGTCAGTGATTTTTCCATCGTCCTTTAGGGAGAGAACCCCCTCAATGTACCACTGGACGCAGCGATGAAATGAGGTTCATCTTTTATTGACTCAGTTTCCTCTTTAAGTATGGCATGAGCTGGGGTGGAGGGAGCTGTTTGTTAGAAATTGAGGATAAAAATAATAATTTGAAAATGTCATCTTAGAGTGTAAAAAAATCAAATTTTTTAAGCAAAGGTGGTAGGAAGTATTGGCAATGTCACGTCACCTACCCTTATGAGTTTCTATTCTAAGACAGATATTAATGCACTCCAGAAAAGGTATGTGTAGTTAAGTTTTAAAACATCAGGGGGTCCTCCTTGTTTTCAGTACATAGCATAGGACTCATATCTCCATTATCTACATTAAAATGAAAACTCCACAAGGAAAGGTCTTGTTTTAATGAGGTATGTATGTATAGTGAACAAAACTGCAGTTTTGTTCTGACTACCCTTATACTTTAGTAGCCAATTTAAAAGGAAAAAAAATTGTGTGGAACTATTTTTAAAGCCTCTAGATCAAGGTGTCACAAGCCTGAGAAATTGTTTCCTCTGATGGCTTGGGTTTTAATGACTAGCCAGCAGCACTCAATTACAAACTGGTCATTAACAAGAAATCTAATTGTTATTAGGAGACAGGTAAGCAACTCATGTTGGAATTACAACGCGTATGAAGGGCTATTTTATAGTGTCAAGTGAAATGAAGGTTCCCTTAAGAAAATAGTAAATAATATTACTTTATTTATAAGAAGGTATTGTCCCTCCTCTTCATATACACAGTAATAGAAGAATACTATAAACAATGATATCTTATTTTTTTAAGTAGAGTATAAGTAAGCTACTAAATAAGCCACAAATCCAATTCAGTAAGAATTAAATTTTTGCCTGCATTGAGAGTTTCAAAAAGGTAAACCACTATTGGAAATATGTTTTTTGGCCAGAAGTGATCAGGAAAGGTTTAATTTATGATTATGTTGTGTTATGTACAATATACTTATTAAATTACATTTGTTAAATATGTATTTATACAGACAGTCCTTGGGTTATGTCAGACTTGACATATGTCATTTCCTGATTATGTTGCCATCATCCATCCTATATAATAAAAGGGTAATGTGCAAATTGACCCTAATGGCAGATTGACCAGTCGCTATGCCATGCACTGACCACCAGGGGGCAGGTGCTCAATGCAGGAGCTGCCCCCTGGTGGTCAGTGTGCTCCCACATGGGGAGCTCAGCTCAGCCACAAGCTGGGCTGATGGCTGCGAGTGCAGTGGCGGTGCCTGCCTCCTCTGCAGCACTAACGATGTCTGACTGCCAGCTTAGGCCCAATCCCTCAGGGAGCGGGCCTAAGCCAGCAGGTGGACATCCCCTGAGGTGTCCCAGACTGCGAGAGGGCACAGGCTGGACTGAGAGACCCCCCTCCCAAGTGCACGAATTTTTGTGCACCGGGCCTCTAGTTTATTTATTAAAAAAAAGTTCCGTCATTTTGACGTATGTACATATGTGCTTTATGATTTTTATTATTTATTTACTACAAGTAAAGGTCAGGAATTGTTATATTTCTTTTACTTTTTTTCTACTGTTTCACTTCATTACTTCTGTGTATGATCTCCATGTGAGTGACGTAGGTGTTTAAGTTGGTGGGTTCCAACTTAAGGCGAATATAGAGTTACGTTGTGCTGTAGGGATGGATCTCCACGTTACCTGAGGACCTACTGTATATTGTATAACTACTAAGCTAGAAAAAGGAAAGTATAAAAATGTATGGAGCCCTAACTGGTTTGGCTCAGTGGATGGAGCATCAGCCTGCAGACTGAAGGGTCCCAAGTTCGATTCCGGTCAAGGGCATGTACCTGGGTTGTGGGCATAACCCCAGTAGGAGGTGTGTAGGAGGCAGCTGATCAATGTTTCTCTCACATCGATGTTTCTAACTCTCTATCCCTCTCCTTTCCTCTCTGTAAAAAAAAAAAAAAAATCAATAAAAATATATAAAAATAAAAATGTATAGAGGAAATATGAGTTTAGGATAACAAAACATTCTCTTATTTCAACACAGTTTCAAATTCTCACCTTCTTTAAAAAGATCCATGCTGGTCACTTTGCCTGGAGTTCCAAAGTCATTCTTCACATATGTGGCGTCACCCAAGGTGATTTTGGATCACTTTATAGTTTATCAGTTAGTGCTTAAGAACACACACAACTTATAAAATCGTCAAGTACCTTCCAGAAACTTTTCCTGTCTAGGTAGAAGAGTTACAGCTTGCAAAGAGAATTTTATCCTGAAAACCATCAGGAACCCTAGAAATACAAAAAAGAGAGGCCTGTCCTAGCCGGTTTAGCTCAGTGGATAGAGCGTCAGACTGCGGACTGAAGGGTCCCAGGTTTGATTCCGGCCAAGGACACATGCCTGGGTTGTGGGCTCAATACCCAGTAGGGGACGTGAAGGAGGCAGCCGATCAATGATTATCTCTCATCATTGATATTTCTATCTCTCTCTCTCTTCCTTCCTCTCTGAAATCAATAAATAAATATATTTTTAAAAAAGAGGCCTATTATTATAAAAACTGTCTTTATCTATATATTAATTCCGTATCATTGATGATCAAGCGACTGGATAAACATTCCTGGAAGTTCACTAATCATTTAAGACTCCTGTGCATTCTTCTGCAATTATGAAAGTGCAAAATTGAATCTTGGTGAATAAAAAGGTAAATACTACATTATTAATGGCATGGTCAAGTTTGAAAAAACTTATTTTTACCTGGAATTATTTTTTTAAATAGACTTCTAGGTGTTAAATAGCATCCGAGAGGAGCCATACAAGTCATGTGGTGCCAAAGCCATCTCAAAAGTGTTCCTAGTAATTATGTCTTCAATACTGTATATCTTTGACCCAGAGGAGGAGTGGACCAGATGACATTCATCTTAAACCTCAAACTAGAAAAGTCTACAGCACCCCGCCCCCACACACACACACAACATTATCTTTTCCAGCATTTAATAGTCTCCATGGTTAAGAAAATATGTAATAATTATGTTCTTTCTTGTCTCCGGTCTAAATCCTTGCCACTTTGCAAATTCATTTTCTCTGTTTTCCTCTTTGGAGACAGAGAACAGCTGGTTGTCATCTTCCAAATACTGTAACAATCCCTCATACGCTTGAAGATAGTAATTAAGTCATCCTCTCAGCCTTCTCTTTTGAAAAACTCAAATTCCTTTTTAACACGAATTATCAAAAATTTTCCATAGTCTTGGACATGAAAATTGTCATTGCATAGACTTTCTCTGTGGACCCCACTCGTTTCTGTAAATAGCAGAAGCAGAAGCAGAAGAGCTCTATCTGGGTGAATTTGAGTTCCTGCAGTCTGGCTCTATCCTTCTTACAACATAACATCAGTGGTGAACGTGGGTTCTCCATTAACCTCCCATGAACATTTTGCAGTTCACAGGTGAACTTGTATGACTCTTACCTCCCAGTCACCTTTCACTCTCTGCCTCCACCCCCTCACATTCTAAAACAGGAAAACGTCATGGAAAGCAGGTTCTTCAGCAGCCACATGAGTGCAGCCCCAAGTATAACTAGGCTGCTTGAGTCAACTGTACCATTCTCAGCTGGGTGAGTTTTCTCCATAGGGTATTAGTATGCAAATAAGATGTTAAGACAAACAAAGCTTTCCTTTATCCATAGCCATATCAAAACAGCAATCATTACACAGAGACTTGAAAGAAAGAGATTTACGGACTGTGATTTTAAGCAAGTTATTTAATCTCACCTTTTCTTCACCTGTAAATGGTAATAATATCCCAAAGATTTGTGCTAAGGAATGGATGAAATAGTATGCTACTCACCACACTGCCTGACAAAAGTCTTTTTTCTGGCACTTGTGTGGCATTTTCATCCTTTGGTGTAGTGTTCCTTATGGAAATACAGTGCATTAATGAATCCAACCTTCTCCTGTCACATATTTGTATTTTAATAGGGGCTTTGTGTAGATTTAACACACAAAAAAGTGACTCTAAGCATTTCAAGTGGAAAGTCAGACTTATAAGAACAATGTTTTAAACCTGGAATACCCATTGAATAAGACAAACCAACTCAGAGATGTCTTTTCATCTATATGCAATGCATAAACATGTTTATTTAAAGAAAAATATCCTCAATTTCAATAATCCTGAGTTATTTATAACAAGGTTTTCTCTGAAGTACCAAATCATTTATTTTAATTTGTATTATCTCTATTATATAAAAGGCTAAGTGACCGACCATACGTCCGTCTGACCATACAACTGACCGACCAACTGGTACATATGACACACACTGGCAATTTAAAAATAAACGTTCTCTCGGGGATGGGAGTGGTGGTGGGGGGGTCAATTGGGGAAAAAAGAGATATATGTAATACTTTAAAAAATAAAAACATAAGAACAACAGTATATGAAAGTGAAAAAGAATTTTAAAAATAAATGTTGACTCGCAATACATATAAAGCTCTCATTGGCGCCAATCGCAAGCATGTGTTTCGATCTGTCATTGTCCATCATGAATTTGGTTGACACTTCTATTATAGAGAAAGGGTGAATAACAATATTAAAATATTTCCTCTAATTAATTTCCTTTCAATGTGCATGGATCTGTGCACTGGGCCACTAGTTTCACTATAAAGAGGATAACTCTAATCTTGGAAAGATTTGGCATGCCAATTTACCCACAATATAAATCTAGAATATTAATGCACCAACCTTTCATTTCATTTTGTTTAAAGAAAGATAATTAGTCTGTTTGAGGATAGAATATTTCAAGTTTGAAAAAGTTGAAAATATTTTTCTTTTTCTTATATAACCACAATTTAACTGTTTATATCTCCCCTCACCTTGCTATACAGTCTAAAAGTTGAACAGCTAGAATAAAGATATACCCTCCATAAATATTTTAATAAATAATTATTTGAGAAGGGTTTGATTACCTAGTTACCTGGAGTTAATGAATGACTTTAGAGTTTCATACTTTCATGATTTACCTGTTTCCTGGTACCCACAGATAATTGACTGATAATTATCTGACCAGTAATAGATTTCACTTAAATCTAGGCATTTTAGAAAAGAGGTTAGAAGAAAAGTTTCTTTAGTAGGAAACAGTCAATTCTGTTAGAAAAAATAGAGCAAAATTAACTATCTCAGCAGCCAAGCTAAATGGCTCAATCAGCTAGCTACCTGACAAAACGCTTCCTTACCTAATAGAAGCCTCATAATGACAATAAAAATCATCACTTACCTTGAAAGTTTATCCTTTCTGTGTTTAGAAGAAAGTTACCTGACTATTTACATATCCAGAAATGTATATATGTGAATATGTGCCGGAGTCCATTCATTGTCTTCACTAGCTGAGTTTAGACAGAGACCCCCCAAAAGCTAGTAACCTTTGAAGTTCTAGCAAAGGTCAGAACTGTGCACCACCCAGTTAATTTAGGTAATAATAGTTGAAGCATCCCCACCTTAGTTCCCTTAATTCCTTAGATACTTATGTAGATCCTTGTTGATTATTGTTAATCAGATACTCTGCCTACTCCCGGAAATCTATTGATGAGCTAATCAGATACTTTGTCTATTCCTGGAAATTGTTTGCTGATCTGTGTGTCATTGAAAACTCCTTACCCTAAGGGCTACTCCAGATCAATAAAAGATTGGAGCAGCCTGAGCAGTGGAGGAAGTCCTTCGGGACTTGCCCGGGACTTGCCAGCCTGGTCCCCCAATATTGCAAAATTATCTCGTGTCTTTTTCTCTCATTTGTTGTGCGGCTCCTCTTTCAGATACCGAACCCTACTCCACGCAGAATGTGGAGGGAGTCTTACTCGACAATATGTGTGTATAGATAGGTGAGTGTGGATGTGTGTTGTATTTGTGATGTGAGAATATGGAGGGGTTATAACACATTTAAAGCTATTTCTGCTCTTCTCTAAATGGCAGTGTTAACCTGCTTAGTGACTCATTTTATAAGGTGATTCATTCTTACCCATAGACACATTTCTATTTTTAACAAAAATATTGCCAATATACAAATAGTATTTAAATAACCTGTGTTTCATTTATGAAATATTCTACCCCCCAAATGGCCACTGAATGCCATGATTTTAACAGTGAATTCCTGCAACAAGTGAACACTGAAGGATACAAAAGTCTTGAATGAGTGAACCAGGGGCATTTCCCCTAAGTATTTCAGGAGCATTTTACCATTCTCATTGGTAATCTTTACTCTTTAAAAAAAATAAGGAGATAATATGTTATTTGATTTTTAAGTTTAATCTACATTCAATAGAATCCTGCCTTTTCTTGATTGTAAAATTTTCCTCTAGGAAAATGTAAGTCACCCTAGAACCGTGTGAAGGAAACAGACAGTGGGGAGCTTATTTGACAGCATGCCAAGATGGCTACACATGAACACTTAGGATTTAAGAAGGACAGACTCTCAAGCCAGCAAAAGCAGGTAAAGAACAGCAGCAGATTTGTTAAAGAAACTTATATCCCTAATAGGTAGCTATTTGACAATTTATTTTGTTTGGTCATCTGTTTCATTAACATTGTTTGAAGGCTCTAGTCTACTTCCCTTCCATAGCTCCCTCTGCCAATCAACTCTTCCTCTGTCTGGTTTATATTATTTATTGATTTTTAAATATTACATATAACTCAGTTATGATTCAAAGGTTAGAGTAGCAGGAAAAATGTCTCTGGGACTTCCAATGTTATTTTTTATGCCTGACTTTTAAAAATATATCTTTATTGATTTCAGAGAGGAAAAAGTGGGAGAAAGAGATAGAAACCTCAATGATGGGAGTGAATCATTGATCGGCTACCTCCTGCACGCCCCCTACTGGGGATTGAGCCCGTGACTGAAATCAACCCAGGATCCTTCAGTCCACAGGCTGATGCTCTAACCACTGAGCAAAATCAGCTGACTTATTTTTAAAATTCATTTTTTTAATATCCTCACTAATCAGTATGCCTTTCTTCCTAGTCTTCTACTCACCTAGGTTTTGCTTTCCTCAATAAGATTTTTATTCTCTTCACATGATGCCTCAATTTTCACCTTTTTCCTACCATTTTTCCTTGTCAAATATAGCCATGAAGCTCTTATTAAGTACTTGTTTTATATTTCAACTATATCATTCATAATTACACACATATGTTCCATGTATATTTTCATTAATTCACAAAGCATTAAAACATGCCAAAGTGGTGGGAGGTAAGTCACAGGTTTACTTGTCAAGAAAGTTCATGAATCATTTCTGTTCACGAACATCACCCACAGTCCACACTGCACTACTGCTTGCAGCATAGAGCAGCCTTCCCACAACACCCATGGAAATGTTATAATAGTATGTTTCCCAGTGCTCTTCCCAGGAGAAACAAAGAAGATGGAGGATAGAAGAGAATCAGTCACAGTATGTCAGAGCAGTAGTAGAGCAAAATGATATAGTATCAAACACAGGTGAGTGAAGAGGAGAAATCATGAATGCAGTAACAAAATGCTCATTGCCTGTTGGAGGAAAATGATGAACACAGGACTTGTGTTCAGCTGAAGGTAAGGCATGTGTAAAACAGCGAGTTCCTTAGAGAGATAGTACATATGCCCAGAAGTCAAGAGAACAAACCTAAGCAGAAGTATGCAGAGTTAGTCAATAATTTGCTCTGGAAATTGTTGTTATAGAGCCAAAGGTAAACAGGAATCTTCCTAAGAGAAAAAAGAAGGAAGTTCAGTCACAAAAATATAAAAGTGAATAAATGTGAGAAATTTTAAAGGACACATATTCTTAGTAAAGAGAAAAAATTAAAAATCCAGAATAATTTTACTAGGATAATTTTCATGTACAAACATACACATGTGTGTGTAAATGTGGAGTAGGGATAAGAGTATAGAAACTTTAATCATTGTATATACACCATTTGAGTTACTATTTCAATAAATTTTGTGGAATTTATACAGTAAGGCTATAAGTCGGCTTGGAATCATGGCTTGATGGAATGGTGGACTATTGCCAATATATGATATTAAATTGCTTTTAAATTCTTTTTGTATTCAGTTAATTTGGCAAAAACACACAAATGCATCAGTAAAAGAAGTAAACTGGTGCACACGGACACTGCATCCTCTATGACCTTATTATTATAGTGCCCGGGCAACGATCTCCTTCCATGAAGCATATGTCCAACTCAGCACAGCCCTTTCCAATCCACAACCCTGAATTTTTCTAAGCAATCTTTCTTACAAAAAGCTTTAATTTCTGCAAGAGTTAAACCAACCAAACTGTTAAACTTGGGAAAATTATATGCAGTTACAAGAATAAAGGGATCATTAGATATGATATACCAGAATGCTTAGCACTATTTACTTTTTGCAGGCACTGGTTTTTCCAAATAAAAGCTCAGGGTGAATTAACTGTTGTAAAATAAATGCACAATCAAGGACATACATTTTACAATTCTGAAACAAGCGTATAATAGAAACTGTTTCAAAGATGCCGAATCCAAGGGAACTGGCAACTGGAAGTAGATTTGTGAATTAGCAAACATGATGATCTGGCAGCTAACATCTCTGGTTCCCAGTGTTTAAGGCACGCTTATAGAATGAGAGCAATGCACACAGGAAATTAAATATATGCAGTGTATGAAAAATTAAGCAGGTGGAGAAATGAAGAATGGAGTGAGTGAACTAGTGTAGAGGGTAATAGGAAAGTGGGCAAACTGGAGAAGGGAGAAGAGTGGGTAATTAAATATATTTGACTATTTGGAAAATATATTTATTTTCTTTGTTCAACATTTTCTATTGATCACCATCAGTGTTGGCAAGTGTCTTGAAACTGTGATCCTGAGTTGATATTTAATTAAAACCCAGTTCTATTTTAATAATATGGTAAACACATCACAATTCTGTATGTAAATAACATCAGCAGATGAAGGATAAAAGAAGAATCAAAATTAAGTGCTAGGTAGTTTGCAAAGAAAGCAAAGAGTGAATCATGCAGAGAAAAACAACAATTAAGCTCTGCTTCCAACTTATTGTTATTGTGACTCTTATTAAGATTCTGTTTTAGTCCAAAAGTTATTTTCTTTCGGTCTTATTTTTCTTGCCAAGGAGTAAAATAAGCACAAACTGCATTTTATTGCTCTTATTCATAAAATCAGAGGCAAGTTCTGCCCTCAACAACTCATTCCCAACTCTCCATGGGCTGAGTTATTTTCCTGATCATCAGTTTTAACTTCCTCTGAGTAAAATTCTTTACCAAAATTCTTACCCTAGTTACACTAAAACAGAAGATAATGGGAGTTACATGTGTTTAATTAGGAAAGGCTTTGGCATTTGAGGTAGACTCTACTAGTCAACCGAGCCAACTTCTTTGAAAACCTCTTAGATTTCCAAGCATCCTCAGATTCTACTTCATAAATATGTTACATCCCCGTGGGAGCCGTTGCATGCATATGTGTTCATACTTATGTCTTTGTATAGATATGCATATATAAAATGAGAAAATGTTTGAGATTTCTTTGAAATTTGCACAGTGCTTTCCAAATTCAAAATATTTTTAAAATTATAATTGTTTGTCAGTGCCATAAATCTTTGTGCTTCACCCAGCAAGTGGGGTAAATTATAATTCCTTAGTGGCCTTGAATAGTTACAGCTATAATAAAATTTTAGGCATGCCAAGTAGAGGAGTGCCTTAATTCCTTTGGGATGCTATCACAAAAATACTGTATAATGGCTGGCATAAGCAACAAACATTTATTTCTCACAGTTCTGAAGACTGAAGAGTTGAAGATCAAGATGCTGTCAGATTCGGAAAGATTCATGCCTGGTGAGGGCCCACTTCTTAGAGGGCTGTCTGTTCACTGTGTCCTCACATGGTGGAAAGGAAGGGATCTCCCTTAGGCTTTTTAAAAATTACCCCACTCATGAAGGCTCTGCCCTCATGACCTAATCATCTTCCGAAGGCCCCACATCCAAACACCATCATATTGGGTGTTACGGTTCAACATATGAGTTTGGGGAGATAAAAAACCTCCAGGCCATAGCAAGAAGACCACATTTTTTTCTTCCTCTGCCAAGAACTGTAAAAAGTTCTGATCTTACAGATTAGAATCTACATATATATTTGATACCTTAGCATGGCAAAAATAAATTGCATTTTTTAAATTATAAAAAAATTCTACTTTATTTCCTCTTCCCATTGAGTCACTGTGCCTCTATTCCAGAATGAGAAAGTGGTACATGTGCACACCATTATACTGTTCCAAAATAAACAAATCTTAGAAAGCAAAAATTACCCCAGATTATTTTCAGGGTGATATAAGGCAACTATATCATTTGCATACATCTCAGAGATGTGTGTGGAACAAGTGCCTGAACAGACAGTAGCAAGAGTAAGAGCTCGCTGTGCTCAGTTATTCTATTCTTGAAGTAGCAAAAAAGTTAGAAAGAATACCAAAAGAGCCAAAAAGGAGGATCTTATTTTCTCCAAGACTAGCAGACAGAAAACAAAGCCAAGCCTACCACTCCTCAGCAGTGAGGCACACTGTAATGATTGGAGTGAAAAGAGATGTACCAAGGCCAAAAACGTAAAACAGACAGAATAAATCCAAAGATTTGAAAAAGGATGTGATTTGGCTAAGATATTATTTCTGCCTGTCTCTACTTCCAACTCACTTTTATACATGCAGCTCACATTTGGCGCTTATGCTAAGTCAAGAGGAAAACCTCACTCAACCAATACTGAGCTGCTCTAGGCTGGGAACTAGGCCCATGTGCTCTTGGAGGTGGAGAAAATCACAGAGCAGACCCACCTGCCAATCTCCAGGTTTCAGAGCCCAGGATTTATACAATCACCTCCATTTCAGTCAGAGAGAATAGATAAAGAAAAGATAAAATTAAGATATAGCCAACCAGAAGTAAAACTTATATTAAACCCACTATATTAGAATGCAATGCTATGATACCTAGCTTACCTATAAATGACAAATCAGGATGTAAATTTCTATATTATTTTAAAGTATTCTTTCCTTCTGATTTCAAAATTATCATTTTGTAAAATAAATTAATTTCTGTCATGAAACTTGCAAGGTTTTACTTACAAAGCTAGAGTTGAGATAGTCTATATACTTGCATAAATCTATAGGTCTAAAAAAAATAAAACCCCAGAGTGGCTGGGCCTACTATACTTAACACATACATTGTGTTAAAATGAGCTCTGACAGGCTGTAAGGTCACCCTGACCTCAACCCCATGATTAAGGTGAGAAACCCCACTAGTAACATACTTACCTCTCTGAACGTCAAACATGAGAATAGTTTTTCACCTGTAGGGTCTAGAACTAGCAAAGTGCTGGAACATAAAAGGTGCTAGCAAATATCACTGTCCTTTACTTTCTTTTGGCACCATGAGTCTCATCTAGTACCCAAAGCTGTCAGGCTAGCAAAATAACTGAGGAAAAAGCCTATATTCCCAATAGCATTAAAAATTTTTGATACATAATTTGAGAAACTAGGTTAATGTATGGCCACCCCTCAGGAACTAAAAGGAGAATTTCTCCCCTAGAAAATTCCATCTCTACAAATCTTACTCAGAAGACTTCCTGCTAACATCTTATATTTCTCTGTCCAAGTTTTCTTCCCATTTATAAACGAATATTTCAAGGTGATTTATCAGAAGCTCCTGAATTCTGATCTGATAAGATAGGCACCATAAATTTTTGAGGACTCTTGGGATATTTCCCAGTTTAGCCTGGCTCGAGTCAAGATCCTTTTGTGAGTTAGCTCTCATTATTTTGTTCAGTTCTTAGGGGTCAGTCAGAGCTTCAGTTCTTATTTTCTATATTCCCTTCAGCGGAGTTCTGATATGTGTCAGATTGCCCTCCATTTTCTAAATTAAAACACACACACACACACACACACACACACACAATTTTTACGTTCTTTGGGATGTCAGGGTTGTATCCATATCTGGTCTGTCAGGGAAACACATCATACTCTGCACCACAGTGCTCTTGTCAAACAGGGTGTCATCAGTTCTCATGTCTAGATAGCATGTGGGGTTGTTGCCAAAAACAGACAGAGGACCGTGGTCATAAGAATAGTCAAGGTGCTAGCTGAGACAGCAGAAAATGGATCAAACTTCAAGCATGAGCTGGAGGGGTGAAGAAGTGGTTGAGCTAAATTTGGTGTGAATATTGGGTGGCCCAGGTGAAGGGGTATTGCAGTAATTGCATGGCCTGATGAGGGGCTTGTAGAGGGAGCAAGCACGCACTAAGAGTAACACAATGCATTGGTCAGTTAATTCATACAGCTAAGTCCATGATAAAAGGATATGTATTGTGGTATCTCTTTTCTAAAATCTAAATATAGACATGTACAACCACCTATTCTGTGTCATTATTTTCTACCTCTATTTTCCACCTGAATCTTTAAGTTTTCAATTCTTAAAATCTGAAAAATATTTATTTTAAAAACAAATGACAGCACAAAAATACATTCGCTTTATCAATTGTCTTGCATCCTATTTACTAATGAAAGCAGCCAGGTACTACTGAAAATATGACCATGACCGTAACTTAATTAAATCAGCATAACTCAACAACATAGAACATATCCCATAGCTACAAGTGTGTGCATCTTTCTTTAAAGCACCATTGGTTAAGACCTGAACTTCAGCGCTTTGCAAAGGTCAGTACTACACAGGTTATAGAGATAGTCAAATTCTTACCCTTGATTCATTAATATAATTGCATTCATTGAATTGGTTAGAATTCATATCCAAGACACTATGTACCAGCACATTTCCTAATGACAGAGACAGAAATGGAGTAGAAATGAGATGCATATAGAGGTAGAGATTGAGGATACAAATTATTATAGATAAATGCAGTATAAAGTGTCTCCAAAATGTACAGAGAGCATTATAAAGGCAGTGTTTATTAAAATACATTTCATTTTCAATTAAACTCTCAGCTGTTAAAGTGTAATTATATTTTTGGGGACACCCTGTAAAAAACTTTTATTATCTCACATATCTATTACAGAAAATAACTTATTAAAAATATCACTAATATACATTAGTGAAATATTTTTGGTACTCTCCTAAAGAAGATATTCTTAAAATCTTTTTAATTGCCTTGCAAATCTATATAGCATATATGGTTGATTGTATTCTAGACTTAATATTTGTTTGGAGTTACCTTTAAATAACAGAATCATTGAAAGCTGATTGTCTGGTCCTAAAATCAAATAAACTCTTAGATCTTGAAAAAGCAGGCACAGATTTTCATTCTATTCATGGATATAAAAACCTCAGCATACCATGCATGGCTTTGCTCTGCTCAAGTGTTAATTGCATAGAACAGAAATTGGGGAGCGGCATATGAACAGACTATGAAGAAAGGAAGAGAGAAAAATGTTGATACAGAAGGAGAAAAGGATATTAAATACTTCAAAAAGATATATGTGATAGAAAGTTTAGAAATTGAAACTAAAATGTACAAGAAGGCAGATCATTTTTTCTCTTTTTCACACTTCTTTGTCCTTATATGTCTACAATGTTATAAAAGCTATATCATACTGTATTTAAACTTTTCAAGTACACAGAAGCTTAAAATTATGATTATTTAAAAATGAAACAAAAGTTAACCGAAACTTTACCAAATATTGAGGATTCCAGATCAATTTAAAGTAATATGTAATTCACCCCTGCTGATTTTCCCATTCATATTGGCAGAGTTAATGTGTCTCATATTATTTCACTTTTTTGTTCACTACTTTCGCAATAAAATAAAAATAAATTCAACCTCACCTTTGGAAAGTGATCCATCACTTACATGAAAGATTGGAGTAACTCTCTCATGCCTGAGGCTTTTTGAGTTATGGGTCTTTTCCCTTCATAGTAGAAACATACTACTATACTTTGCAGGTAGGGCATTCTGCAATTGTGAATGAGAAGTTGGAGTTTCAGTTACTCTTGGCAAAGCACCCTCCTCTGGAGTTTGGGAAAGTCAGCTCTGAATTATTTAAGGTGCTGACTCCTCAGGAAGATATTCTTTATCTTACATAGTAGTTTGGGGAGTAAAAATCCCAAGAATCTCCTAAGCATGGAAAACATGCCCATACACATATATGCATGTATGTATGTATGTATGGCATTGATGCATATATGTAGCACATGCATTTTCATGTGTGTATGTGTGTTTCAATAAGGGTGCTATACAAATCGATTATATATAGCCTCAGCCAGGGCCATATAACCAGTATAATCTTTTTATTGATGATAGTCCTCAATAAAGTTGAAGATAGTTATCTTATTACTAGAGGCCCGGTGCACAAAAATTTGTGCATTTGGGGGGTGGGGGTGGGGGGGGGTCCATCAGCCTGGCCTGCACCCATTCACAGTCCAGGACCCCTTGGGGGATGTCCACCTGTCGACTTAGGCCCACTTCCTGGGGGATCAGACCTAAGCTTGCAGTCAGACATCCTTCTGGCATCCAGGGAGCCCTTGGGGGATGTCCGACTAAAGGCATAGGCCCCCGAGGGATCAGGTCTAAACCGTTAGTTGGACATTCTTAGTGCTGCCCCGGAGGTGGGAGAGGCTCCTGCCACCACCTCTGCGCTGGCCAGCCATGAACCAGCTTCTGGCTGAGTGGCACTCCCAATATGGAAGTGCACTGACCAACAGGGGGCAGCTCCTGCATTGAGTGTCTGTCCCCTGGTGGCCAGTGTGCATCATAGCAACCGCCATTCTGCTGTTCAGTCAATTTGCATATTAGATTTTTATTATTATTATATGGGATGTCCCTATTTTCCCCTTTTTGCTCCCTCTACCCAGCTCTTGCCCCCCACTTCTCTCTGGCCATCACCATACTGTTGTCTGTGTCCATGGGTTGTGTATATATTTTCTTTGGCTAATCCCTTCTTTAAATTTTTATTTTCAGATAAATGCATATAACTGCACTATTATATATTTTCTATTATATCATTTAGAATTAAGATATTTTTTAATTGAACCCTTGTAAATTTTAGCACAATTTAATAAATTATGCTAGAATCAATTAGGAGACTTTTCATGTAATACAGATACATTTCAATTAATATTTTATTAATTTTTATTTTTTTAATATTTTAATTTGAAATAATCTCATACATGTAAAAAAGACTATAAAATACTATAGCATATTATATGTAGCCTTCACCCAATTTCTTAGGTGCTAATAATTTAAATATAACCATTATACAACTAACAAAATTTGGAATATATTTTTCTTATAATCTCTTTAATGTTACTTAATCCATTTACTTTGTTGTTGTTAATCTTCACCCAAGGATATTTTTCCATTGAATTTTAGAGAGAGTGAAGGGAAAGGGAGAGACACATTGATTGGTTGCCTCCTGCACATGGTCTGATAGGGACTGAGGATCAAGCCAGCAACTGAGGTACATGCCCTTGACTAGAATAAAACCTGGGACCATTCAGTCCACGGGCTAATGCTCTATCCACTGAGCACAACAGGCTGCAGCTTAATTAATTTACTTTTAATCTATATGTGTCTTTATATTTAAAGTGGGTTTTGTTTTTGATGCACTTTCATAATCTGTCTTTTAATTGGTGCATTTATGCCACTGACTTTCAGAGTGCTTACTGATAATGTTACTGCCATATCAGGTGGCTTCTGGGGCTTCCAGGGCTGGCCTGCGGCCCGGGACCGGATCCGATCACAGGCGGGCAGCCGGCTTCTGGGGTCGCACACAGGGGCCTGGATGGCGGCTCACTTGGGCTGTCCCGCCGCCCTGCCTACAGTATGCAAATTAGCCACCATCTTTGTTGGCGGTTAATTTGTATATCGCGCTGATTAGCCAATGGGAGGCGTAGCGAAGGTACAGTCAATTACCATGTTTGTCTATTATTAGATAAGATGTTTACTAGAGGCCCAGTGTATGAAAATTTGTGCACTTGGGAGGGTCCCTCAGCCCTGCACCCTCTCACAATCTGGGACCCCTCAGGCAGGTTCCCTAGGCCCGGCCTGAGATTAGTGCCTATCGGGGCTTTCCTTCCCCTGGCTGCAGGCAGCTGGCCCCACCCCCACCACAGCCACTGCTTGCCATCTGTGCAGCGCTGCTTCCCCTGCCCTTCCATTGGTGGCCCCCTCTGCTGTTCACAGGCTGGGGTGTGATGGCTTGGCTGGCCTGGGCCTCCCTCCTTCTTTGCTGGGGGGCGGGGCCAGCCCTGCGAGGGGCCGTGGTGGTCTAGTCTCTGGTGTTTCAGTAGTGATGCCTCTGGCCTTTTATTATATAGGATAGTGTATCATATAACTTTATAATTATTTCTTAAGAATATCTAAATTATCTCTTACTATACTTATTTATTAATTCAAGTGCAACACAAATGTCACTCATCTTTTTAAACTGTTTTCACCTTTTTCCTCCTGAATCCACTTCCAAGAAGTTGGTGGAGAAAAATCAGATTCATCATAGTAGTAACATAGAAAACCTACAGAATGAGCTTCAGCATCAGCTGGACTTGGCATGAAGGTCCAAAAACAGTTCTGCCAATTTTAAAAAATATATATTTTATTGATTTTTTACAGAGAGGAAGGGAGAGGGATAGAGAGTTAGAAACATCAATGAGAGAGAAACATTGATCAGCTGCCTCCTGCATACTTCCTACTGGGGATGTGCCCACAACCAAGGTACATGACCTTGACCAAAATCAAACCTGGGACCTTTCAGTATGCAGGCTAATGCTCTATCCACTGAGCCAAACCGGTTAGGGCTAGCTCTGCCAATTTTTTACCTACTTGTCCTCTATTTAATTATTTACATATGTATACTTCAGTGTCATCATTTAGAAATTGGGATTAAAAAGTAGGGTGTCTGTAAAGATTACATGACATTATTTACATATTACAATTAGCAAAATGGCATATAATGACACAATATTGTTCATTACAATATTACTTAAGACTAGAGGCCCGGTGCATGAAATTCATGTATGGGTAGGGTCCCTAGGCCTGGCCGGCAATCAGGGCCAAAAAGAGCCTTCTGGCTTCCAGCCAAGACCTTCTTTTGTTCCGCACCACCCCGTTGTGGTCAGCACACAGCATAGAGAGTGATCAAACTCCCTGTCTCCTAGTCAAACTCCCGAGGGGGCCATTTGCATATTTGGCTTTTATATATGTAGATGGTAATGACCCTGTTCCATCGAATAGTTTCATGAAATTATCCTTAAAAAGAGATAGACAGTCACTTGTTAGGCCCAAGACATGCATTGTGTAACAGGGGATAAGTATAAAAATTAGTGGTATGTCAGAAGTCTACAGAGTCATTTTTTATATACTAAAAACCATAATAAATATGGGAGTATTTAATCTTTAACTTTGGGTAAAATTCATTGTAGAGAATATGGTTATTCCTTACCAAATGCCCTTCTTTCCCTTATATTTCCCAGCTTCTCTTATTTGGGGCCATGTAATTATTTCTGCCTATGTAATTATTACTAGCCATATTTGCTATTTCTGGTTCAAGAATTCTAAGAGTGGCTTGAGTTCCCTAAACTCTCTTTTCCAGGCCTAGAATAATGAAAGTGTTATGTAGAAATAACAGAGCCATAAGATGAAAATAGTCTGGATTTCTAAATTATGATCAGAGATTTTAACATCCCCCTTTCAATAATTGAGAGGACAAGTAAACAGAAAATCATTAAGTGTAAAAAATGCTTGAAAAACACTATCAATCAACTTGACCTAATAACTCTACCAAACAACAGCAGAATATACATTCCTTTAATATTTACCAAGCAAGACCACCCGATGGGCCATAAAGGAAGTTTAAGTAATTTAAAAAGTATGCAAACCAAATATGTTCTTTAATGATAGCAGAAATAAATTAGAAATCAATAACAAATCAACATGTGGCCAATCCCTAAGTATTCAGAAACTAAATATATTTCTAGGTAACAAATGGGTAAACAATGTAATTAAAAATAAAGTTAGAAAGTATTTTGAACTGAATTTTAAAAAATCACAACATAACATATCAAATTGGGGATGCATCCAAGTAGTACTTAAGTAGCAATAATGACATTTATTTAATAGCATTGGATAACTAAATTAAAGTTGAAGAAAGGCCTCTAATAAATGACTTTAATTTTTTTCTTAAAAACCCAAAAAGAAGAAATTAAAACAAAAAAAAGAAGAGAGGAAATAATAAAGATCAGAGCAGAAATCAATGAAACACAAAATAAAGGGAAAAAAGGAAAATGTGGTTATTTGAGGAGATCCATAAAATTGACATATACCTAAACAAACTGATCAGAAATAGAAGAGAGAATACATATATTACCATTGTGACAAATGAAGAGGAATGACAAGGCTATAATATATTCAAAAGGCATTTAAAGAAAAAGAAAATATTATTAAAAATTATGTGCCAATAATTCTGATATCATATATGAAATGTAAAAACTGCTTGAAAGATGAACTACCAAAGCACACTGAAGAAGAAAGAGATAACCTGAATTGACCAATATATTTTTAAAATAATTGAATTTGAAGATAAAATGTTCTTCACAAAGAAAACTCTGGTCCCATATGGCATCCCTGATGAATTCTAGCTAACTTATAAGAAAAAATAATACCAATTTTATATAAACTTCTTGAAAAATAGAGAAAGAGAGAACAATTCTCAATTTATTCTATAATGCCAGCATATTCTGGTACCAAAATTACATAAAGATATTAAAAGAAACTACAGCTCCATTAACCTTTGTGAATACAGATGCAAAATCTATATTTTTAATTTAAATTCTTTATTGTTTAAAGTATTATATATGTCTTCTTTTCCCCCCCATTGGCCTCTCCCTGGCCACTCCCACTCCCTGGGCCTATACCCTCACCCCTCTACTGTCTGTGTCCATTGGTTATGTTACCAAGCAAAATCTATTTTAAAGTTTAGGAAATAAAATAAAATAAAATATAGAAGATAATACATCACAAACAAGTGGACTTTATCCCGGTAATGGCAAATCAATTGGACATTTTAAGATCAATCAAAGTTATTGACTATATTAACAAGCTAAAAATGAAAAAGAATATGATCTAATAAATACAAAAAAATTGACAAAAACCCATATGCATCTCTAATTAAAACTCTTATCAAACTAAAAACAGTAGGAATCTCCCCAACACCTATAGCTAACAGCATAATTAATGTTGAAAGCATAAATGATTTCCTTCCCAAAATATTTATAAGACAAGATATTTAGTCTCACCCCAACTATTCAACATTGTACTGAGGTTCTACCCAGCACAATGAGGTAAGTAAAAGAAAAGACCATACATATTGGAAAGGAAGTAATAACGTGTTCTTTATTTGAAGACAATATGGCATCTATGAAAAAATTCCATGGACACTATAAAAAAGTTACTATAAATAAATAAGTTCAGCAAGATTAAAGAATTCAAGATCAATACCAGAATCAATTACAACTACACTAATAAAAGAGAAACATGCAAATTGGTGTCACTCCGCTATGCCCACCAGCCAATCAGAGTGACTACGCAAATTAACCCAACAAAGATGGTGGTTAATTTGCATATGCAGGCACAGAGCAAAGACCAGCCAGAGTGAAGACTGAAGACTGAAGACTTAAGACTGAGGACTGAAGAGGCTTAGCTTCTCTGCTGTGGCCAGAAGGGAGAAGACAAGCCTCGCTGTGGCCGGACCAAAGGCCTGGGTCCCGGGTGCCGGAGGAAAACCAGTGCTGGCAGCCAGGGGAAGAAAGGCCTATTGTGTGAATCTTCGTGCAATGGGCCTCTAGTTTCTATATAATAGCAACAATCAGAAATTTATTTTATTTAAAAAAATTTACAATGGCATCAAACATAAAATTTATAGAGTAAATCTGATAAAATATATACAAAACCTATACACTAAAAACAATAAAATATTACTTAGAGAAACTAAAAAGCACCCATATAAACAGAGATAAACCATGTTCATGGATCAGAGAACTCATTACAGTTAAGACATATTATTTTCTCCAATTGACCTATAGATTCAATGCAATCTAAATGAAAATTGAGTAGCCTTTGTGTAGGAATTAAGAACTTGATTCTAAAATTTATATTATACAACTTACAAAAAGAAGATAAACAACCCAATCAAAAAATGGGCAACAGACTTAAATAGATACTTTTCAAAAGAAGACATAAGGAAGGCCAAAAGACATATGAAAACATGCTCAAAGTCACTAATCATCTGAGAGATGCAAATCAAAATGACAATGTGTACCATCTCACACCTGTCAGAAGGCTATCATCAAATCAAAAAACGACAAGTGCTGGCGAGGATGTGGAGAAAAAGGAACCCTCATGCACTGCTGGTGGGAATGCAGACTGGTGCAGCCACTGTGGAGAACAGTATGGAGTTTCCTCAAAATATTAAAAGCGGAACTTCCATTTGACCCAGTGATCCCATGTCTAGGAAGATATCCCAAGAAACTAGAAACACCAATCAGAAAGGATATATGCACCCCTATGTTCATAGCAGCACAATTCACCATTGCTAAGATTTTAAAACAGCTTAAGTGCCCATCAGCAGATGAGTGGATTAAAAATGTGGTACATCTACCCAATGGAATATTATGCTATGGTAAAAACAGAAGCAATTCTTACCATTTGCAACAGCCTGGATGGAACTAGAGAGCTTTATGCTAAGCAAAATAAGCCAGTCAGAGAAAGATAAATATCACATGCTCTCACTCATTTATGGAATATAATGAATGATATAAACTGATGAACAAAAACAGATCCAGAGACAGAGAAGCATCTATCAGACTGTCAAACCTCAGAGGGAAGGTAGGGGAGGGTGGAGGTAAGGGGGGAGAGATCAACAAAAGGACATGTATGCATGCATATAAGCCTAATCAACCAACGGACACAGACACCAGGGGTGTGAGGGCATGAGTGGGAGGATGGGGGGGGGGGGGGGACAAGGACACATATGTAATACCTTAATCAATCAAAAGATAAAATAAATAAAAATAAAATAAATAAAATTCATATGAAATGATAAAGGACTTAACCACATCATCTTTGAATACTAACAAAATTCAGATTTTCAAAGTCAATTCAATGAAGAAAGGATAGTCTTTTCAACAGACAGTACTTGAACAACTAGCAAGTCATCTATAATAATAAAAGGGTAATATGCTAATTAGACTGGACATCCTTCTGGACGTCATTCCGGACGAAGCTGGGGCCAGAGCAGAGCTTGGGTCCCAGGTGCCGGCAGGTGGCTGGAGGGGAGCCAGCCCAGGTCAAAGGCATGGCAGGCAGCCAGAGGGAAGCAAACCTGGATCCCGGGTGCCAGAGGGAAGCCAGTGCTGGCAGCTGGGGGAAGGAAGGCCTACTCTTGCATGAATTTCATGCATCAGGTCCCTAATATTCAATAAAAAGCACTAATTTAATTCTGTTGTCATTAAAGAACATATTTGGTTTGCATACTTTTACCTATACAAAAATTAACTCTCAAAATGGATCATATACCTAACTGTATAACTGAAAGCTATAAAATTTCTACTAGAAAAAATAGTAAATCTTTGAAACCTTTGGTTAAGCAACATTTTCTTTCAACATCAAATGCACTACATAACGTTAAAAATGATAAAGTTGTTCATTTGTTCATTTGATTTCATTAAATTTAGAAATTCCTCTCTTTGAAAGGCACTCTTAAGAAAACTAAAAGATAAATTGCAGATAAATTAGGAGGAAATATTTGTAAACACATATGTAATGAAGAACTAGTATTCTCAAAGTCAATTTAAAAACAATCTAAAAAAGAGCAAAAGATTCAAGTCGATACTTCATTAGGAGAATATACATACAGTAAATAAGCACATGGAAAAATCTCTAACATCAATATAGTGGTAAGCCATATTAAAATCTTAAGCAAAAGAAAAAAAATAATAATAGCAATACTGTATTTAAATTTTTAATACTTTTTTCACTATAGGTATTTTGCAGTATTTATTTTTTTAAAAAAATATTGTACTGAAATATTATTTATCTTGATCACTGAGTTTCTGGCACCCCCTCAATTTTGTGTTCGAGGTGAGTGACTTACTCATTTTATCATATTATTGACTCTGCTTTATATCATTACTAATTAGATAAAAATAAAGTCACAATTAAATACATGTACACACCTATTCCAATGTCTAAGATTAAAATAAGAGTGATCATTCCTAGTGTTGGTGATGTTGTGGAACCATTGGAACTCTCATACACTGGAGGTGGAAACAAAATAGTACAACTACTTTGAAATGCAATTTGGCAGCATCCTAAAAAATTAAACATACTACAGTGGGGCCTTGACTTACGAGTGTCCCGACTAATGAGTTTTTCGAGATACGAGCAGTCTCTCAGCCAACTTTTTGCCTTGAGTTACGAGCTAAAATTCTGGTTATGAGCCAGCTTCAGATACCCCACTGCTGGTTGGCGCAGCGAACGTCACAGTGAACGCCACAACATCAGCCCAGCATCACGTGTCATTGTAATGGTGAAAACTGATTTGACATAGGAGTAATTTGAGTTACGAGCTCCATCACGGAATGAATTAAACTCGTAAGTCAAGGCTCCACTGTATTACCATAAAACCAAATTATTCCACTCTTAAACATTTACACAGAGAAATGAAAGTATATTTCCATAGAAATATTTGTACAGAAATGTTAATGGCTTTCTCTGCAGTAGCCAAAACTAGGAAAAACCCTAAATGTTCAACAGGTAAATAGATCAATAAGTTACAATGTATCCATACAATGGGATACTAATCAGCACTAAAAAGCAATAAACTGATAACATGTGAAAACATGAATGAGTTTCAAAATAATTATGCTCTGTGAAAGAGATCAGAAAAAAATAGAGTGCTACTATATGATTCCATATGTAAGGTTCTAGATAATGCCAACTAATTTTAGTGATCAAAAGCAAGTCAGTTATTGCCTGGAGGGTGAGAGGGAGAGTTACAGGGAGTGTAGCAGGATGGGATTACAACGGGCGTAAGGAAATATGAATGGGAATGATGTAAGCACTACCTTGATTGTGGTTGTGGAGATGGTTTTACAAATCAGTGCATCTGCCAAAACGTATAGAATTGAACATTTAAAATTTGAATAATTTATTGTCAGTCAAATATGCCTTAATAAAGCTGTTTAAGAACATATGGTTGAACAAGAAAAAAACCATTTCTTTCTAATTGCTTGATAGATATCATTTAGAAATGCCAAGGAAATGGCTAGAAAAATTCAGTGCTTGTCTCTGAAGAGTTCAACTGGAGTTCAAAGAAAAGGAGACGAGACTGCTATTTTTCAATAAAAGTCTTTTATGTCTTTTCATTTAAAAATTATATTAGCGCATTGTTTTGATAAATAAAAATAATGATTGATTATAAAGTGAAATACATGAAAAATTCTGATGTAGTGCAAAGGTCAAAAACCACGGGAATGCCCATAAAATATTAAATACTAGATAGTGGTGTGAAAAAAAAGTTTAATTATATTATTTTATTCTCAGAACCAATTATTATTGCACCTGCTCTTTATCTGGAATTCTCTAGACATAAAAGGAACATTATCCTCCCTCTCCCCCCCCGCAGAAATAATAGTTCCTAAAATATGAAATCGCCGCCATCCCCCAAAAAACTAACAATAATTGCTGGAACCCCCCTGTTTTAATGCCTCCTGGGAGAGTCCCAAATTAAAAGAGAAAATAGGCCAAAACCAGTTTGGCTCAGTGGATAGAGCGTCGGCCTGTGGACTGAAAGGTCCCAGGTTCGATTCCGGTCAAGGACATGTACCTGGGTTGCGGGCACATCCCCAGTAGGAGATGTGCAGGAGGCGGCTGATCGATTTTTCTCTCTCATCGATGTTTCTAACTCTCTACCTCTCTCCCTTCCTCTCTGTAAAAAATCAATAAAATATATTTAAAAAAAAGAGAGAGAAAATAGTATACTACTTTACTTTGTTAGATCACACAATATTTTTATATATTAAGAAGAAATACTTAGTGAACAAAATGATAGCATCCTATCTAATAATAGACAAACATGGTAATTGACCATACCTTTGCTATGCCTCTCATTGGCTAATCAGGGAGATATGCAAATTAACCACCAACAAAGATGGCGGTTAATTTGCATACATAGGCGGGAAGTGGCAGAGCGAAGGCTTGAAGGCGGCTCTGGCCCAAGCAGTGAAGGTTTGAAGGCAGCTCCGGCCGGAGCAAAAGCCTGGGTCCCGGGTGCCAGAGGAAAACCGGTGCCGGCAGCCAGGGGAAGGGAAGGCCTATTGCACGAATCTTTTTGTGCAGCAGGCCTCTAGTGTTATTAAAACTAAATAAGCCTAGTTTACAATAGTCATCAGTGATGACCCGTAAAATTTGGCTTGTCACCATCCACGACTCATCTCATTTCTTTGAACCTTACTGTTTCTAATATGAAATGAAGAAGCTAGACTAGCTCTCCAAATCCCTTGGCTTTAGATATATTTAGCAATATAATATGATGATTAAATAAATGCCATATCTTATTGAACCCAAAATGCCACTGAGATAATATGCACCATTATTTACCACAAGAAAAGAAAAGCACTGGCAATTAAACAATGTGTCCCGGACCTTTATGAGTTTCATTTTAAAGATATTGAAGCCTTTTAAAACCTATTTAGAAATAGGTGTGTGTTTTTTTTTCTTTTCACATAGAACTCTTGTTTAAACATCAAAGAAGGAATATGTAAATGAAAGATACTGGTTTAGGTGTTTGCAAACCTTGTGCACAGAAATTGACTCCTCGGAGCCACTTGTTTACCCAGGAGCATTGCAGGCATCACTTCTTGAGTGTTCCACTAATGTCTCTGGGATTTTCTGCCAACTTATAGGTACTAATTAAAGATTTCATATAGGTGCTTTCCTGAGGGGGCTTCAGACTGACAACCTCACATGTCTTTCTCAATCAGTCCTTAATTGATATGTTGACTGATGTGCCACCAAGTTCAAGCATGCACAGACAATGACAGTCATAGCAAAACCACCTCCATTCACCAGCAGCTAGAAGATGATTTTGATTTCAGAGAAAATGTAGGGAGAGAAAACACATTCATCTTAGAATTGATTAATACAACAATAGCAATGAGGAACCAGTGAAGTACATACATTATTAACCTGGTACTTTATGGCAGGTGCACTAATGAAATTAATAAAGGCTTTGGCTGTACACCATTGGACACATTGTAGCTCTCTCTCTCTCTCTCTCTCTCTCTCTCATGCACTCATGCTAGCACGTAAGCACACACACACATACATACCCATGTGCCAGTGACACCTTCTATGGATCTGGAAATAGTATTACAAAGTACCTTTCAGCATGTAAGCAGTTTATTTCATCAGGGCATTAGTGCTTGCAATTATACACTAAGCCATTCAACTGTGATTATGTAATGAAAAATTTTGGACAATCATGTACACCAGCAATTTTCTACTTTTTTTTTTATCTCATGTCACAAACTAATAAAATTCTGCAGCACACCAAAAAATATATATTTTGCTGATTGACAAAAAAATAGGTATAGTTTTGATTCATTCACACCGGACAGCTGTTGTGTTGGCTGTTGTCATTTTTTATTTTACAGTCTAAGGGAAAAGAGGTGAGTGCCCCTAACTAAAAGGACAGGTATTAGATGGATGCGTTGCATGCATTTCTTGTGGCACACCGGTTGAAAATCACTGATATACACCATTGTTTTAATCATGCAATAATTTCGGGCAAGCATGCCTCTTGACGTCTGATAAGGTGTTAGCATTTAAATATATGATGTCTGTTTCTCTTATCATGCTGATATCATACATCCTCCCAGGTGTGAGCTACCTCTAATGGAAAAAGTGTCTCTTGATTTGTGTTTCCCAGTGGTCTCTGTCTTTTGCCTTACCAACTATACTTAATCATATCTCATTGCTTGAATGGATATTGGGTCCCTTCTGTAGGCAATAAGGCCCATTTTCTCTAAGAATTAGAAAAGCAAAGTATTTCAGAGTCATTAGTAGTATTATTGGGGCAGGGGGAGACTGTATATAGGAAATAAATTTACATGGGTCCTCATCACTTTTACTGAAAATGAACAGGCAGGAAAAAATACCCCACTGATCAGTAAGAAAATATGTGTTTACTTTTGCTTGCTCAAGCTTAGGAATGAGTGCAGAAGCAAGCTAGCTCTGGGACCAATTTCTCTCCGTCCTTGCTGCCCTGCAAATGACATTCTTACCAGACCATTAAGAAAACTCTTATAACTTCTAGTGAGACCACCTGCTAGGTCTCAGTGCTGGGACGAAAACATCTATTGGAAATAATGACCCATACTACAATAAAACACATTAATAACATCACATTTATTCGGGATAATGCATTTCACCATTTTATATTGCAAAGACCAAGTTAATCAGTAAAAAGCATTACTAAAAAACCGAGAAGAACTAACAGACACAAAGTAGATAATGAATATAAAAGTGGAATGTTCAGGCTTTTTTTCCCCTTTAAAATTGAAGAGGATATGCAATGGGCAGGAATAGATGGAGCACTTGGTGGGTATTGGGTAATCCTACTTTGTCTGTGGATTCACATGCTAAAGGAAGACCTAAAAGTGCCTTCCTCTGGACCTAAGAGAAAACAGGAAATTGTGAGGTTTAGTGAAAAGAATTCTGAATTAGGAGCTAGAAGACCACAGGTCTTACTCCAGCTGTGCTGTTAATGTGCTGTGTAACCTTGGGTAATTCACTTCACCTCTCTGAGCCTCAATGTCTTATCTGCAAAATGAACAGCTTAGACTAGGTGATCTCTGAAAGCCCTTCCAGTTTTTAAATGTTGTGATTCAAAGCAGAATGTCAGCCTGACTTGGGAATGCTGTGAAATATAATAAAAATGTCAACGAAACTTTAGAACTTCATGATCCTTAGAACTTCAGGCAGAAAGGCTCAGATTGCAGTGGCATTTAGGGGACTACACTTGTCTTTAGAGAAGTGCTGCATCAGGACAAGAACAAGGCAAGCCTGTGGTTATTTTATATTTACTTTGTTAGGCAAGTGCTAGGTTTGATTGATGGTAGTTTATCTCAGGAATTTTGATATCTATAATAACAAGAAAAACTCATTATAAATAGTACAGATTATACAAGCTAAATATATCCCAACTATAAAGGTATATAACACACCTAAAAGTTCAATCTTATCATTCAATATTTTTTAAAGTTAAGAGAACACAAGAGTATGAAATAAGTTAAATGTATTAGTTTTTAATCTCTTTCATAATTTTCTGCTTTGTTTCTATGACTGAGCACTTTCAATTGAGAAAACAAATTTTCTAACTCAACTTGATAGCATTGCCACTGGGATATAAAGTGACTAGCAACAACTGTGGGGAAATGTACTGTCTCTGCTGAAACCCAAAGATTTGAAGGTCTCAGGGACCAATGCCTGGTATGTGTTTAATGTCCTACGTTCTGGTTTGCATATGCTTCATTCTTATGATTGTTGTCAGTATTTTGGAGGGAAAAAAACCAGAATGACCTTTTCATTTTAATCACAACACAAAATGTTGAGTTGATTTTATGGAAAAGCAGAAGTAGGAACAGTACGTGTTGGCATTTTGCATGCAGAGCCCCAATGACAACTTCACACCAAATCCTCTGGGATACAAAAACTCTAATCTTGCTACATAATGCTGTTCCATTTTAGTCTCACATTATTACTTGAATTGAATTTTAAATTAGTCTACTTACAGAACAAATTACCGAAAGTTTAATTTTCCATTCCCAATAAATCCCACTGCATGCACCAGCCACCTGAAGCCAAGAGAATTGTATATTTTGTCCAAATACAAGTGAAATAAAATATCAAAATGAACTAATTCTTACTCAAAACAAATGTGCACCCCATTTATCATAACAATTTCTCATCAAGCCAGATTTTAGTCAAATATAATCAGGAATGGTTCTTAAGTGGAGTATTCTCTTTGTTACCCCTAAATAAAATGCAGACGATAACAGAAAGGCTGATAACTTCTTGTAATGAAGGCAAAAGTGATTGGAAAAAGATGTAAAAATTAACGCTATCTGGCTGACCCTATTGAAATAGACAATGGCTCTATTAATAAAAAGAAACCCTAACAAATGTGTTTCATGACAGAAATATATTAACCACTTTTCATCATCTGGAACCTTCATAAATCAATGAGATAATATTTACTCTATCCTGCTGGGGTGGCTTTTTGTATTTCTAATAGAATTCATTTAATTCTGGTTGCCATAGTTACAACAGAGTTCTAGAATGAGTTTTGTTTCATCATAATTGCCTTGCCGCATGTTAGTATATAAACAGCTGAATTCTACCTTCAACCAGCAGCTCTCATTTGTGAATAAAGAAATCCCTTATCATAAAGTAATTGAACTAGAATTCAAAATATACCATTACTCAAATTTTTAGCATAGTTATCTCTGAAAGACACATCAATAGTACAAGAAGAATTTAGGAGATTAAAAATGTTTAAGTGATATTAACAGAATTTAAAATAATTTATTATTGGTCTGCACCATAGGTCATAAAAAAATTTTGACCTTTAGGCTATTTGCCTATCCTTTTTTCCTAATACCTGTCAATTCATGCAGATATTACATTTGAAATGTTTATTTTCCGGCCAATTCAGTACCAATTGGTTCAATATAAGTTTATCCACTATAAAAAAAAAGCCAGAGGAATTATTATTAAGCCTGATATATTTTTAGCATTAAGGTCAAAGGCCACAAGGTAAAAGAAAAGGAAAAATATTTTCTTGTTACTTCGTAAGGCAGCAAATATCCGGAACATATAAAATCAAAAAGAATTGGATCCCACAACTTGGAAACAGAGTATTTAGAAATCACAAGGAATAATATCTGTGCCCCAAGAAAAACTCAAAAATTTCAGACAAAGGCCCAATAATCTATGCCAGTAGTAATTAAAATACAAGTTTGGTTAAAGATATAGTTCTTTAAATTTTTAGAAAATAACTGTTCATCACTAAATCTTTTTAAATATTTATTTGTCTAGTAAAGCTTACAATGCTGCCTGTGAAACCAAAAAGAAGAACATGTCACGAAAATAAAGAAGGACAAGAAACTTCTATTAAATAGCCCTTTCCAGTCTGGCAGCTTAAGACAGATAGCTGTGAACATGTTATTTTGAGAAATACACCATTTTTAAATAGCTGAAGATACCTCAAGTTATTCTAAAAATGAAAAGTCAAAGAAGTTCCTTTCCTTATTCACCTAATACTTTTGCTATTTTGTAAGAGGTTGCCACTCAATATATTTATTTGAAAATATTTTTTATTCTACATTTGTAGTATTTATTGTTTTTAGGGGGAACCACTTCCTTATATTTGTTGGATTTGAATTGTGAACATTTTCATGAAATTTTATTAAAATATATGGTTTTGAACATGAACAAAACAATCTACACTAATAAAAGAGAAATGTGCAAATTGGTGTCACTCTGCTACCCTTCCCATTGGCTAATCAGGGTGATATGCAAATTAACTGCCAGCCAAGATGGCGGCCGGCAGCCAGGCAGCTTGAAGTGAACATGAGGCTTGCTTGCTTCAATGATGGAGGACTCCAACGTTTCCCGCCTGCTGCTGCCGGCCTCTGAGCTTGCAGTTTGAAACATTGTTACAAATATAGAAGCTAAACAAAACCCCAAAAACCTGCTTTCAGCCAGCCGGGATCTCAGAGCTGGAGTTGAAACAGTGTTTTGATTATAGAACCCAAACAAACCAGATACCTGCTTTCAGCAGCCGAGGCCTAAGAGCTGGAGCCAAGCCTCAGAGCTAAAGCTGGCCCAGAATAAAAAAAATAAAAATAAAAAAAGGAGCGGTTGGGAGCTTCAATCACCCACCAGCCTGAAAACAGCCCTCAGCCCCTCACCTAGGCTGGCCAGGCACCCCAGTGGGGACCCCCACCCTGAAGGGTGTGTGACCAGATGCAAACAGCCATTATCCCCTCACACAGGCTGGCCAGGCACCCCAGTGGGGACCCCCACCCTGATCCAGGACACCCTTCAGGGCAAACCAGCCGGCCCCCACCCGTGCACCAGGCCTCTAATCTATATAGTAAAAGGGTAATATGCCTCCTAGGACTGGGATCAGCGGAGCCGCGAGGCCTCCCAGCACCAGGATCAGCGTGACGGTGCAGCGCCCCAACCCCCTGATCTGCCCTGGTCTGTATGTGACAGGGTACAGAGCCCCAACCCCCTGATTGGCCCTGCTCTGTGCGTGACAGGGGGTAGCGCCACAACCTCCCCATCGACCCTGCCTTGAGTGTGACAGGGGGCGGTTCCCCAACCCCCGAATTGGCCCTACCCTGAGCGTGACTGAGGGTGGCATCACAACCTCCCTATCAGCCCTGCTCTGTGCATGACAGAGGGTGGCCCCCCAACTCCCCAATCAGCCCTGCTCTGAGCCCGACCAGAGGCTGCACCTAGGGATTGGGCCTGCCCTCTGCCACCCGGGAGCAGGCCTAAGCCAGCAGGTCGTTATCTCCCAATGGGTCCCAGACTGTGAGAGGGCACAGGCCGGGCTGAGGGGCCTTTCCTTCCCCCCGAGTGCACAAATTTTTGTGCACCAGGCCTCTAGTCCTATATAATAAAGTGCTAATATGCTAATTAGACCAGATGGTGGAACAACCTTCCAGAATGACCTTCCAGAGTGACCTTCTGGAACTACCTTCCAGAACAACATTTGAGTTGAATCCTATTAAATATAGTTTGATAGGCTAACAATAGTAAGGCTTACTCTGATATTCTGAAAGGAGGAAAAACACTAGCAAAACTGAAAATGATGACTAGGACAGGATATGTGAAAGTTCTTTTGAGAACCTTGACAAACTTTTAATAAACGTCAGTATAAGCAAATGCCTAGGAGGACGTATTGTACCATTTGAGTGATCTGAGGCAGCAGCTGGCTGGGGTAAGATTGAGCTTTGGACACAGCCTGTTTCAGTGTGAATACTTGCTTTGACACTAATGGGGTGGAACTGGAAAAGTTAACGTTTCCATGACCATTTTCTTACCTAAAGTAGGAATGTTAATAGTGCTGACTTCCTAGGTTGTCATTGGTATTAAATGAATTAATATGTATAAAATAGTTCAACTAATACCCAGGAAATAGTAAGCAATCATTGTGTATTAGCTCTTTTTATTATGAGGGGCAGAGCTAAAAATACTCTAATTCATATATAGATTTTTCTTGAACATTTTCTTTTCTTTTCTTAAAATTATCTCATCTTGCTCTGTATGATCTAAAAATTTCAGTAACGGAGGGCAAGCTGAAGTAAACTAAACTTGCCAAGTAGAGATAATTTTCAATTTAAGTCTCCTTTAAGTTTCTTTTCTCCCATCACAGCAGTTCTAGAATCTAGCTGCACTCTTTTAATCTTACAAAGATTTCTTAAAAATACTAATGCCAGGATCCCAGCTCTAGAGATTCCAATTTAATTGAGCTTGGCAGTAAAAAAGGTTTAAAAGCTTCACAGGTGATCATTTCATTGTGTAAGCCAAGGTTGAGAACCACTGATCCAATGGGTAAATCATCTGACAAATCATCTGACAGTTTGAAGATTAAAATCCCTGTGAGAGACAGCTCATCCCTTCTCACCAGGTTTTTCTCTTTGTCCCTCTTTCTTTCTTTCTCAGACTGATACAAGGAGAAACTGATTCTTTGTCATACTGCTGAGATCGTAAAGTCACTAGTCTTCGATGGCATAGAGCTGGTCCTTTATACCCGGAAGGCCTGTACTGACCTGCCTGCCAACAGCCCAGGCAACACTCCATCCTGTCTGGACATTGTAGCCACCCTGTTGAAGGTGTTGATAGGGTCCCCAGCCTCATATACATGCCTCTGGCTATGAGGTTCTGTGCTCTGTAGCCTCTTCATCCTGACACCTATACTATCTCTTTGGCCACTGAGCCTCTTAACAATCTCTCTAAATGCCCATTCCACCCTCCACACCATGCATGTGGGACTCCTAGGTCTTGCAAACCCTGTGCAGGCCACAAGGCTTGAGGCCCTTTTGCAGGTAAATCTATGTATACGTCATTTCTTCCTCTGCTCTTGCTCATGTACCAGCTCCTGTATCTCACTGGATTCATCGGAGAGAATGATCTGGAACTTCGGTCAGATATCCAGCATCTGTGGCTAAGATCTAGGAGTGGGAATTCTAGTTTCATATGAGGGACCCAGAGAGCACCTCACCCTAGTGTCTCCTCTTCCAATGTACTACTTCCCCAAGGACAGAAATCTACTTCCTTTCTTGTTTCTGTTATCTTTCATTAGGTCATACCCTCAATCCTTCCCAGGCTATGGCTCAAATAAAATTCTGTGATACAAATCTCCTAGTTTTGACTCTGGACATGGAAAGAAATACCTGGGGAATTAATATATATATATATATATATATATATATATATATATATATATATATATATATATTTATGTTTTAGTGAATCCTACATATTGTCTCACAGTAGACCCAAAAAACTTCATTTTTAGTAAAAAATTGAATAGTAAACTTTTTGTGCTCCTGTCTTACCTTTCCTGCCTACATCTTTCTTTCTCTAAGCAAAAGACATCCCTGGCTAAATCAGGGGACAGTCCCATAAAAAAATAAATGTACAATAATATATTTCAAATTATATTAGTCTCACATTTGTAATTATAAATAATCCCAGCATGCATCTTTTACTCATCTTGAAGCATTTAGCTTCTAGCCTAGTGGACAGGATACACCTATTATCAACCCAATAATTTTGCATTTTGATATCACCAATTCTTCCCTTCTACTCTCTCAATCAAAATGTGTGTGTGTGCATGTGTGTGTGTGTATGTGTGTGTGTGTGTAAAATTCTTTTGCTCGCTGGATGTTTTAAGAAAATATCAAGCCAAACCGGTTTCTCTCAGTGGATAGAGCATTGGCCTGCGGACTGAAAGGTCCCAGGTTCGATTCCGGTCAGGGGCGTGTGCCTTGGTTGCGGGCACATCCCCAGTGGGGGGTGTGCAGGAGGCAGCTGGTCGATGTTTCTCTCTTATCGATGTTTCTGACTCTCTGTCCCTCTCCCTTCCTCTCTGTAAAAAATCGATAAAATATATATTTTTTAAAAAAGAACATATCAATATATTCTATGAACTTAAGGGTAGTACTCATGTCTTTACTAACTATTGCCACCAAAACTAAGACTGTAGGGCACATAGAAAGAATTTAAAAGTATTTCTTTATTAATCACAAGTCTATCCTGGTATCCTAGGTTTGGAGACTTTTTTTGAAAGATATATTTTCCTTTCTGTTTCCTTTCCTTCAATCCTCTATGGAAAATAGAGGCACTAAAGTTCTGTCTTCTCGTTCATTAGGATTGAATCAATATTCAGAGATTCAAATTTCATACAATGTGCCTTCACCCACAGAAACCCAGGCTGAGTTAACTTCACCTCACACCTCAGAGAGACTTCCCACCTCAGCCGCAGGCCCTTGTTCCACCAACCCTGCTCCAGAATTCTACAATTACGACTGACTTTTCACCTAGCTTCCTCATTAAAAATACTTATATGTTGTTGTTGTTTTTATAGAAAAAGAAAATTTCCACTTAAGAAAATTAGAAAATTGAGAAAAGGATAAAGGAATCAAGTGAACATCCAATAATTTCCAATGTTATCATTTTGGCATATTTCCTTCCATGAGAAACATATGAATTATAATCAAATAGCTGTCTTTTTTATTTTAGAATATATCATAAAGATTTACTCATGGTAGTAGTTGTTTGAAATGTTTGCTTTCACTAATTTTACTCATAAATAAAACTATGATAAAAATAGCAACACTATCAATAAAAATAAAAATATTACTTAAGTGTGTAATTGCCATGTACTTGTCAATATTAGTAACATTCCCATTTTATAGATGAAAAAAACAGAGATAGAATGATGAGATAATTTGGCCTGTGATACCCATTGAATTCTGCATTTAAGGTGAATTCTACACTGAAATTTAGTTCTAGGACACCCACTGTGTACATAATTCTATTTCCATGTAGAAAAAGAACCTAGATATACAGTAAAACATTCTAAACACTTTAACTCTAATGCTTTTGATGCCCATATCTAAGTTACTTTTCAGAAAGCTTTTTTGAAAAATTTATAAGCCTACAGCAGTGCAAGAAAACACCTATTTCACAGCATGTTTTTTCAAATTGTTGGTAATCTGAAGGTGACAAATTGTAACATACTTATTTGAATACATCTTCATACTTATTGCCTATTTGTGTTTCTTTTCTGAATTGTCTTCTGTCCATTTTTTTTCTGAGATCTTTTTACTGTTGATTTTTAACAGCATTGAACACGTTATGATATATAATCTTTTGTCTCTCATGAATGATTCAAGTATTTTCCCAGTTTACCAAATTTAAATTTGTA